>NW_022145603.1:19476898-19794398 GCF_000002235.5 Strongylocentrotus purpuratus
TAAGGGCCGGGGTGGTTCAGCATTTTGGAGGAAAATATTATATTTTTTGAATAGGCTAGTTCCCCACAATGAATGTAGATACATGCCATTAGATGGATCTTGACCCCATATCCCTTTGAAAGGGGCATAGTGGCAAATATTGTAAAAATTTGAATTATCACAACTTTCGGGCCGAAATGGTAAGGGCGGGGTGGTTCAGCATTTGGAGGAGGAAAAATATTATTTTTTTTGAATAGGTTAGTTTCCCCACAATGAATGTCCATACATGCCATTAGATGGATCCTGACCCATATCCCTTTGAAAGGGGCGTAGGGGCAAATATTGTGATAATTTGAATAAACACAATTTCAGGCCGAAATGGTAAGGGCTGGGGTGGTTCAGGATTTTGGAGGAAAATATACATTTTTTTAATAGGCTAGTTTCCCCACAATGATTGTACCTACATGCAATTAAATCGATTCTGACCCCCATATCCTTTGAAAGGGGCGTAGTGGCAAATATTGTGATAATTTGAATTATCACAACTTTCGGGCTGAAAAAGTAAGGGCCGGGGTGGTTCAGCATTTTGGAGGAAAATATTATATTTTTTTAATAGGCTAGTTTCCCCACAATGAATGTACATAAATGCCATTAGATGGATCTGACTCCCCATATCCCTTTGAAAGGGGCGAAGGGGCAAATATTATGATAATTTGAATAAACACCAATTTCAGGCCGAAATGGTAAGGGCGGGGTGGTCAGGATTTTGGAGGAAAATATACATTTTTTTTTAATAGGCTAGTTTCCCCACAATGATTGTACCTACATGCCATTATATCGATTCTGACCCCCATATCCCTTTGAAAGGGGCGTAGTGGGCAAATATTGTGAAATTTGAATTATCACAACTTTCGGGCTGAAATTGTAAGGGCCGGGGTGGTTCAGCATTTTGGAGGAAAATATTATATTTTTTTAATAGGCTAGTTCCCCACAATGAATGTACATAAATGCCATTAGATGGATCCTGACCCCCATATCCCTTTGAAAGGGGCGTAGGGGCAAATATTGTAAAAATTTGAATTATCACAACTTTCGTGCCGAAATGTAAGGGCCGGGGTGGTTCAGCATTTTGGAGGAAAATATATATTTTTTAATAGGCTAGTTTCCCCACAATGAATGTACATACATGCCATTAAATCGATTCTGACCCCCATATCCCTTTGAAAGGGGCGTAGTGGCAAATATTGTAAAAATTTGAATTATCACAACTTTCGGGCCGAAATTGTAAGGGCCGGGGTGGTTCAGCATTTTGAAGGAAAATATATATTTTTTGATTAGGCTAGTTACCCACAATGAATGTACATACATGCCATTAGATGAATCCTGACCCTCATATCCCTTTGAAAGGGGCGTAGGGGCAAATATTGTGATATTTGAATAAACACCAATTTCAGGCCGAAATGGTAAGGGCCGGGGTGGTTCAGCATTTTGGAGGAAAATATTATATTTTTTTTAATAGGCTAGTTCCCCACAATGAATGTACATAAATGCCATTAGATGGATCCTGACCCCATATCCCTTTGAAAGGGGCGAAGGGCAAATATTGTAAAAATTTGAATTATCACAACTTTCGGGCCGAAATTAGAAGGCGGGGTGGTTCAGCATTTTGGAGGAAAATATTATATTTTTTTAAATAGGATAGTTTCCCCACAATGAATGTACATACATGCCATTAGATGGATCTGACCCCCATATCCCTTTGAAAGGGGCGTAGGGGCAAATATTGTGAAAATTTGAATTATCACAACTTTCGGCCGAATTGTAAGGGCCGGGGTGGTTCAGCATTTTGGAGGAAAATATTTTTATTTTTTAATAGGCTAGTTTCCCCACAATGAATGTAGATACATGCCATTAGATGGATCTTGACCCCCATATCCCTTTGAAAGGGGCATAGTGGCAAATATTGTGATAATTTGAATAAACACCAATTTCAGGCCGAAATTGTAAGGGCCGGGTGGTTCAGCATTTTGGAGGAAAATATTATTATTTTTTAATAGGCTAGTTTCCCCACAATGAATGTAGATACATGCCATTAGATGGATCTTGACCCCCATATCCCTTTGAAAGGGGCATAGTGGCAAATATTGTAAAATTTGAATTATCACAACTTTCGGGCCGAAATGGTAAGGGCCGGGGTGGTTCAGCATTTGGAGGAAAATATTTTTTTTTGAATAGGTAGTTTCCCCACAATGAATGTCCATACATGCCATTAGATGGATCTGACCCATATCCCTTTGAAAGGGGCGTAGGGGCAAATATTATGATAATTTGAATAAACACCAATTTCAGGCCGAAAATGGTAAGGGCTGGGGTGGTTCAGGATTTTGGAGGAAAATATACATTTTTTTAATAGGCTAGTTTCCCCACAATGATTGTACCTACATGCATTAAATCGATTCTGACCCCATATCCCTTTGAAAGGGGCGTAGGGCAAATATTGTGATAATTTGAATTATCACAACTTTCGGGCCGAAATAGTAAGGGCCGGGGTGGTTCAGCATTTTGGAGGAAAATATTATATTTTTTTAAATAGGCTAGTTTCCCCACAATGAATGTACATAAATGCCATTAGATGGATCCTGACCCCATATCCCTTTGAAAGGGGCGTAGTGGCAAATATTGTAAAAATTGAATAATCACCAACTTTCAGGCCGAAATGGTAAGGGCCGGGGTGGTTCAGGGATTTTGGAGGAAAATATATATTTTTTTTTAATAGGCTAGTTTCCCCACAATGAATGTACCTACATGCAATTAAATCGATTCTGACCCCCATATCCCTTTGAAAGGGGCGTAGTGGCAAATATTGTAAAAATTGAATAAAAACACAACTTTCACCGAAATGGTAAGGGCCGGGGTGGTTCAGCATTTTTAAGGAAAAAAATTATATTTATTTAATAGGCTAGTTTCCCCACAATGAATGTACCTACATGCAATTAATGGATTCTGACCCCCATATCCCTTTGAAAAGGGCATAGGGGCAAATATTGTGATAATTTGAATAAACACCATTTCAGGCCAAAATGGTAAGGGCCGGGGTGGTTCAGCATTTTGGAGGAAAATATTATATTTTTTTTGAATAGGCTAGTTTCCCCACAATGAATGTACATACATGCCATTAGATGGATCCTGACCCCATATCCCTTTGAAAGGGGCGTAGGGGCAAATATTGTGATAATTTGAATTATCACAACTTTCGGCCGAAATTAGAAGGTTCGGGGTGGTTCAGCATTTTGGAGGAAAATATATATTTTTTTAATAGGCTAGTTTCCCCACAATGAATGTACATACATGCCATTAGATGGATTCTGACCCCCATATCCCTTTGAAAGGGGCATAGGGGCAAATATTGTAAAAATTGAATTATCACAACTTTTGGCCGAAATTAGAAGGTCCGGGGTGGTTCAGCATTTTGGAGGAAAATATTATATTTTTTGATTAGGCTAGTTACCCCACAATGAATGTCCATACATGCCATTAGATGGATCTTGACCCCCATATCCCTTTGAAAGGGGCGTAGGGGCAAATATTGTAAAAATTTGAATTATCACCAACTTTCGGGCCGAAATAGAAGGGCCGGGGTGGTTCAGCATTTTGGAGGAAAAATATTATTTTTTTAATAGGTAGTTTCCCCACAATGAATGTCCATACATGCCATTAGATGGATCCTGACCCCCATATCGCTTTGAAAGGGGCGTAGGGGCAAATATTGTGATAATTTAAATAAACACCAATTTCAGGCCGAAATGGTAAGGGCCGGGGTGGTTCAGGATTTTGGAGGAAAATATATTATTTTTTTTAATAGGCTAGTTTCCCTACAATGAATGTACCTACATGCCATTAGATGGATCCTGACCCCCATATCCCTTTGAAAGGGGCGTAGGGGCAAATATTGTGATAATTTGAATAAACACAATTTCGGGCCGAAATGGTAAGGGCCGGGGTGGTTCAGGATTTTGGAGGAAAATATATATTTTTTTTAATAGGCTAGTTTTCCCACAATGAATGTACCTACATGCATTAAATCGATTCTGACCCCCATATCCCTTTGAAAGGGGCGTAGTGGCAAATATTGTAAAAATTTGAATAAACACAACTTTCGTGCCGAAATGGAAGGGCCGGGGTGGTTCAGCATTTTGGAGGAAAAAATTATATTTTTTGAATAGGCTAGTTTCCCCACAATGAATGTCATACATGCCATTAGATGATCCTGACCCCCATATCCCTTTGAAAGGGGCGTAGGGGAAAATATTGTGAAAATTTTAATAAACACAACTTTCGGCCGAAATGGTAAGGGCCGGGGTGGTTCAGCATTTTGGAGGAAAATTATTATTTTTTTAATAGGCTAGTTTCCCCACAATGAATGTACATAATGCCATTAGATGGATCCTGACCCCCATATCCCTTTGAAAGGGGCGTAGGGGCAAATATTGTAAAAATTTGAATTATCACAACTTTCGGGCCGAAATTAGAAGGTCCGGGTGGTTCAGCATTTTGGAGGAAAATATTATATTTTTTTAATAGGTTAGTTTCCCCACAATGAATGTCCATACATGCCATTAGATGGATCTTGACCCCCATATCCCTTTGAAAGGGGCTTAGGGGCAAATATTGTGATAATTTGAATTATCACAACTTTCGGGCCGAAATTAAAAGGTCGGGGTGGTTCAGCATTTTGGAGGAAAATATATATTTTTTTAATAGGCTAGTTTCCCCACAATGAATGTACATAATGCCATTAGATGGATCCTGACCCCCATATCCCTTTGAAAGGGGCGTAGGGGCAAATATTGTAAAAATTTGAATTATCACAACTTTCGGGCCGAAATTAGAAGGTCCGGGTGGTTCAGCATTTTGGAGGAAAATATTATATTTTTTTTAATAGGTTAGTTTCCCCACAATGAATGTCCATACATGCCATTAGATGGATCTTGACCCCCATATCCCTTTGAAAGGGGCGTAGGGGCAAATATTGTGATAATTTCAATAAACACCAATTCAGGCCGAAATGGTAAGGGCGGGGTGGTTCAGGATTTTGGAGGAAAATATATATTTTTTTTTAATAGGCTAGTTTCCCCACAATGAATGTACCTACATTACATGCAATTAAATCGATTCTGACCCCCATATCCCTTTGAAAGGGCATAGGGGCAAATATTGTGATAATTTGAATAAACATCAATTCAGGCCAAAATGGTAAGGGCCGGGGTGGTTCAGCATTTTGAGGAAAATATTATATTTTTGAATAGGCTAGTTTCCCCACAATGAATGTACATACATGCCATTAGATGGATCCTGACCCCCATATCCCTTTGAAAGGGGCGTAGGGGCAAAATTGTGATATTTTGAATTATCACAACTTTCGGGCCGAAAATTAGAAGGTTCGGGGTGGTTCAGCATTTGGAGGAAATATATATTTTTTTTAATAGGCTAGTTTCCCCACAATGAATGTACATACATGCCATTAGATGGATTCTGACCCCCATATCCCTTTGAAAGGGGCATAGGGGCAAATATTGTAAAAATTGAATTATCACAACTTTTGGGCCGAAATTAGAAGGGCCGGGGTGGTTCAGCATTTTGGAGGAAAATATTATATTTTTTGATTAGGCTAGTTACCCCACAATGAATGTCCTACATGCCATTAGATGGATCTTGACCCCCATATCCCTTTGAAAGGGGCGTAGGGGCAAATATTGTAAAAATTTGAATTATCACAACTTTCGGGCCGAAATTAGAAGGTCCGGGGTGGTTCAGCATTTTGGAGGAAAATATATATTTTTTAATAGGTTAGTTTCCCCACAATGAATGTCCATACATGCCATTAGATGGATCTTGACCCCCATATCCTTTGAAAGGGGCGTAGGGGCAAATATTGTGATAATTTAAATAAACACCAATCAGGCCGAAATGGTAAGGCCGGGGTGGTTCAGCATTTTGGAGGAAAAATATTATTTTTTTTAATAGGCTAGTTTCCCTACAATGAATGTACCTACATGCCATTAGATGGATCTTGACCCCATCCCTTTGAAAGGGGCATAGGGGCAAATATTGTGATAATTTGAATAAACACCAATTTCAGGCCGAAATGGTAAGGGCCGGGGTTGTTCAGCATTTTGGAGGAAAATATTTTTTTTAATAGGCTAGTTTCCCCACAATGAATGTACCTACATGCAATTAAATCGATTCTGACCCCCATATCCCTTTGAAAGGGGCGTAGTAGTGGCAAATATTGTAAAAATTTGAATATCACAACTTTCGTGCCGAAATTGAAAGGCCGGGGTGGTTCAGCATTTTTGAAGGAAAAAATTATATTTTTTGAATAGGCTAGTTCCCCACAATGAATGTACTTACATGCCATTAGATGGATCTGACCCCATATCCCTTTGAAAGGGGCGTAGGGGCAAATATTGTGATAATTTGAAATAAACACCAATTTCAGGCCGAAATGTAAGGGCCGGGGTGGTTCAGCATTTTGGAGGAAAATATATATTTTTTTTAATAGGCTAGTTTCCCCACAATGAATGTACCTAGATGCAATTAATGGATTCTGACCCCCATATCCCTTTGAAAGGGGCGTAGTGGCAAATATTGTAAAAATTTGAATAAAACAAACTTTGTGCCGAAATTGTAAGGGCCGGGGTGGTTCAGCATTTTAAGGAAAAAAATTATTTTTTTGATAGGCTAGTTGCCCCACAATGAATGTCATACATGCCATTAGATGATCCTGACCCCATATCCCTTTGAAAGGGGCGTAGGGGCAAATATTGTGATAATTTGAATAAACACCAATTTCAGGCCGAAATGGTAAGGGCCGGGGTGGTTCAGCATTTTGGAGGAAAAATATTATATTTTTTAATAGGCTAGTTTTCCCACAATGAATGTACATGATGCCATTAGATGGATCTGACCCCCATATCCCTTTGAAAGGGGCGTAGGGGCAAATATTGTAAAAATTGAATTATCACAACTTTCGGGCGAAATTAGAAGGTCCGGGGTGGTTCAGCATTTTGGAGGAAAAAATATTATATTTTTTAATAGGTTAGTTTCCCACAATGAATGTCCATACATGCCATTAGATGGATCTTGACCCCCATATCCCTTTGAAAGGGGCGTAGGGGCAAATATTGTGATAATTTGAATAAACACCAATTTCAGGCCGAAATGGTAAGGGCTGGGGTGGTTCAGGATTTTGGAGGAAAATATATATTTTTTAATAGGCTAGTTTCCCCACAATGAATGTACCTACATGCAATTAGATCGATTCTGACCCCCATATCCCTTTGAAAGGGGCATAGGGGCAAATATTGTGATAATTTGAATAAACATCAATTTCAGGCCGAAATTGGTAAGGCCGGGGTGGTTCAGCATTTTGGAGGAAAATATTATATTTTTTTGAATAGGCTAGTTTCCCCACAATGAATGTACATACATGCCATTAGATGGATCCTGACCCCCATATCCCTTTGAAAGGGGCGTAGGGGCAAATATTGTGATAATTTGAATTATCACAACTTTCGGGCCGAAATTAGAAGGTTCGGGGTGGTTCAGCATTTGGAGGAAAATATTATTTTTTTTAATAGGCTAGTTTCCCCACAATGAATGTACATACATGCCATTAGATGGATCTGACCCCCATATCCCTTTGAAAGGGGCGTAGGGGCAAATATTGTAAAAATTTGAATTATCACAACTTTTGGGCCGAAATTAGAAGGTCCGGGGTGGTTCAGCATTTTGGAGGAAAATATTATATTTTTTGATTAGGCTAGTTACCCCACAATGAATGTACATACATGCCATTAGATGAATCCTGACCCTCATATCCCTTTGAAAGGGGCGTAGGGGCAAATATTGTGATAATTTGAATAAACACCAATTTCAGGCCGAAATGGTAAGGGCCGGGGTGGTTCAGCATTTTGGAGGGAAATATTATATTTTTTTAATAGGCTAGTTTCCCCACAATGAATGTACATAAATGCCATTAGATGGATCCTGACCCCCATATCCCTTTGAAAGGGGCGAAGGGGCAAATATTGTAAAATTTGAATTATCACAACTTTCGGGCCGAAATTAGAAGGTCGGGGTGGTTCAGCATTTTGGAGGAAAAATATATATTTTTTTAAATAGGCTAGTTTCCCCACAATGAATGTCCATACATGCCATTAGATGGATCTTGACCCCCATATCCCTTTGAAAGGGGCGTAGGGGCAAATATTGTGATAATTTGAATTATCACAACTTTCGTGCCGAAATTGTAAGGGCCGGGGTGGTTCAGCATTTTGGAGGAAAATATTTTATTTTTTAATAGGCTAGTTTCCCCACAATGAATGTACATACATGCCATTAGATGGATCTTGACCCCCATATCCCTTTGAAAGGGGCATAGGGGCAAATATTGTGATAATTTGAATATAAACACCAATTTCAGGCCGAAATTGTAAGGGCCGGGGGTGGTTCAGCATTTTGGAGGAAAATATTTTTATTTTTTTAATAGGCTAGTTTCCCACAATGAATGTAGATACATGCCATTAGATGGATCTTGACCCCCATATCCCTTTGAAAGGGGCGTAGTGGCAAATATTGTAAAAATTTGAATTATCACAACTTTCGGGCCGAAATGGTAAGGGCCGGGGTGGTTCAGCATTTGGAGGAAAATTTTATTTTTTTGAATAGGTTAGTTTCCCCACAATGAATGTCCATACATGCCATTAGATGGATCCTGACCCTATCCCTTTGAAAGGGGCGTAGGGGCAAATATTATGATAATTTGAATAAACACCAATTTCAGGCCGAAATGGTAAGGGCGGGGTGGTTCAGGATTTTGGAGGAAAATATATATTTTTTTTAATAGGCTAGTTTCCCCACAATGAATGTACCTACATGCAATTAGATCGATTCTGACCCCCATATCCCTTTGAAAGGGGCGTAGGGCAAATATTGTGATAATTTGAATTATCACAACTTTCGGGCCGAAATAGTAAGGGCCGGGGTGGTTCAGCATTTTGGAGGAAAATATTATATTTTTTTAATAGGCTAGTTTCCCCACAATGAATGTACATACATGCCATTAGATGGATCCTGACCCCCATATCCCTTTGAAAGGGGCGTAGGGGCAAATATTGTAAAAATTTGAATAAACACCAATTTCAGGCCGAAATGGTAAGGGCCGGGGTGGTTCAGGATTTTGGAGGAAAATATATATTTTTTTTAATAGGCTAGTTTCCCCACAATGAATGTACCTACATGCAATTAATCGATTCTGACCCCCATATCCCTTTGAAAGGGGCGTAGGGGCAAATATTGTAAAAATTTGAATAAACACAACTTTCGTACCGAAATTGAAAGGGCCGGGGTGGTTCAGCATTTTGGAGAAAAAATTATATTTTTTTAATAGGCTAGTTTCCCCACAATGAATGTACCTACATGCCATTAAATCGATTCTGACCCCCATATCCCTTTGAAAGGGCGTAGGGCAAATATTGTGATAATTTGAATAAACACAATTTCAGGCCAAAATGGTAAGGGCCGGGGTGGTTCAGCATTTTTGAGGAAAAAATATATTTTTTGAATAGGCTAGTTTCCCCACAATGAATGTACATACATGCCATTAGATGGATCCTGACCCCCATATCCCTTTGAAAGGGGCGTAGGGGCAAATATTGTGATAATTTGAATTATCACAACTTTCGGGCCGAAATTAGTAAGGGCCGGGGTGGTTCAGCATTTTGGAGGAAAATATTATTTTTTTAATAGGCTAGTTTCCCCACAATGAATGTACATACATGCCATTAGATGGATTCTGACCCCCATATCCCTTTGAAAGGGGCATAGGGGCAAATATTGTAAAAATTTGAATTATCACAACTTTTGGGCCGAAATTAGAAGGTCCGGGGTGGTTCAGCATTTTGGAGGAAATTATATTTTTTTGATAGGCTAGTTTCCCCACAATGAATGTCCATACATGCCATTAGATGGATCTTGACCCCCATATCCCTTTGAAAGGGGCGTAGGGGCAAATATTGTAAAAATTTGAATTATCACAACTTTCGGGCCGAAATTAGAAGGTCCGGGGTGGTTCAGCATTTTGGAGGAAAAATATATATTTTTTTTAATAGGTAGTTTCCCCACAATGAATGTCCATACATGCCATTAGATGGATCTTGACCCCCATATCCCTTTGAAAGGGGCGTAGGGGCAAATATTGTGATAATTTAAATAAACACCAATTTCAGGCCGAAATGGTAAGGGCCGGGGTGGTTCAGCATTTTGGAGGAAAATATATATTTTTTTTAATAGGCTAGTTTCCCCACAATGAATGTACCTACATGCCATTAGATGGATCTTGACCCCCATATCCCTTTGAAAGGGGCGTAGGGGCAAATATTGTGATAATTTGAATAAACACCAATTTAGGCCGAAATGGTAAGGGCCGGGGTGGTTCAGCATTTTGGAGGAAAATATATTTTTTTTAATAGGCTAGTTTCCCCACAATGAATGTACCTACATGCAATTAGATCGATTCTGACCCCCATATCCCTTTGAAAGGGGCGTAGGGGCAAATATTGTAAAAATTTGAATAAACACAACTTTCGTGCCGAAATTGTAAGGGCCGGGGTGGTTCAGCATTTTTAAGGAAAAAATTATATTTTTTGATTAGGCTAGTTTCCCCACAATGAATGTCCATACATGCCATTAGATGGATCCTGACCCCCATATCCCTTTGAAAGGGGCGTAGGGGCAAATATTGTGATAATTTGAATAAACACCAATTTCAGGCCGAAATGGTAAGGGCCGGGGTGGTTCAGCATTTTGGAGGAAAATATTATATTTTTTTAATAGGCTAGTTTCCCCACAATGAATGTACATACATGCCATTAGATGGATCCTGACCCCCATATCCCTTTGAAAGGGGCGTAGGGGCAAATATTGTAAAAATTTGAATTATCACAACTTTCGGGCCGAAATTAGAAGGTCCGGGGTGGTTCAGCATTTTGGAGGAAAATATTATATTTTTTTAATAGGTTAGTTTCCCCACAATGAATGTCCATACATGCCATTAGATGGATCTTGACCCCCATATCCCTTTGAAAGGGGCTTAGGGGCAAATATTGTGATAATTTGAATTATCACAACTTTCGGGCCGAAATTAAAAGGGCCGGGGTGGTTCAGCATTTTGGAGGAAAATATATATTTTTTTTAATAGGCTAGTTTCCCCACAATGAATGTACATAATGCCATTAGATGGATCCTGACCCCCATATCCCTTTGAAAGGGGCGTAGGGGCAAATATTGTAAAATTTGAATTATCACAACTTTCGGGCCGAAATTAGAAGGTCCGGGGTGGTTCAGCATTTTGGAGGAAAATATTATATTTTTTTAATAGGTTAGTTTCCCCACAATGAATGTCCATACATGCCATTAGATGGATCTTGACCCCCATATCCCTTTGAAAGGGGCGTAGGGGCAAATATTGTGATAATTTGAATAAACACCAATTTCAGGCCGAAATGGTAAGGGCTGGGGTGGTTCAGCATTTTGGAGGAAAATATATATTTTTTTAATAGGCTAGTTTCCCCACAATGAATGTACCTACATACATGCAATTAGATGGATTCTGACCCCCATATCCCTTTGAAAGGGGCGTAGGGGCAAATATTGTGATAATTTGAATAAACACAATTTCAGGCCAAAATGGTAAGGGCCGGGGTGGTTCAGCATTTTTGAGGAAAATATTATATTTTTTGAATAGGCTAGTTTCCCCACAATGAATGTACATACATGCCATTAGATGGATCCTGACCCCCATATCCCTTTGAAAGGGGCGTAGGGGCAAATATTGTGATAATTTGAATTATCACAACTTTCGGGCCGAAATTAGAAGGTTCGGGGTGGTTCAGCATTTTGGAGGAAAATAATATTTTTTTTAATAGGCTAGTTTCCCCACAATGAATGTACATACATGCCATTAGATGGATTCTGACCCCCATATCCCTTTGAAAGGGGCGTAGGGGCAAATATTGTAAAAATTTGAATTATCACAACTTTTGGGCCGAAATTAGAAGGTCCGGGGTGGTTCAGCATTTTGGAGGAAAATATTATATTTTTTGATTAGGCTAGTTTCCCCACAATGAATGTCCATACATGCCATTAGATGGATCTGACCCCCATATCCCTTTGAAAGGGGCGTAGGGGCAAATATTGTAAAAATTTGAATTATCACAACTTTCGGGCCGAAATTAGAAGGTCCGGGGTGGTTCAGCATTTTGGAGGAAAATATATATTTTTTTTAATAGGTTAGTTTCCCCACAATGAATGTCCATACATGCCATTAGATGGATCTTGACCCCCATATCCCTTTGAAAGGGGCGTAGGGGCAAATATTGTGATAATTTGAATAAACACCAATTTCAGGCCGAAATGGTAAGGGCCGGGGTGGTTCAGCATTTTGGAGGAAAATATATATTTTTTTTAATAGGCTAGTTTCCCACAATGAATGTACATACATGCCATTAGATGGATCTTGACCCCATCCCTTTGAAAGGGGCATAGGGGCAAATATTGTGATAATTTGAATAAACACCAATTTCAGGCCGAAATGGTAAGGGCCGGGGTGGTTCAGCATTTTGGAGGAAAATATTATATTTTTTTAATAGGCTAGTTTCCCCACAATGAATGTACCTAGATGCAATTAAATCGATTCTGACCCCCATATCCCTTTGAAAGGGGCGTAGTGGCAAATATTGTAAAAATTTGAATAAACACAACTTTCGTGCCGAAATTGAAAGGGCCGGGGTGGTTCAGCATTTTTAAGGAAAAATTATATTTTTTGATTAGGCTAGTTTCCCCACAATGAATGTACATACATGCCATTAGATGGATCTTGACCCCCATATCCCTTTGAAAGGGGCGTAGGGGCAAATATTGTGATAATTTGAATAAACACCAATTTCAGGCCGAAATGGTAAGGGCCGGGGTGGTTCAGCATTTTGGAGGAAAATATATATTTTTTTTAATAGGCTAGTTTCCCCACAATGAATGTACCTACATGCAATTAGATCGATTCTGACCCCCATATCCCTTTGAAAGGGGCGTAGTGGCAAATATTGTAAAAATTTGAATAAACACAACTTTCGTGCCGAAATGAAAGGGCCGGGGTGGTTCAGCATTTTTAGGAAAAAATTATATTTTTTGATTAGGCTAGTTTCCCCACAATGAATGTTCATACATGCCATTAGATGATCCTGACCCCCATATCCCTTTGAAAGGGGCGTAGGGGAAATATTGTGATAATTTAATAAACACCAATTTCAGGCCGAAATGGTAAGGGCCGGGGTGGTTCAGCATTTTGGAGGAAAATATTATATTTTTTTAATAGGCTAGTTTCCCCACAATGAATGTACATAATGCCATTAGATGGATCCTGACCCCCATATCCCTTTGAAAGGGGCGTAGGGGCAAATATTGTAAAAATTTGAATTATCACAACTTTCGGGCCGAAATTAGAAGGTCCGGGGTGGTTTAGCATTTTGGAGGAAAATATTATATTTTTTTAATAAGTTAGTTTCCCCACAATGAATGTCCATACATGCCATTAGATGGATCTTGACCCCCATATCCCTTTGAAAGGGGCGTAGGGGCAAATATTGTGATAATTTTAATAAACACCAATTTCAGGCCGAAATGGTAAGGGCTGGGGTGGTTCAGGATTTTGGAGGAAAATATATATTTATTTTAATAGGCTAGTTTCCCCACAATGAATGTACCTACATGCAATTAAATCGATTCTGACCCCCATATCCCTTTGAAAAGGGCATAGGGGCAAATATTGTGATAATTTGAATAAACATCAATTTCAGGCCAAAATGGTAAGGGCCGGGGTGGTTCAGCATTTTTGAGGAAAATATTATATTTTTTGAATAGGCTAGTTTCCCCACAATGAATGTACATACATGCCATTAGATGGATCCTGACCCCCATATCCCTTTGAAAGGGGCGTAGGGGCAAATATTGTGATAATTTGAATTATCACAACTTTCGGGCCGAAATTAGAAGGTTCGGGGTGGTTCAGCATTCTGGAGGAAAATATATATTTTTTTTAATAGGCTAGTTTCCCCACAATGAATGTACATACATGCCATTAGATGGATTCTGACCCCCATATCCCTTTGAAAGGGGCATAGGGGCAAATATTGTAAAAATTTGAATTATCACAACTTTTGGGCCGAAATTAGAAGGTCCGGGGTGGTTCAGCATTTTGGAGGAAAATATTATATTTTTTGATTAGGCTAGTTACCCCACAATGAATGTCCATACATGCCATTAGATGGATCTTGACCCCCATATCCCTTTGAAAGGGGCGTAGGGGCAAATATTGTAAAAATTTGAATTATCACAACTTTCGGGCCGAAATTAGAAGGTCCGGGGTGGTTCAGCATTTTGGAGGAAAATATATATTTTTTTAATAGGTTAGTTTCCCCACAATGAATGTCCATACATGCCATTAGATGGATCTTGACCCCCATATCGCTTTGAAAGGGGCGTAGGGGCAAATATTGTGATAATTTAAATAAACACCAATTTCAGGCCGAAATGGTAAGGGCCGGGGTGGTTCAGGATTTTGGAGGAAAATATATATTTTTTTTAATAGGCTAGTTTCCCTACAATGAATGTACCTACATGCCATTAGATGGATCTTGACCCCATCCCTTTGAAAGGGGCATAGGGGCAAATATTGTGATAATTTGAATAAACACCAATTTCAGGCCGAAATGGTAAGGGCCGGGGTGGTTCAGCATTTTGGAGGAAAATATTATATTTTTTTAATAGGCTAGTTTCCCCACAATGAATGTACCTAGATGCAATTAGATCGATTCTGACCCCCATATCCCTTTGAAAGGGGCGTAGTGGCAAATATTGTAAAAATTTGAATAAACACAACTTTCGTGCCGAAATTGAAAGGGCCGGGGTGGTTCAGCATTTTGGAGGAAAAAATTATATTTTTTGATTAGGCTAGTTACCCCACAATGAATGTACATACATGCCATTAGATGGATCTTGACCCCCATATCCCTTTGAAAGGGGCGTAGGGGCAAATATTGTGATAATTTGAATAACACCAATTTCAGGCCGAAATGGTAAGGGCCGGGGTGGTTCAGGATTTTGGAGGAAAATATATATTTTTTTTAATAGGCTAGTTTCCCCACAATGAATGTACCTACATGCCATTAGATGGATTCTGACCCCCATATCCCTTTGAAAGGGGCGTAGTGGCAAATATTGTAAAAATTTGAATAAACACCAATTTCAGGCCGAAATGGTAAGGGCCGGGGTGGTTCAGGATTTTGGAGGAAAATATATATTTTTTTAATAGGCTAGTTTCCCCACAATGAATGTACCTACATGCAATTAGATCGATTCTGACCCCCATATCCCTTTGAAAGGGGCGTAGTGGCAAATATTGTAAAAATTTGAATAAACACAACTTTCGTACCGAAATTGAAAGGGCCGGGGTGGTTCAGCATTTTGGAGGAAAAAATTATATTTTTTTAATAGGCTAGTTTCCCCACAATGAATGTACCTACATGCAATAAATCGATTCTGACCCCCATATCCCTTTGAAAAGGGCATAGGGGCAAATATTGTGATAATTTGAATAAACACCAATTTCAGGCCAAAATGGTAAGGGCCGGGGTGGTTCAGCATTTTTGAGGAAAATATTATATTTTTTGAATAGGCTAGTTTCCCCACAATGAATGTACATACATGCCATTAGATGGATCCTGACCCCCATATCCCTTTGAAAGGGGCGTAGGGGCAAATATTGTGATAATTTGAATTATCACAACTTTCGGGCCGAAATTAGAAGGTTCGGGGTGGTTCAGCATTCTGGAGGAAAATATATATTTTTTTAATAGGCTAGTTTCCCCACAATGAATGTACATACATGCCATTAGATGGATTCTGACCCCCATATCCCTTTGAAAGGGGCATACGGGCAAATATTGTAAAAATTTGAATTATCACAACTTTGGGCCGAAATTAGAAGGTCCGGGGTGGTTCAGCATTTTGGAGGAAAATATTATATTTTTTGATTAGGCTAGTTACCCCACAATGAATGTCCATACATGCCATTAGATGGATCTTGACCCCCATATCCCTTTGAAAGGGGCATAGGGGCAAATATTGTAAAAATTTGAATTATCACAACTTTCGGGCCGAAATTAGAAGGTCCGGGGTGGTTCAGCATTTTGGAGGAAAATATATATTTTTTTTAATAGGTTAGTTTCCCCACAATGAATGTCCATACATGCCATTAGATGGATCTTGACCCCCATATCGCTTTGAAAGGGGCGTAGGGGCAAATATTGTGATAATTTAAATAAACACCAATTTCAGGCCGAAATGGTAAGGGCCGGGGTGGTTCAGGATTTTGGAGGAAAATATATATTTTTTTTAATAGGCTAGTTTCCCTACAATGAATGTACCTACATGCCATTAGATGGATCTTGACCCCCATATCCCTTTGAAAGGGGCGTAGGGGCAAATATTGTGATAATTTGAATAAACACCAATTTTAGGCCGAAATGGTAAGGGCCGGGGTGGTTCAGGATTTTGGAGGAAAATATATATTTTTTTTAATAGGCTAGTTTCCCCACAATCAATGTACCTAGATGCAATTAAATCGATTCTGACCCCCATATCCCTTTGAAAGGGGCGTAGTGGCAAATATTGTAAAAATTTGAATAAACACAACTTTCGTGCCGAAATTGAAAGGGCCGGGGTGGTTCAGCATTTTTAAGGAAAAAATTATATTTTTTGATTAGGCTAGTTACCCCACAATGAATGTCCATACATGCCATTAGATGATCCTGACCCCCATATCCCTTTGAAAGGGGCGTAGGGGAAAATATTGTGATAATTTTAATAAACACCAATTTCAGGCCGAAATGGTAAGGGCCGGGGTGGTTCAGCATTTTGGAGGAAAATATTATATTTTTTTAATAGGCTAGTTTCCCCACAATGAATGTACATGAATGCCATTAGATGGATCCTGACCCCCATATCCCTTTGAAAGGGGCGTAGGGGCAAATATTGTAAAAATTTGAATTATCACAACTTTCGGGCCGAAATTAGAAGGTCCGGGGTGGTTTAGCATTTTGGAGGAAAATATTATATTTTTTTAATAGGTTAGTTTCCCCACAATGAATGTCCATACATGCCATTAGATGGATCTTGACCCCCATATCCCTTTGCAAGGGGCTTAGGGGCAAATATTGTGATAATTTGAATTATCACAACTTTCGGGCCGAAATTAAAAGGTCCGGGGTGGTTCAGCATTCTGGAGGAAAATATATATTTTTTTTAATAGGCTAGTTTCCCCACAATGAATGTACATGAATGCCATTAGATGGATCCTGACCCCCATATCCCTTTGAAAGGGGCGTAGGGGCAAATATTGTAAAAATTTGAATTATCACAACTTTCGGGCCGAAATTAGAAGGTCCGGGGTGGTTTAGCATTTTGGAGGAAAATATTATATTTTTTTAATAGGTTAGTTTCCCCACAATGAATGTCCATACATGCCATTAGATGGATCTTGACCCCCATATCCCTTTGAAAGGGGCGTAGGGGCAAATATTGTGATAATTTTAATAAACACCAATTTCAGGCCGAAATGGTAAGGGCTGGGGTGGTTCAGGATTTTGGAGGAAAATATATATTTATTTTAATAGGCTAGTTTCCCCACAATGAATGTACCTACATTACATGCAATTAAATCGATTCTGACCCCCATATCCCTTTGAAAAGGGCATAGGGGCAAATATTGTGATAATTTGAATAAACATCAATTTCAGGCCAAAATGGTAAGGGCCGGGGTGGTTCAGCATTTTTGAGGAAAATATTATATTTTTTGAATAGGCTAGTTTCCCCACAATGAATGTACATACATGCCATTAGATGGATCCTGACCCCCATATCCCTTTGAAAGGGGCGTAGGGGCAAATATTGTGATAATTTGAATTATCACAACTTTCGGGCCGAAATTAGAAGGTTCGGGGTGGTTCAGCATTCTGGAGGAAAATATATATTTTTTTTAATAGGCTAGTTTCCCCACAATGAATGTACATACATGCCATTAGATGGATTCTGACCCCCATATCCCTTTGAAAGGGGCATAGGGGCAAATATTGTAAAAATTTGAATTATCACAACTTTTGGGCCGAAATTAGAAGGTCCGGGGTGGTTCAGCATTTTGGAGGAAAATATTATATTTTTTGATTAGGCTAGTTACCCCACAATGAATGTCCATACATGCCATTAGATGGATCTTGACCCCCATATCCCTTTGAAAGGGGCGTAGGGGCAAATATTGTAAAAATTTGAATTATCACAACTTTCGGGCCGAAATTAGAAGGTCCGGGGTGGTTCAGCATTTTGGAGGAAAATATATATTTTTTTTAATAGGTTAGTTTCCCCACAATGAATGTCCATACATGCCATTAGATGGATCTTGACCCCCATATCGCTTTGAAAGGGGCGTAGGGGCAAATATTGTGATAATTTAAATAAACACCAATTTCAGGCCGAAATGGTAAGGGCGGGGTGGTTCAGGATTTTGGAGGAAAATATATATTTTTTTTAATAGGCTAGTTTCCCTACAATGAATGTACCTACATGCCATTAGATGGATCTTGACCCCATCCCTTTGAAAGGGGCATAGGGGCAAATATTGTGATAATTTGAATAAACACCAATTTCAGGCCGAAATGGTAAGGGCCGGGGTTGTTCAGCATTTTGGAGGAAAATATTATATTCTTTTAATAGGCTAGTTTCCCCACAATGAATGTACCTAGATGCAATTAAATCGATTCTGACCCCCATATCCCTTTGAAAGGGGCGTAGTGGCAAATATTGTAAAAATTTGAATAAACACAACTTTCGTGCCGAAATTGAAAGGGCCGGGGTGGTTCAGCATTTTTAAGGAAAAAATTATATTTTTTGATTAGGCTAGTTACCCCACAATGAATGTACTTACATGCCATTACATGGATCTTGACCCCCATATCCCTTTGAAAGGGGCGTAGGGGCAAATATTGTGATAATTTGAATAAACACCAATTTCAGGCCGAAATGGTAAGGGCCGGGGTGGTTCAGGATTTTGGAGGAAAATATATATTTTTTTTAATAGGCTAGTTTCCCCACAATCAATGTACCTAGATGCAATTAAATCGATTCTGACCCCCATATCCCTTTGAAAGGGGCGTAGTGGCAAATATTGTAAAAATTTGAATAAACACAACTTTCGTGCCGAAATTGAAAGGGCCGGGGTGGTTCAGCATTTTTAAGGAAAAAATTATATTTTTTGATTAGGCTAGTTGCCCCACAATGAATGTTCATACATGCCATTAGATGATCCTGACCCCCATATCCCTTTGAAAGGGGCGTAGGGGAAAATATTGTGATAATTTTAATAAACACCAATTTCAGGCCGAAATGGTAAGGGCCGGGGTGGTTCAGCATTTTGGAGGAAAATATTATATTTTTTTAATAGGCTAGTTTCCCCACAATGAATGTACATGAATGCCATTAGATGGATCCTGACCCCCATATCCCTTTGAAAGGGGCGTAGGGGCAAATATTGTAAAAATTTGAATTATCACAACTTTCGGGCCGAAATTAGAAGGTCCGGGGTGGTTTAGCATTTTGGAGGAAAATATTATATTTTTTTAATAAGTTAGTTTCCCCACAATGAATGTCCATACATGCCATTAGATGGATCTTGACCCCCATATCCCTTTGAAAGGGGCGTAGGGGCAAATATTGTGATAATTTTAATAAACACCAATTTCAGGCCGAAATGGTAAGGGCTGGGGTGGTTCAGGATTTTGGAGGAAAATATATATTTATTTTAATAGGCTAGTTTCCCCACAATGAATGTACCTACATGCAATTAAATCGATTCTGACCCCCATATCCCTTTGAAAGGGGCATAGGGGCAAATATTGTGATAATTTGAATAAACATCAATTTCAGGCCAAAATGGTAAGGGCCGGGGTGGTTCAGCATTTTTGAGGAAAATATTATATTTTTTGAATAGGCTAGTTTCCCCACAATGAATGTACATACATGCCATTAGATGGATCCTGACCCCCATATCCCTTTGAAAGGGGCGTAGGGGCAAATATTGTGATAATTTGAATTATCACAACTTTCGGGCCGAAATTAGAAGGTTCGGGGTGGTTCAGCATTCTGGAGGAAAATATATATTTTTTTTAATAGGCTAGTTTCCCCACAATGAATGTACATACATGCCATTAGATGGATTCTGACCCCCATATCCCTTTGAAAGGGGCATAGGGGCAAATATTGTAAAAATTTGAATTATCACAACTTTTGGGCCGAAATTAGAAGGTCCGGGGTGGTTCAGCATTTTGGAGGAAAATATTATATTTTTTGATTAGGCTAGTTACCCCACAATGAATGTCCATACATGCCATTAGATGGATCTTGACCCCCATATCCCTTTGAAAGGGGCGTAGGGGCAAATATTGTAAAAATTTGAATTATCACAACTTTCGGGCCGAAATTAGAAGGTCCGGGGTGGTTCAGCATTTTGGAGGAAAATATATATTTTTTTTAATAGGTTAGTTTCCCCACAATGAATGTCCATACATGCCATTAGATGGATCTTGACCCCCATATCGCTTTGAAAGGGGCGTAGGGGCAAATATTGTGATAATTTAAATAAACACCAATTTCAGGCCGAAATGGTAAGGGCCGGGGTGGTTCAGGATTTTGGAGGAAAATATATATTTTTTTTAATAGGCTAGTTTCCCTACAATGAATGTACCTACATGCCATTAGATGGATCTTGACCCCATCCCTTTGAAAGGGGCATAGGGGCAAATATTGTGATAATTTGAATAAACACCAATTTCAGGCCGAAATGGTAAGGGCCGGGGTGGTTCAGCATTTTGGAGGAAAATATTATATTTTTTTAATAGGCTAGTTTCCCCACAATGAATGTACCTAGATGCAATTAAATCGATTCTGACCCCCATATCCCTTTGAAAGGGGCGTAGTGGCAAATATTGTAAAAATTTGAATAAACACAACTTTCGTGCCGAAATTGAAAGGGCCGGGGTGGTTCAGCATTTTTAAGGAAAAAATTATATTTTTTGATTAGGCTAGTTTCCCCACAATGAATGTACATACATGCCATTACATGGATCTTGACCCCCATATCCCTTTGAAAGGGGCGTAGGGGCAAATATTGTGATAATTTGAATGAACACCAATTTCAGGCCGAAATGGTAAGGGCCGGGGTGGTTCAGGATTTTGGAGGAAAATATATATTTTTTTTAATAGGCTAGTTTCCCCACAATCAATGTACCTAGATGCAATTAAATCGATTCTGACCCCCATATCCCTTTGAAAGGGGCGTAGTGGCAAATATTGTAAAAATTTGAATAAACACAACTTTCGTGCCGAAATTGAAGGGCCGGGGTGGTTCAGCATTTTTAAGGAAAAAATTATATTTTTTGATTAGGCTAGTTGCCCCACAATGAATGTTCATACATGCCATTAGATGATCCTGACCCCCATATCCCTTTGAAAGGGGCGTAGGGGAAAATATTGTGATAATTTTAATAAACACCAATTTCAGGCCGAAATGGTAAGGGCCGGGGTGGTTCAGCATTTTGGAGGAAAATATTATATTTTTTTAATAGGCTAGTTTCCCCACAATGAATGTACATGAATGCCATTAGATGGATCCTGACCCCCATATCCCTTTGAAAGGGGCGTAGGGGCAAATATTGTAAAAATTTGAATTATCACAACTTTCGGGCCGAAATTAGAAGGTCCGGGGTGGTTTAGCATTTTGGAGGAAAATATTATATTTTTTTAATAGGTTAGTTCCCCCACAATGAATGTCCATACATGCCATTAGATAGATCTTGACCCCCATATCCCTTTGAAAGGGGCGTAGGGGCAAATATTGTGATAATTTGAATTATCACAACTTTCGGGCCGAAATTAAAAGGTCCGGGGTGGTTCAGCATTCTGGAGGAAAATATATATTTTTTTTAATAGGCTAGTTTCCCCACAATGAATGTACCTACATGCCATTAGATGGATCTTGACCCCCATATCCCTTTGGAAGGAGCGTAGGGGCAAATATTGTAAAAATTTGAATTATCACAACTTTCGGGCCGAAATTAGAAGGTCCGGGGTGGTTCAGCATTTTGGAGGAAAATTTTTTTTTTTTTTAATAGGTTAGTTTCCCCACAATGAATGTCCATACATGCCATTAAATGATCCTGACCCCCATATCCCTTTGAAAGGGGCGTAGGGGAAAATATTGTGATAATTTGAATAAACACCAATTTCAGGCCGAAATGGTAAGGGCCGGGGTGGTTCAGCATTTTAGAGGAAAATATTATATTTTTTGAATAGGCTAGTTTCCCCACAATGAATGTACATACATGCCATTAGATGGATCTTGACCCCCATATCCCTTTGAAAGGGGCGTAGGGGCAAATATTGTGATAATTTGAATTATCACAACTTTCGGGCCGAAATTAGAAGGTCCGGGGTGGTTCAGCATTCTGGAGGAAAATATATATTTTTTTTAATAGGCTAGTTTCCCCAAAATGAATGTACATACATGCCATTAGATGGATTCTGACCCCCATATACCTTTGAAAGGGGCGTAGGGGCAAATATTGTAAAAATTTGAATTATCACAACTTTCGGGCCGAAATTAGAAGGTCCGGGGTGGTTCAGCATTTTGGAGGAAAATATTATATTTTTTGATTAGGCTAGTTACCCCACAATGAATGTACATACATGCCATTAGATGAATCCTGACCCCCATATCCCTTTGAAAGGGGCGTAGGGGCAAATATTGTGATAATTTGAATAAACACAAATTTCAGGCCGAAATGGTAAGGGCCTGGGTGGTTCAGCATTTTGGAGGAAAATAGTATATTTTTTTAATAGGCTAGTTTCCCTACAATGAATGTACATAAATGCCATTAGATGGATTCTGACCCCCATATCCCTTTGAAAGGGGCATAGGGGCAAATATTGTAAAAATTTGAATTATCACAACTTTTGGGCCGAAATTAGAAGGTCCGGGGTGGTTCAGCATTTTGGAGGAAAATATTATATTTTTTGATTAGGCTAGTTACCCCACAATGAATGTCCATACATGCCATTAGATGGATCTTTACCCCCATATCCCTTTGAAAGGGGCATAGGGGCAAATATTGTAAAAATTTGAATTATCACAACTTTCGGGCCGAAATTAGAAGGTCCGGGGTGGTTCAGCATTTTGGAGGAAAATATATATTTTTTTTAATAGGTTAGTTTCCCCACAATGAATGTCCATACATGCCATTAGATGGATCTTGACCCCCATATCGCTTTGAAAGGGGCGTAGGGGCAAATATTGTGATAATTTGAATAAACACCAATTTCAGGCCGAAATGGTAAGGGCCGGGGTGGTTCAGGATTTTGGAGGAAAATATATATTTTTTTTAATAGGCTAGTTTCCCTACAATGAATGTACCTACATGCCATTAGATGGATCTTGACCCCATCCCTTTGAAAGGGGCATAGGGGCAAATATTGTGATAATTTGAATAAACACCAATTTCAGGCCGAAATGGTAAGGGCCGGGGTGGTTCAGGATTTTGGAGGAAAATATATATTTTTTTTAATAGGCTAGTTTCCCCACAATGAATGTACCTAGATGCAATTAAATCGATTCTGACCCCCATATCCCTTTGAAAGGGGCGTAGTGGCAAATATTGTAAAAATTTGAATAAACACAACTTTCGTGCCGAAATTGAAAGGGCCGGGGTGGTTCAGCATTTTTAAGGAAAAAATTATATTTTTTGATTAGGCTAGTTACCCCACAATGAATGTACATACATGCCATTACATGGATCTTGACCCCCATATCCCTTTGAAAGGGGCGTAGGGGCAATTATTGTGATAATTTGAATAAACACCAATTTCAGGCCGAAATGGTAAGGGCTGGGGTGGTTCAGGATTTTGGAGGAAAATATATATTTATTTTAATAGGCTAGTTTCCCCACAATGAATGTACCTACATGCAATTAAATCGATTCTGACCCCCATATCCCTTTGAAAAGGGCATAGGGGCAAATATTGTGATAATTTGGATAAACACCAATTTCAGGCCAAAATGGTAAGGGCCGGGGTGGTTCAGCATTTTTGAGGAAAATATTATATTTTTTGAATAGGCTAGTTTCCCCACAATGAATGTACATACATGCCATTAGATGGATCCTGACTCCCATATCCCTTTGAAAGGGGCGTAGGGGCAAATATTGTGATAATTTGAATTATCACAACTTTCGGGCCGAAATTAGAAGGTTCGGGGTGGTTCAGCATTCTGGAGGAAAATATATATTTTTTTTAATAGGCTAGTTTCCCCACAATGAATGTACATACATGCCATTAGATGGATTCTGACCCCCATATCCCTTTGAAAGGGGCATAGGGGCAAATATTGTAAAAATTTGAATTATCACAACTTTTGGGCCGAAATTAGAAGGTCCGGGGTGGTTCAGCATTTTGGAGGAAAATATTATATTTTTTGATTAGGCTAGTTACCCCACAATGAATGTCCATACAATTCATTAGATGGATCTTGACCCCCATATCCCTTTGAAAGGGGCGTAGGGGCAAATATTGTAAAAATTTGAATTATCACAACTTTCGGGCCGAAATTAGAAGGTCCGGGGTGGTTCAGCATTTTGGAGGAAAATATATATTTTTTTTAATAGGCTAGTTTCCCTACAATGAATGTACCTACATGCCATTAGATGGATCTTGACCCCCATATCCCTTTGAAAGGGGCATAGGGGCAAATATTGTGATAATTTGAATAAACACCAATTTCAGGCCGAAATGGTAAGGGCCGGGGTGGTTCAGGATTTTGGAGGAAAATATATATTTTTTTTAAAAGGCTAGTTTCCCCACAATGATTGTACCTACATGCAATTAAATCGATTCTGACCCCCATATCCCTTTGAAAGGGGCGTAGTGGCAAATATTGTAAAAATTTGAATTATCACAACTTTCGGGCCGAAATGGTATGGGCCGGGGTGGTTCAGCATTTTGGAGGAAAAAAGTATATTTTTTTAATAGGCTAGTTACCCCACAATGAATGTCCATACATGCCATTAGATGGATCTTGACCCCCATATCCCTTTGAAAGGGGCATAGGGGCAAATATTTTGATAATTTTTGAATAAACACCAATTTCAGGCCGAAATGGTAAGGGCCGGGGTGGTTCAGGATTTTGGAGGAAAATATATATTTTTTTTAAAAGGCTAGTTTCCCCACAATGATTGTACCTACATGCAATTAAATCGATTCTGACCCCCATATCCCTTTGAAAGGGGCGTAGTGGCAAATATTGTAAAAATTTGAATTATCACAACTTTCGGGCCGAAATGGTATGGGCCGGGGTGGTTCAGCATTTTGGAGGAAAAAAGTATATTTTTTTAATAGGCTAGTTACCCCACAATGAATGTCCATACATGCCATTAGATGGATCTTGACCCCCATATCCCTTTGAAAGGGGCGTAGGGGCAAATATTGTGATAATTTGAATTATCACAACTTTCGGGCCGAAATTAGAAGGGCCGGGGTAGTTCAGCATTCTGGAGGAAAATATATATTTTTTTTAATAGGCTAGTTTCCCCACAATGAATGTACATACATGCCATTAGATGGATTCTGACCCCCATATCCCTTTGAAAGGGGCGTAGGGGCAAATATTGTAAAAATTTGAATTATCACAACTTTCGGGCCGAAATGGTATGGGCCGGGGTGGTTCAGCATTCTGGAGGAAAATATATTTTTTTTTTAATAGGCTAGTTTCCCCACAATGAATGTCCATACATGCCATTAGATGGATCTTGACCCCCATATCCCTTTGATAGGGGCGTAGGGGCAAATATTGTGATAATTTGAATGAACACCAATTTCAAGCCGAAATGGTAAGGGCCGGGGTAGTTCAGCATTCTGGAGGAAAATATATATTTTTTTTAATAGGCTAGTTTCCCCACAATGAATGTACATACATGCCATTAGATGGATTCTGACCCCCATATCCCTTTGAAAGGGGCGTAGGGGCAAATATTGTAAAAATTTGAATTATCACAACTTTCGGGCCGAAATTAGAAGGTCCGAGGTGGTTCAGCATTTTGGAGGAAAATATTATATTTTTTGATTAGGGTACTTACCCCACAATGAATGTCCATACATGCCATTAGAGGGATCTTGACCCCCATATCGCTTTGAAAGGGGCGTAGGGGCAAATATTGTGATAATTTGAATAAACACCAATTTCAGGCCGAAATGGTAAGGGCCGGGGTGGTTCAGGATTTTGGAGGAAAATATATATTTTTTTTAAAAGGCTAGTTTCCCCACAATGATTGTACCTACATGCAATTAAATCGATTCTGACCCCCATATCCCTTTGAAAGGGGCGTAGGGGCAAATATTGTAAAAATTTGAATTATCACAACTTTCGGGCCGAAATTAGAAGGTCCGGGGTGGTTCCGCATTTTGGAGGAAAATATTTTTTTTTTTTAATAGGCTAGTTTCCCCACAATGAATGTACATACATGCCATTAGATGGATCTTGACCCCCATATCCCTTTGAAAGGGGCGTAGGGGCAAATATTGTGATAATTTGAATTATCACAACTTTCGGGCCGAAATTAGAAGGTCCGGGGTGGTTCAGCATTCTGGAGGAAAATATATATTTTTTTTAATAGGCTAGTTTCCCCACAATGAATGTCCATACATGCCATTAGATGGATCTTGACCCCCATATCCCTTTGATAGGGGCGTAGGGGTAAATATTGTAAAAATTTGAATTATCACAACTTTTGGGCCGAAATTAGAAGGTCCGGGGTGGTTCAGCATTTTGGAGGAAAATATTATATTTTTTGATTAGGCTAGTTACCCCACAATGAATGTCCATACATGCCATTAGATGGATCTTGACCCCCATATCCCTTTGAAAGGGGCGTAGGGGTAAATATTGTAAAAATTTGAATTATCACAACTTTCGGGCCGAAATTAGAAGGCCGGGGTGGTTCAGCATTTTGGAGGAAAATATTATATTTTTTTAATAGGTTAGTTTCCCCACAATGAATGTCCATACATGCCATTAGATGGATCTTGACCCCCATATCCCTTTGAAAGGGGCGTAGGGGCAAATATTGTGATAATTTGAATAAACACCAATTTCAGGCCGAAATGGTAAGGGCTGGGGTGGTTCAGGATTTTGGAGGAAAATATATATTTATTTTAATAGGCTAGTTTCCCCACAATGAATGTACCTACATGCAATTAAATCGATTCTGACCCCCATATCCCTTTGAAAAGGGCATAGGGGCAAATATTGTGATAATTTGAATAAACACCAATTTCAGGCCAAAATGGTAAGGGCCGGGGTGGTTCAGCATTTTTGAGGAAAATATTATATTTTTTGAATAGGCTAGTTTCCCCACAATGAATGTACATACATGTCATTAGATGGATCCTGACTCCCATATCCCTTTGAAAGGGGCGTAGGGGCAAATATTGTGATAATTTGAATTATCACAACTTTCGGGCCGAAATTAGAAGGTTTGGGGTGGTTCAGCATTCTGGAGGAAAATATATATTTTTTTTAATAGGCTAGTTTCCCCACAATGAATGTACATACATGCCATTAGATGGATTCTGACCCCCATATCCCTTTGAAAGGGGCATAGGGGCAAATATTGTAAAAATTTGAATTATCACAACTTTTGGGCCGAAATTAGAAGGTCCGGGGTGGTTCAGCATTTTGGAGGAAAATATTATATTTTTTGATTAGGCTAGTTACCCCACAATGAATGTCCATACATGCCATTAGATGGATCTTGACCCCCATATCCCTTTGAAAGGGGCGTAGGGGCAAATATTGTAAAAATTTGAATTATCACAACTTTCGGGCCGAAATTAGAAGGTCCGGGGTGGTTCAGCATTTTGGAGGAAAATATTTTTTTTTTTTAATAGGCTAGTTTCCCTACAATGAATGTACCTACATGCCATTAGATGGATCTTGACCCCCATATCCCTTTGAAAGGGGCATAGGGGCAAATATTGTGATAATTTGAATAAACACCAATTTCAGGCCGAAATGGTAAGGGCCGGGGTGGTTCAGGATTTTGGAGGAAAATATATATTTTTTTTAAAAGGCTAGTTTCCCCACAATGATTGTACCTACATGCAATTAAATCGATTCTGACCCCCATATCCCTTTGAAAGGGGCGTAGTGGCAAATATTGTAAAAATTTGAATTATCACAACTTTCGGGCCGAAATGGTATGGGCCGGGGTGGTTCAGCATTTTGGAGGAAAAAAGTATATTTTTTTAATAGGCTAGTTACCCCACAATGAATGTCCATACATGCCATTAGATGGATCTTGACCCCCATATCCCTTTGAAAGGGGCATAGGGGCAAATATTGTGATAATTTGAATAAACACCAATTTCAGGCCGAAATGGTAAGGGCCGGGGTGGTTCAGGATTTTGGAGGAAAATATATATTTTTTTTAAAAGGCTAGTTTCCCCACAATGATTGTACCTACATGCAATTAAATCGATTCTGACCCCCATATCCCTTTGAAAGGGGCGTAGTGGCAAATATTGTAAAAATTTGAATTATCACAACTTTCGGGCCGAAATGGTATGGGCCGGGGTGGTTCAGCATTTTGGAGGAAAAAAGTATATTTTTTTAATAGGCTAGTTACCCCACAATGAATGTCCATACATGCCATTAGATGGATCTTGACCCCCATATCCCTTTGAAAGGGGCGTAGGGGCAAATATTGTGATAATTTGAATTATCACAACTTTCGGGCCGAAATTAGAAGGTCCGGGGTGGTTCAGCATTCTGGAGGAAAATATATATTTTTTTTAATAGGCTAGTTTCCCCACAATGAATGTCCATACATGCCATTAGATGGATCTTGACCCCCATATCCCTTTGATAGGGGCGTAGGGGCAAATATTGTGATAATTTGAATGAACACCAATTTCAAGCCGAAATGGTAAGGGCCGGGGTAGTTCAGCATTCTGGAGGAAAATATATATTTTTTTTAATAGGCTAGTTTCCCCACAATGAATGTACATACATGCCATTAGATGGATTCTGACCCCCATATCCCTTTGAAAGGGGCGTAGGGGCAAATATTGTAAAAATTTGAATTATCACAACTTTCGGGCCGAAATTAGAAGGTCCGAGGTGGTTCAGCATTTTGGAGGAAAATATTATATTTTTTGATTAGGGTACTTACCCCACAATGAATGTCCATACATGCCATTAGAGGGATCTTGACCCCCATATCGCTTTGAAAGGGGCGTAGGGGCAAATATTGTGATAATTTGAATAAACACCAATTTCAGGCCGAAATGGTAAGGGCCGGGGTGGTTCAGGATTTTGGAGGAAAATATATATTTTTTTTAAAAGGCTAGTTTCCCCACAATGATTGTACCTACATGCAATTAAATCGATTCTGACCCCCATATCCCTTTGAAAGGGGCGTAGGGGCAAATATTGTAAAAATTTGAATTATCACAACTTTCGGGCCGAAATTAGAAGGTCCGGGGTGGTTCCGCATTTTGGAGGAAAATATATTTTTTTTTTAATAGGCTAGTTTCCCCACAATGAATGTACATACATGCCATTAGATGGATCTTGACCCCCATATCCCTTTGAAAGGGGCGTAGGGGCAAATATTGTGATAATTTGAATTATCACAACTTTCGGGCCGAAATTAGAAGGTCCGGGGTGGTTCAGCATTCTGGAGGAAAATATATATTTTTTTTAATAGGCTAGTTTCCCCACAATGAATGTCCATACATGCCATTAGATGGATCTTGACCCCCATATCCCTTTGATAGGGGCGTAGGGGCAAATATTGTGATAATTTGAATAAACACCAATTTCAGGCCGAAATGGTTAGGGCCGGGGTGGTTCAGGATTTTGGAGGAAAATATATTTTTATGCCTCCGCCACCGAAGGTGGTGCCGGAGGCATCATGTTTTCGGGTTGTCCGTCCGTACGTCCGTCCCGTTTGACCGTTATCACAGTATCTCAAGAACCATTTATGATTTAAACTTAAGACTCGGGAATAGTATTCATCACCATAGGAAGACGATCTGATTAGATTTTGGAGTACGTAGGTCAAAGGCACAGGTCACAGAGGTCAACTTATGAAATTCCTTGTATTGAGTTTGTTAGCGCGATATCTCAAGAACCATTTGAGATTTAAACTTCAAACTTAAGGATAGTATGTATCACCATAGGAAGACGATCTGAATAGATTTTGGAGCACGTATGTCAAAGGTCAAAGGTCACAGAGGTCAACTTATGAAATTCCATACATTGAGATTGTTATCATGATATCTCATGAACCACTGGAGATTTAAACTTCAAACTTAGTGATAGTGTGTATCACTATAGGAAAACAATCTGATTACATTTTGGAGCACGTAGGTCAAAGGTCAAGGGTCATAGAGGTCAACTTATGAAATTCCATACATTGAGATTGTTATCATGATATCTCAAGAACCACTGGAGATGTAAAAACTTCAAACTTAATGATAGTGTGTATCACCATAGGAAGACGATCTGATTAGATTTTGGAGCACGTAGGTCAAAGGTCAAGGGTCACAGAGGTCAACTTATGAAATTCCATACATTGAGATTGTTATCATAATATCTCAAGAACCACTGGAGATTTAAACTTCAAACTTAATGATAGTGTGTATCACCATAGGAAGACAATCTGATTAGATTTTGGAGCACGTAGGTCAAAGGTCAAGGGTCACAGAGGTGAACTTATGAAATTCCATACATTGAGATCGTTATCGCGATATCTCAAGAACCACTGGAGAATTTTCACTTCAAACTTAATGATAGTATGGATCACCATATCATAATATCTCAAGAACCACTGGAGATTTAAACTTCAAACTTAATGATAGTGTGTATCACCATAGGAAGACAATCTGATTAGATTTTGGAGCACGTAGGTCAAAGGTCAAGGGTCACAGAGGTCAACTTATGAAATTCCATACATTGAGATTGTTATCATGATATCTCAAGAACCACTGGAGATTTAAACTCCAAACTTGTTTAAATTGCTCTATGGCGGAGGCATCATTTTCGACTGCGCGCAGTCAAAATTCCATCTAGTTGTTCTTGCTGTCAGCGAGTCTTGCATTTGATAAGTTGAAATCTTAGGACAGTTTCTTAAGCCATTTTTGTCTCGTTTGGAATTGTCTTGTCTTGTATGAAAATACCGACCAAATCTTCGCACACGTACGGTATCCTCGATCGCTCAAACCATTTTTTAACATGTAAACCTATGGGGTAACCATGGAGACTGAACTATTTTCCCGGTAACCATGGTTACTGGGATTTGAGAACTGTTTTAACCATGGTTACTGGGAATTTTACAGAAATAGTTAAAGTTTATGAATGCAATTTCGACCAATCAGAGGCTGGATTTCTTAAGTGAGGTATATAATTGCATATATTGATTTTTTCATTTCAACCTCCAGCTGAAGCAACGCTTGAATCAAGTGGAGGACTTCCGTCGCCTACAAGGTGAAGCGAAGGCCTTCTGGTGTTCTCTTCTCAAGGAGTTCTTTGTGGACGCTCCCTCTGTCACGGTAAGTCTCACTCTCCCTTTAAAGCCCCACTGTACTACTTACAGCTACGTGCGCCCTCTATATAGCAAACGATGCCTAAGTGGTACCCGTTGGATCCCCGTGGTCCCCTTTTTCTTATGTTAATTGAGAGCTGATTTGATGAGAAAACCACTTGTCAGTGACCATGCAGGGACGTCTAATCCCTCCTGGCCAAACTAGTGCAGATGGGCTTTATGTAGTATAGTAAGCAACTTCAGAGATGCTATCTGCTCAGTTAGGAATACTGTTATGAAAAGTTATGAAAAACGACAATGTCAGGAGACTGCTCAGACTCGTAGTTTAGTCATTTCAGTTGTCTGATCGTCCAAGATTTGAAGCAGATTTTGCTGTTATGCCGACAAGAAGTAATGTATTTGCCGGCGTAAAGGCCGCAGTATTTTCGAAGAGAAAATATAAAAAAGTTGGGGTGCGGCCTTTATGCTGAAACAGTAAAAATCGCAAGTCAAAACAGCACGTCCATTATTTGTAGGCAACTTCATACAAAAAACAAAATTGACTTGAAAACACATCGGACAAGATCTAGATCTAGTCTGAACCACATCAGCAGCAAATTTGAAGAAGTTATCTTTTTAATCGTTGTGCAACCAAAGAAATAAGAAGAAAACTGACCAGAAACTCGTACTAAAAATCGTACTTGTAAAAATGTCCGTAGCGCACGGCCCAGGTAGGTAACCCAAATCATACCTCGCTCACACACTCTGTGGTGGGGAGCTACTGGGCTGGGAGTTGCCAACAAATCCAACGCACCTTCAGAGATTCACAGCGCGCAATCATCTGTGTTCTTAACTTTTCAGTAAGATAATTCTGAATTAGTTCTACGAGAAAATTATGATTATTTCCTTTTGGTCCGTTTTTTTTTTTTTCCTTTTTTTTTTTTCTCTACGAAATGTCAAAGTTGGGGGTGCAGCCTATGCGGCGGTGCGGCCTTATCGCCGGCAAATACGGTACTTCTTGTCAGCATAACAGCAAGGAGGACAAGAAAAAAGGGTCTATAGGCAGGTGGTCTTTATGTATAGATTCCTTGAGTACAGTGAAGTCATTCAAGGGAGACGAGTAAAGAGGTCTCTATAGGCAGGTGGTCTTTATGTACAGGTTCCTATAGTACACATTTCAATAGGAAGATTTTGTTAAGAGAAACAGTTAATGTGGTCTTAATAAATGCCTACTCACAAGGACTTTGTTGGAACAAATAGGCCAAGGAAGACCAAGGAAGAGAAAGGAAAGTGACATCCTAGTAGGCAGCACCTTCCAGAAGGCATATAGAATTGCTCGAGATAGGAAAACATGGTTTGAATATGTTTGTGGAGCCACCGTCCTTAGGGACACAGCGAAGGCTTAGCTTAGCCTAGCCTAAGGTTTGACCCTAATTGTTCTTTTCCTGTACAGATCGTTGGTGAACCTAGCGGCAAAGTAGCAAAGGACATGGCCGAAGAGGAGAAGCAACGGGTCGCGAAGCAAGTAGCATCTCTAGGAGAAGCAGGACTTAAAGAGAAAGCAGAGGTTGTTGAGAAGGCCAATGAGGAGAATGAGGTAAGACATTATCTACATTTGCCACACTCAACCCAGGTGATATAAATGGACACCTGGCAGGAATTAATTCCTTGAAATGCCAGAGCGCCGTAATGGCAGCCATGCTAAAGCCAGGGTAATAATTGGGAGTGCCAAGAGTGTCAAGTATAACAGATACGAGGGCCATACAAGAACCCAATATCATTATTATTATTATCAGGAACTTGAATATTAGTGCTTTCTTCACAATCGGTTAAAAAGTTACCTGTTCAGGAAGCTTTTCCAGACCTACTGTATTTTGTCGTAGCTCTCGTTGTTGCAGGTACATGATGATATGATAGATTGGATAATACTTTGAACTGTTGAAGCGATGGAGAAGGAAATTCAATTTTTTTTTCACAGAAGGATTTGCCTTCGTAACAGAATAGACGTTGAAACATTTCTCAGAAAGAATTGCTGTAGTAACAGTACAGATGTTGATTAATTTCTCAGAAAAAATTGCCATAGTAACAGAATAGATGTTGATTAATTTCTCAGATAGAATTTTCATAGTAACAGTATAGATGTTGTTTAATTTCTCAAAAGAAAGAATTGCCGTATTAACAGAATGAATGTCAATCCATTTCTCCGAAAGATTTGCTGTAGTAACCGAATAAACGTTTATTCATTTTCACAGAAAGAATTGCTATAAAATAGTTGTTGACTCATTTTCACTGAAAATATTAATACCATATACAATGGTTTTTGATTTATTTTCACAGACAGAAGCGCCAGCTGAGCTGCTGACCAAGCTACCCATTCCAGACACAGCGTCCATCCAATTCCATCCATTCCAACGCTATAGCAACCTGGGAGGCGGGGCAGGTGATACGGGTCTGGACCTCCAATCGCTACCCTTCACATTCCAGCTTGATGATATTCATACCAACTTTGTCAAGGTCAGTAATACCCTTTGAGCTCTTTATAGGCCTGTCCTCATCAGCCCAAGTTTGCCAAACAACCCACTATTTTTAACTATCCCGATCGCAAATTATCCAACTAGTGTGCGTCCTCATCAGCCTGCAGTTGCAATTAGCAGGATATTTGGTCGAGAAAATATCCTGAGAAATCTTGGTCTTCTTTCCTAAATATCCCGCTAATTGGGAAATAGTTGGCTTATTCGCACCCGTCTGAGCTACTTTGTGATGAGCGTATCCATCTGGTGTAGACGCAATTTTGAGCTTCGGGATAATATCCTGAGTCTGAAAATAGCAGGTTATTTGGCAAACTCAAGCTGATGAAGCCAGGCCTTATGTATGTTCATACGGAAATGTTCTCATTGAAACTTTGCAAGACCCTGACGTTTAAATCAACGATCTACTAACAACAAGTGTTCATACGGGACTGAAATAACAAGTTGTCAGTTTTTAAAACTATAAGCCAAGCATACATGTACAGGCTGGCGAAACCTCAGTTATTTGCATTTGCACAACACATAATTTTGAGTGAGGATCATGGGTACCTGGTAGAAATTCATTTGGGTTCCTGAATGCTTTCAGCATCTTAGGGCGGCAGCTGGGTTAAAGTCAGGGTAATGATACTACTTTGTAGATTCCTTGAGCTTCCCAGGGGATAGATATGTGCACAATATAAATATATCTATTATCAATATGTGAAACAATGATGGGGGGGGGGGGGGGGTGTTTCACAAAGATCCTAACTTGAACTTATCTCTAAGTTGGACTTTACAATTATGGAAAAGTTATTTTAAAAGACATAAAATGTTAATTCAAATCATTCATATTTTCTGTTATCGAGGAGATTTTATGTTCTCGATGTGGAATTTATGAAAAGTGTCTAAAACACTTGAATTTATGCTTTTGAATATATTTAATGGTATGGCTACAAATGGCTCTCCATAATGTTCAAGTCCAACTTAGAGTTAAGGTCGACTTAGGATCTTTGTGAAACACCCCCCTTGTCATAGTGTAAAGAGTCACTATCTCTATTTTTTAAAACTATGTTTGCCGTTGTCCAGCTACTTATATTTCTGTATTTTCCCAATTATATCATAGCTATCTACTCTGTTGGATACGTCAACCGTAGATGCATCCCTGAAGCCTTACCTACCTCTCTATCTTGAACTCTTGTTTGAGTCTCCTATCCTACGGGATGGTGGTGAGTAAACATTAGTGCTGTTGGGGGTAACTAAACAATAGAACACAATTTCGAACATATGGGACTGAAGTTGAACCTGTGTAGCAAACCTATGCAGAAAATGTGCTAAAATTGTCTATTCCTGAGATCTCCAGGTATTATCCTAAAAAAATTGTTTAATTTTGTTTATTTTTTTTATATAAGTTCCAATCATAGAGAAATGCACAATTTGTACATTGAAAAGACATGTTCCTATGGTGTACATGTACCTGCAAAATCTGACTTCCTGAAGTCGGCAGCGACACTCTTGCGATAGCAGTCATCTTCGAACTTCAATTTAAAAACTAGCCATTGTGATGTGAATTTGATATTAATTGAACATGGCAGATTATCATTTCTTGAATATCTTGGTATTGTTTTAACTGTTTATACCTTGGGTAGTTCAATTCAATTCAATTTCATTTATTTCCACAGATTCATAAAAGACAATGTAAATTACAATCAAATATAAAAGTATTACAACAAAAGATGAACCTGCAGAGGGGGTGATCAAAAACCACAGAGGTTTATCGGGGATCATCCCCTGCTTACTTAATGAGTTTTACTGACATAAGTATTACAGTTAACAACTAAATTATTCATACCCCATGAGAATTTTGATTTTTTTTTTATCCTTTTTGTTGGTAACTCAAGAATGAAAGCTGGACTAGTTGAAATAGGGCCTTTGTTGAATACTTTTAGATGTAAGCTTTAAATATGTCACACTTTCGAGATACATAAATTGGGACATATAAAAAAAAAAAAAGTACTTTCAAAAATACAAAAATTGGTAAGGGTATGAATAATTAGGTTGTTAACTGTATATAAGCCCCTGAGCTTCAGAAGACAAATTATAATCATTATCCTTTTGTATTTTCATTATTTATTTGTAGCCCTTGTATCTCATGAGGATGTGATCACACAGTTAGCTGGCGATACTCTGGCCACCAGGTCGTGCCTAGGGGTCAGAGGTCAAAGGTTCAAATGTGGCAAGTTCTCTCAGGTCGCAAGCATCGTTGTCAAGGTGAGATCTTGGTTTGATAATGATAATGATAGTGTTGATGATGATGATGATGATAGTGATAATGATAATGATAATGATAATGGTAATGGTGATGATGATGATGACAACGATGATGATGATAATGCTAATATGGATAATTATATATTGATAATGTCAACTCATTGTGCAGAATCTGTTACTTTATCTCGGCATATTTCAACCCTTTATCAGTCATGGCACCCTTTGTGTTTCTATATATTTGGGCACCTCGCTGTCAAATAGAATGGTATTCAGACACCTCGTTGTTAAAATATGAAAGTACATACTTTAGCTTCTTCTAATATTTGTTGTTTCCACTAAATCAATGTTATTCAAAAATTAAATTTCTTTCGCAGCAATTGGTAAAAAGATGCTGCTCTATCTTTATGCGCACACATACAATGGTTGTATTCTCCCATTTAAAGCCCCTCATTATATGTTTTAAGGTGCCATTGAGAATGATTTTCCTATAACTAATAAATTAATTTTAATGTAATTATTGATAAAGGTGGAGGAAGAAAAGTACAGCAAGGGCGTGCAGTGGCTTCAGGAGGTGTTGTATCAGGTTCAGTTCACAGCTGATCGTATCAAGATAGTCGCTCAGAAGATGATCAACGATGTCGCCAAGCTCAAGAGAGACGGCAGGACGGTGGCGCTCATGGTGCTTAGGGATATCAACTATTCTCCAGGTTAGTGCCTTGTTCAAAGAATATTAATAATACTAATATTAGTAAGACTAATATTAATAAAAATAACCACAAAAACAACAGATTAAAGCTCCTCTAAAGTGTTGGGAGCCCCAAAGATTTGATGACAAAATTTCACTTTAATTGTATCATAATGTGAAAGAGGATGTCATTTAAAGAGAAGTTTGAGTTCTGGGAAGAGGTGAAAAATAATTTGTGAGCGTTATCATTTCTTATTATGCAAGTGTGGAAGAACATCAGATAAGACATGTTCCCTGAAAAGCATGGCTCTTCAAATGCCTTTATATTCTAAATATGTCATGTGACATTGTAAAACTCGGGGGGGGGGGGGGGGTAGGATTTTTACGCCACGTGTTCGTGTAGTCTCATATACATCTTTCTGTGTACAGTGTTTGTAACTTTACCAAGACTTGGCCAAATTTCTTATCATTTTGATGATTCCAGAACCTTGCAATACACACAAATTCTTATATGCTAGATGATCAACCTTTTCTGATCGATTCCACAACGTTTCTTTCACAATGCAATCGCATGACCAGAACTCAACTTCATCTTTAAGTCAAGGATTTTCAAAACAAATATTTTTGAAGACGATTATTGATGAAGGAATTAAAAAATTATGTATTTTGCGTACAACAGAAAACCCAAACTATGTAGTCTTTTATCAATATTTGTCTTCAAACACATTTTATGGGAGAAATCTTTGCAGAAGTGTGTCTTAAATGACATCCTCTTTCACATCATGATACAATTTAAGTGAAATTTCGCCATCAAATTTTTGACAAATTTGGGGCTCTCAACACTTTAGAGGGACTTTAAAGATAAACGAATGTCTACTCTGGCTCTTACTGTATATAAAGGATATGAATCTATAACTCGGGTTACTTTACCAGAGGCCTGGGGATATCCCATTACATGTGAGTAATCTTGGCAAGTAACAACTACTATGGGATTAGCTACTCGCTGGACTGAAAGCTTCAGTCTCTGGTATCAATGGTTGTTCCGCTGAGACTACCTCTGGCTCCACTGACCGTCCTATACATAGTACATTGTACGGTGTACTGAGGGGAGGTTATTCAATGCAGTTTGTGTGTGATTCCCTATAATTGTTATTATGTAGAGTTTGTATGCCTTGTTTCTATCGTGCAGAGAGCAATCATCATGTTGTCTCGATGATCAGACAGCAGAATTTCCTCACCAAGCTACTTGAGCAACTCGGCCAAGATCCATCAACGGTATGTCCACCAAAACAAGATTCACATCCATTCTGGAAAATGAGGGGAAACTTGGAAAATAAATGAATTTTCTCTTTTCCAGTCAAGGAGAAGTCATAGAATTTGAAGGAAATTTTGTTTAAATTAAAATCTCAAAAAAAAGAGGAAACTTCATGGGCCCCTGAACAAAAGTGGTAATTTTGATTCTTGTCCACAAATAAAATAATGATCCTTGTCTTTTGATACCCCATCATGGTGTGGGGTATTTCAACAATTATAATGCAAATGTCACACCCAATGAACAAACAATCATTCAAATCATGAACATTTTTGAATTTTGCAAGTTTATGTGCCGTTAAGCATACAATATTTCTATAATATTCTGTAATGTTAACACTCTGATGCCCCAATCTGTAATCACTGTCCTGTCTGTGTATTAACACTTGCGTTTGTTTTCTTTGAATGACGAGGATTCAGCTGCCAATTTTAACGGTATAACATGATGATTATATTCATCCGCTCTACAGGTCATCAAGAACCTGAACTCTCTGCGTGACCTTGTGACCTCTCCAGGCAACGTCAGGGTCCACATGGCAGCCAACATGAAGAAGCTTTCAAGTCCGCAGTCACCATGGCAACAGTTCTTCATGGAAAAAGGATTGAAGGCTGAGGAAAAGAAGTAAGAATTTTCTGAGACAATTTTTTGATGGTAAGGTTCATATCTGATGTCAAGAGCCAGAAGGGCGTTAACTGATATACACTTAAACCTTACACAGGTTTAGCGTGGGAGAAATTATTCAAGCAGTCATAAAGGCATGTTTCTAAAAATATTCATATCCATAATTTATATTTCCTTAATGCAAAAATGCTGTAAACTTGAAACACCCCTGTAGATGGAGGTCTTGGGATGGTTTAATTTCAAGAATTCATGATATTTGAATCGCTGTCACAATGCGAAGGTATCCCCCGGCAGTGGCAGCGATTTTTGTGTCATCCTTATGTTCGAAGGAGGGACAAAGATCACCTCTCCCCTCCCTGAAACAAAAGGATGACGTAGAGAGGTTGCCACTAGTGGCTCGGACTATTGTCAAGACTAGGAGCAGCATCACCAAAACAATATGTGTGTAGATTAGAGTAATGCATCTCTGTAGATGTTTGAAAGAAATCTGCCAAGAAATGAGGCAGTTAGAGCGCACAAAGACAGCCACCTGACACAGTGCTCGTTCTTGCAATTTTCGCACCTCTCATGTCGCAAAAGTGTCTGCTTTTACAGTAGTTGTAAGCATATTTCTTGATCTTGATTCAGCTCCGAGGTGCGTCAGCTGTCATACCAGTTGAGAGACGAGAGTTCTTCCAAACCACGCGGTACGATTGTTGGAGTGGGTTCGGTGGAATCGGCTTTCTTCGTTCAGACCATCCCGTGTGTGGATAGCTTCGAGCATCCAGATTTGCCTGCTGTGATGGTCTACATGGAATCTCTCTGTGCTCTTGAGGTAAAAATGATGATGATGATGATGGTGATGATGATGATGATGATGATGGCGATGATGATGATGGAGGTGATGGTTATGTGATGGTGATGGTGTTGAAGATGAAGATAATTATAATGAAGACGATGGTGATGGTGATGATGATGATGATTTTGATAGTGATGATGGTGATGATGATACTGGTGATTTTGATAGTGATGATGATGATGATGGTGATGATGATACTGGTGATTTTGATATTGATGATGATGATGATGATGATGATGATGATGATGATGATGATGATGATGATGATGATGATGATGATGATGATGATGATGTTGATGATGATGATACTGGTGATTTTGATAGTGATGATGATGATGATGGTGATGATGATACTGGTGATTTTGATAGTGATGATGATCATAATTGTGGTGACTGAGATGTCTTCCTTGTCCTGTCACGTACTCATACACATAACACAACTGTATCGTGATTGATTTTTATCTTTCTTTTTCGCAGGGTCCAATGTGGCGTCAGATCAGAGGCTTAGGGTTCGCCTACCACTACAGTATGTACATTCGACCAGAGGAGGGATTATTGTACTTTCAGCTATTCAAATGCACTCATGTCGTCTCCGCGTACAAGCAGGCCAAGGAGATCGTGGTACGTAGCTAGACGGAAAAATATCCATCTGGTATGGGGAATTCTTAAATATAACTCTGCATTTCTCAACCTTCCTTATATACAGATGTTAACCCTTACTGTACGCACAAGGGGGGGGGGGGGGTATCAACTAGCCGATGGAGAAACACCCAGAGGTTTAGCAATATAAGCTAAAGGCTTGAGACATTGCCACACCTACACGTACCTTTCAATTAAAAACATTGTGATACAATTCAATCATTCTTAATACTAAATATTAATCTAGGGTACCAAATAATAACGAAAGTAGCAAAAATAAAAAATCTACTAGCTAAACTTGTTTTAATCAACAGATACTAAACGTTCTTGAAGGAGAATTATATGTAGGGACAGAGTAGCCCTTATCTGGCTAAAAACCATGTACAGCCTACGATGCTATATTCATACCCACAATGCATCACCTCACTGGTAAAAGGACCTTACAGCCTTTCACAGTACATGAGGGAAGTGTCCCGATTGCCTCGAGCCTTAAAAATCAAACTAATAAAACATTTTTTACATTGCAAAATAGCTTGTACTTGCCTTATTTCAACCCTTTGTATTTTTAAAGGAGATTTTATTCATTTAGGTTTTTATTTCTTTGTTTTTAGGAGGGATATCTTTCTGGGAAAACTGAGTTCACTGCCGGTCAAGTCGAGACTACGATAAGCAGCGTGTTGTACGAGATCATAGAACGAGAAGAGACCGTCGCATCAACGTCAAACGAGTCCATGATGAACTACCTCCGACGTGTAGACCAGCATTACAATAGGTAAGTACGAGATTGTTTGCCCTCCTCTTGTGTCACAAAGTTGCACATGTATGTACCATAGTAGATTTAGATAGTGACAAGTAGCGTGTCGTATGTGATCATAGTACGAGAAGAGATGGTTGCATTAATGTCAAACGAGTCCATGCTCCCTCAATCCTCAATCCTCCCCCTCTCTCTCACATGGTGCATCCGCAAGCCTACTGTATATCTACATCACCATGCAAGCCGATACTTACAAGCAGCATCGAGTCCATGTTTGTTTCTCTCTTGTTCCTGTATTTGTTACTGTCTGTTATTGTATTTGTGACCCTTCCTCTTGCCAGTCGATAAGGAAATATTTTTTCTTCTTCTGGCTGAGGACCTGGGTTATGTAAATGTACCTACTTTTATTTTCTATCGAAATTAAAATGAGCCGTACAACCCTAATGAAGATAACACAAAACATGCTCCTACAATATCCTACGCTAACATCTCTGTCAACTGTTTCATAGGGAGCTACTGAAGAGAATCTCGAAGGTGACTGTGGAGGACTTGAAACGAGTCGGAGAAAAGTACTTCAGCCTGCTCTTCGACCCCTCCAAAGCAAAGTGCGCCCTCTGCTGTCAGTCGTCGAAGGTGGATGAAATCAAGGAAGCCTTTAAAGGGTAAGCATATGGCTTTTTCACAAATGACGTTTTACCATGGAGTTTTATTTTTTCTTTCTTTTTGTATGAAATGAGTGGCAAGCGGAAATAAGCAAGTTCATAGTTGCAGTCTGAGTATGAGCAGATATACATGTAGGTCATTGCAGACCAAATTGTGAAATACATGGAGAAAAAATACTGGATACCTACTCATGAAAATTATGTAATCATTATTCATTTATGCACAAGTAGTGCACTCCATGATACACAGGTGGAAGTATTCTTTTTGAAAAGGGGAAATGGGCTATTTATATCGCACCTCCCTCGCTGTAGGAGTGATTTTTCAAAATGTACAAAGTGGGACCTCTTCACGTTTTGAAGATCTGTGGATATTCGGGGTCATTTGGGACATGTGCTAACCGTTAAATTGAGAAAGTAACTACTCCAAAATCGCTGATCTTGTTATAAGATACAAAAATGTGTAGTGCAGTGTGATAGATACACTTAGAAATAGCTCTGTAATAAACGCAGGTTTTTAATCACAAGAATCTTGTGACTAGTAATTTTGCATCTATTGTTCCAACTGCAACCAAACCTGCGTCAGGGCTGCTTTTTGGCAGCATTTTCTGATTTGGTCACAGGGTGGGCGAGAGCCGAGACACAATCTTGTTATTGCCTTCTTTGTTTCTTCAATTAGGATCCATACATGCCAACTGTTCAGATTAAAGAGGAACATTCCTCTTTTTGGGAGAAGATAATTATCATTTTAATGCAGGTGTTCCTCTTCCTGTACAAATTTGTCTGTAGTATTGAATAGGAGAGTTAGGATTGTTCCTCTTTTTTTTGAAAATAGCATAATTTGTACAGATTTCTGATTTTCAAATGTTGGCATGTATGAGGATCTATTTTTGATGAATGTCTTATGACCTGAACATTGTATGGTTTCATTGGGTGCAACAATTTTTAGTTGTCTGGATATGAAGACTTGAGTGATTGTGAATTGAATTCAAAACTGTTGGATTTCATTCTAGTACAGTCGAAACAGCAATTCACCCCCAAGTTTATAGAAAAAGAATTTATTCCACTGCAATGCTCTATAGGAATATCCCTCTTACCAACATATTAAAAGTTTAGAAAAATCTAAGAAGTGGAAAGTACCAAATATACATAATATGCAAAGTAGCTGTTGTCATTTACACTCGCATTTTCTCTATAGTTTTGCATTTTATTACCATATCAAAAGGGTTTTAGTGCCTAAAAATGCCTGGATAAAATTGTCAAAATGTCAAAATAAACGCAATTTGCATAAGATGCAAATTAATAACAGCCATGAAAGCAAACTCATATTTCCCCCTGCAATTCACTATTTGGACTGGACTGGACTGTGTGTAAAGGCTTGTTTGTCGACATAAAGACTTTTTGGATTACAAAATGTCTGGACTTATTTCTTTTGCTTTGTGTGTAAAGATAAGATTATAATCACACAGCTATTATCTCACTGGGTAAGTATTAAATGTGTGGATATACATTTTCTTTTCACATGATTAAAACAAAAATGTTCTCTCTCTCTCTCTCTCTCTTCCTCTCTTCTTTCTCTCTCTCTTTCTCTTTCTCTTTCTCTCTCTCCCTCTCTCTCTCTGTTAATGTATCGCAATTCAACCTTGAATAGGCAGTATTGACGTCAGAGAGGATTAAATACCCTACATTTTTTTCTCTCTGTAATTCTTTTTATTGTGAACACAGAAATTATTAAAATACCTGCCTTTTTTTCCTCTCTTCCTGTTTGTGTATCAAGATTTGGTCGCGATTTGACAGTAATGGCTTCACTCGAGGAAGGTCTGAAATGAATTAACTTACCGGTTTCCATGGGTACAGGCTGAATATCCGTCATTTAGTACTGTGAAGATTATGAAACGTCGTTCGTAGATTATGTGTTTGATTCAAGAAATTGTAACAAAGAAAATAGAGTATCTGATGTTTTGGGGTTTATATGTTTAAGATTAGATCTTTTTCCTTGTTTTTTCATTGAAGTAATTGCTTACTTTCTTTGGTATTGTTCTTGATTTCATCAGTTTTTTTTTCTTCAGGTTTCAAATTTTAGCATATAAGTCCTTGTGTTTGATATTTATGTAAAATAATCATCTCCGGGAGGTTTATACCATAAAGGGAAAGCAGTAGTTATCATTTCTAATTTGTATTTTCATTAAGACATACATGTGGCATGTCTTAAAGACAATGGTTATCTATGGATAGGTAAACTCTGATTGTAACGTGTTAGCAGCAAGACACTTATTTTACTGAAATTGTGGTTCAGGTTATCTGTTAAAATTTAGGTTTTTGTATAGATTATCATTAATGTGATGAGAAGAAAAGAACTATGTGAATCAAATTTCTACACTTCAAATGCCAAATGCAGGGTTATCATTTAATGTCAAGGTTTTAATTGTTTTGTTATTTATATTGTTTTTTCTTGTTTGGTACATTTAGTGAAATGTGTTCAGTGCTAGTTTATATTTATATTACAATTTGGATCATGCAAGTCAACTGTGCAAAGTCTTTTGGGATACTTTTTTTTAGTGTAATATGTTTAAAACAAAACAAAAGAAAAATAACAAAAACAGATAAATGGGAATAGAAAAGAGTAAATAGAATGATAGAAACACAGGTTTGAGTTGGGGCTTGAATTGTGAGCTTATATTGAGTGACTATGATCATGTTTGCAATTTTTGTGTGCAAGTATTCAAACTTTATTTCATTTGAGGCTAAGAATACCTAACAACGAGAAATAGTTGCATAATGTGAAAACTAACAAGTCTTTCTGTAAGTGAATCGACCTTACTTTAAGTGTTCTTCTTTATGTATTGAGCTGTCGCATGTGTTTGATATATTGCAGCGTGCAATTTAGATTTGTTTAATATTGTTTATCCATCGGTTAATTGTCATTCTTCAATAGATTATTATCTGTGGGTTCATTGTAGTTAATATTTGTTTGGTTTGATTGGGGGGGGGGGGGGTAGTTATATTTATAACTCAATAAATGAAACATGGACTGGTTGAATTGGGGCCTTACTGAAATCATGTATTTTGATTAATTGAGAGCATATATGTCATAGAAATGTAATATTTGTTATCGATAACAAGTTTATGAAACGGGCCCAGGTCTAAGTTTATGAAACGGGCCCAGGTCTAAGTTTATGAAATGGGCCCAGGTCTAAGTTTATGAAACGGGCCCAGGTCTAAGTTTATGAAACGGGCCCAGGTCTAAGTTTATGAAATGGGCCCAGGTCTAAGTTTATGAAACGGGCCCAGGTCTAAGTTTATGAAACGGGCCCAGGTCTAAGTTTATGAAACGGGCCCAGGTCTAAGTTTATGAAATGGGCCCAGGTCTAAGTTTATGAAACGGGCCCAGGTCTAAGTTTATGAAACGGGCCCAGGTCTAAGTTTATGAAATGGGCCCAGGTCTTCAGCCTCAACCTAGGTGAGGCCAAGGACCCGTTTCACAAAGCCTTTTTTCAATGACAAATGACAAATATCAGTGACAAAACTGCTGATAACCAATCAGAAACAAGGATTTCAGTAGCTGATAACAACAACTGTCATTTGTCACTGATGACAAGTTTGTGAAACACCCCCCTGATGCTCTTAAATTATCTTCCGTTGTCTTCTTCCCGAGTTTTGTAAGGTCTGCCATGGGCTTCAAATCGAATTACGAGTATAAATAACTGTAGTTGCATAACAAAATAATAAACATGATTGATTCAGCCAAGAAGCTGAAAATGTATTACATAGTCACAAGCCTTTGTATTTTCACTCAGTTACAGACCTATAGTGATTTGTACTCTTTGAAAAGATTACCATTTAGAGCTCCATATACACGATTTTATATTTTATAAGCCTGGCTAGAATGCTCCCCAGGGAGTGAAGAATGTGCATATATTGTGTGGGCAAGCCTGAATCCGATGACCGGGATGAGAATATTTCTGATTTGTACTCTATGAAAAGGTGGTCATTTGGAACTTTGTATACAAGCCTGGCTAGAATGCTCCCCAGTGAGTGGAGAATGTGCAAACATTGTGTGTGGGCAGGCCTGAATCCGATGACCAGGGTGAGAATTTTTCCGCCAAGCACTTGAAAACATTGTAGATGTACATTGTACCTGACTAATGTACTGACTAATTTGCTATAGGTATATAAACCCAGATTATTATTATTATTATGAGTGTACTATGCACCTAGGTAAATTGGTTTAGAACTTTGCCAGCCTTTAAAAAATACGCCCCTTTGATTATAAGTGCAAGTCCTAAAGAGTACGGGTCGCAGTGGAAGCAGACATCTCTAACATTTATCAGTTTGACAAGAAATATACATGATATGATATATTTCATTGCGTGTGTTTGTGCCTTTTCTTCAATGAATATTTTCTCTCCGTCTCTCAATTAGTTGTGTGTGAAAGACGAGCTAATAAATGAGTATAATTTGGAGACAAATTATTTGTGTATATCGCCTTTTTTTTTAACAGCTACAATAAATGGCAAGTGGGTTAGGAAAAGAAGCCGTGCTGAAGAAAGATTCTCACTTTATTCACGTATGCTGAGAGATGCAAAAAATGTGAATTAGACAACACTTAATTTGGTTTCTGTGGTATACAGTTGTATGTTCATGGCATTTAAAGGAAATCCTACTTTAATAGCAAAGAACTCTAAAAGGAAGCAGACAAAAACAGAGGAGAGTGGTGAAAGTTTGATTGAAATCGGATAAAAAATGAGAAAGCTATGAATTTTTGAAAGTTGTAATCATGCATTGGAATTTTGAGTGGATTTAATCAGTAAAGTCTATGATGTCGTGCTGGACAACTTTCCCATTTGTTTTAAGACACTAATGGAACGTTGCAAGAAAGTTTCGATTTAATCGATTCCATCTCAACTTTCTTGCAACGCCCCACTAGTCTCCTAAATTTCCAAGGATTTTGTTAGGATTAAAGTTATAACAAGTACATTAAGTTAACTAGATCTATCTTTACCCCCCTCCCCCTCCCCCCTCTCTCTCTCTCTCTCTCTCTCTCTCTTACTATGGGGCATTGCAAGAAAGTTGAGTTACGATCAATTGCAAATTTGCAATTAATCGCAAGACTTACGATTGTTTTTGGAGATTTGCAATTGATTGCAAATTAAATTGAGTGAATTAAATGTCACAGAATTAATCCCCTTTTGACTCTGACGAGAATATTTATAGTTGTGGTGTGATTAAAAAATGCTTTCATCTAGTATTGTACCATAAGAACAGAACAAACAACAACGAAAACCCAACAACAACAACTCCCTCTTTTTTACACAAAAGTGGCATCTCTTGTACGTGTTAGAAAAAATGTTAAAACTCTACCGATATCCATGTCCCTTATTATCATGTACATGGACTTTATCGTTTGGTTTTCGTTTTTGTTTGTTTACATGAACGGTAGGCCTATAAAATAAATAGTCAAGACCGGTAATTTGTGAGTGTCGGTTTTATTAGCTAAATCTATATACTTAGATGGACAAAAGTGTACCAAACAAATGTGCAATGACATATTAGTACATACACTTAGTACATACATAGATCCTTTTTTGTAAAAATCACATATAAAAAAGGAGATCGTCCAGTTCAAGTAGACGTACCTTCAGCGATATTGCACATTTATAAAGAAAGAAAATAAATACGTTGGGGCTGTAAACAGTTGTGAGATTTAACTATAGAGGAAACAAGACAAACCATTTTTCTTCTACCAAGTTGTTGAAATGTAGTTAAAAGGGAATAGTTTTCAAAAGAATGCAAACATTCTGCACAAGGTAGAAAAATGTTTCGGGCTTTTTTCAATTGGGACACAAAAAAGCTGGTTATGTCACATGAGTGATATGTGTATGTTTGCAAATAAATTTCCATACACATTCCTACACATGCATGGATTTTCTCTTTCATTTCTTCTCCCATTTATGTTCCTTTTTTGTTGCTTGTTCCTTTTCTTGATAAAACAATTTGCAAAAACTTTAACAAAGTCATACAAAGACAATACCAATAGCATCGTGCGTAACCTATTGATATTTACAAAGGTGACAATGAAGTATTACACAATCGAATAATGATGTACAGGCAACGCAACAGGGTTTTGGAATAGCCCTTTCAGTTGGTTTCTTGAAAGTCTTCGCAATCGGGTTTCATGCAATACTCGGGATATATCCATCCAGTTATCTGAGAACGTTTCTGGGATGGGTACATAATACTGTATAAACTGACAACTTTACTATTCAATTTAAATCTAGCCGCCCTCACATCATTTATGTAAAATTTCTATAATTATATGTAATGTGTATAAAAAAAGATAATTATGAAATAACAAAAGAGTATCATTCAGTTATGTACAATAATTACACATGATTGATTTCCCTCTTAATATTTTAGGCACAATATCATTTAGATTTAAACATTGATATAATGAATTAAAAACATATTTCACAATTAATGTGCAGTCTTGATTAATGTAAAATACAATAACAATAAAAACTTAGACTAATCACTGATTAAACTGCAATCTACAAATATTATATACACGAATCCTGTATTTTATATATGTTTTTGACCACAATAACATGATGCTTAAATCAATAATTATAACACAAATTCATTATTTTAAATATGATCACATTGCCTGGAAAAACATTTAATGTTGATCATACTAGTAGAAACAAAGATCAGTCTGTAAATACTTAAGTACAGCTAGGCTTTCAGGTCGTGATGAAATTTCTTTGGGTATAATAAATGTGTTTACTACAAGTACAAGATTAGTAAATCATTAACGATACAAGTTTGATCAAACTGCCTGCAAACTTATCATTTTGATAAAAAAAAAAACTAATCAGTCTGAAATAAATAAGCGCGTCCCTTCTTAATCTTCGAAGCATCTGTCTTTGGAAAAGCAAATAATGTATACATGACAAGTTTACAAAAATATATACCTTTAAAGCAAAAGTGATAAACGTGCTCATCGAACAGTAAAATGAAGCCATTACATCGAATATTGCTAAAATTATGCTGTTATATTTGGTTCAAACGGTGATCCAAGACTAATTAATACTCTGAAAAAATGTTTTATCCTTAATATTATATCACGATTTACTTTCATAACATGCTCTTCACTTTGTTCATTTATAGAAGCAAACGGTGTTCCAAGACTGATGAATATTTAGAGAAATATATCATTTATATTTTATTAAGAGGTACTTTAATTTTTAATTGCAATTTAAACAAAAAACTGAAGGTATAGGATAAGGAATTGATTATTGTATATAACTAAATGACCGGTTTATCAAGTCATGTGTACTAGCACCAATGTAAAGTATTGATTTCATTTTTTATCCAAAATTTTCTATGACAACCAAATGAGCTCTCATTTTAGAATACATGCATGATATAAGTTACCAACTTTTTTAGCTTTTCAAAACTTAAACTTAGCATTCCGAAAAGTATAATAAATGATGTAATATAATCTTCCTTTATTATGATAAGAGAACATAAGCTCTGGGAGAATCTATTAAAAAAATTACACTGAACGTTTAAATTACAATAGAGATGCTGTCTGCCAAACATTTGTAGAGTTCTTGATAATCCGAGTAACATTCAAAGAGTTTGCTTTTCAGTAACCATGGTTATGGTCCAGGAAGTTATCAATAGTGTGATCTTAATTTTTTTTCTTCACAAAATCCATCTACTGCATGAAAAGCAAATCAGGAAGAATTTAAACCAGTTTCTACAAAATATATAATTCGACTGCAAGAATTTGAATTCATCCTCAACTTTTAGCCACAACTCTAATCTTAAAAATAAATATTTTTCTTTGCTCTCTACCTCTTTGTCTTTCATGATACGATCACAACGACTTTCAAAAATTCAACCTACGGCAATTTCAGTGGAATTATCTATCACCTTTTGAGACGTGAACACATCATAAAAAAACATACCACACAATCCGAGCAGAATATCCGTAGGCGATACAAGATACAATAAGGTACAGACAAACCTGTCTATAGCAACCGCCCAAGGGTAACACAAAAAGTGGCCTTTGTAGACATGTTTCTTTAGTACATGATTCAATGAGAAACCGTTTTCGAGGGAAACAACAAATGTTGCCTTTGTAGGCAGGTGGTCTTTGTAGACAGGTGGTCATTAAAGCAGGTTTGACTGTATTACAATTGCCCATGAGTTGACTTCTTGAAAGTTTTTGCGATCACATTGTTTGGGGTAAATGTTTTCAGTCACATTTATCGTGTTGTGTGAAGTCAGCGAAGAGGGCTCTTCCTCGGAGTAGGGTCTTGAAGGTGATGCCAGCCAGGATGGAGTAGAAATAGAGACTGATGATGATAGCCATTGCCATGGTTACCAAGACGAGGAGGCTGGGGAATGAGAGATGGTGTGTATCCCAGAGTGTAAACCAAATCACTGCAAGAAAAGTAAATGATTAACAGTCGAAATTAACTGGGAAGTTATAGAGGACATTAGAAAAAATCGATCCGTTTATGCAGTGATGATGATGGTGATGATGACGACGATGATGACAAGATTATAACAATGATGATGACAAAGATGACAATAGAAATAGAAAATAATCAGTCACGTTCATGGTAACCAACACTAGTAGACTGGGGAAGGAGAGATGATCTGAATTCCCACAGGGAAAACCAAATCACAGGTAAGAGAGTTTACGGATAACATGGAAATTAGATAGAGGATATGATCTAAAAGGGACATTCAAGTTAAATTATAACTTTATGATTATCAATAATTCAGCGTCACTTGAAACTGAAAGGAGAAAAGCGTAATAAATGTTACCTATAAAACGAAAATTAGATAGCAGAGGGCGTGATCTAAAATGGACATTCAAGTTAAATTATAACTCCATGATTATCAATAGTTTAGCGTCGCTTGAAACTGGAAGGGGAAAATAACTAATATTGGATATTTAATTATAGACTTACATAATAGTTACTAACATATCACTGTGCCCCTTGACGTCTCTCATCTCTGCATGACTGACTTAGTATTCCATAAATTACATTAAATTGTGGTTCACAGTCCAGAGACTTATCCACTGGTAATCGCTCTTTTTGCAAAGCTTCTGCTAAACTTTGAAACAAACTACCTTTACATGTCAAAAACTGTCAGATTGTCAATCAATTAAAAACTTCAAAACTTGTCTTACGACTCTTTTATTCAAATTTGCTTTTGACGATTAACTTATTCTATTTATATCGATGTATATTTCATATGTATTGTAAGTTGTAGGTTTATTTGTAATGTTTTGTTTTGTTTGATATGAAATTGCTTATCATTGTATTTTGTTTGTTATAGCGCTTAGAGACTTCCGTGGTAAGCACTTTATAAGCACCGTTTTTATAACTGTAATTATTATTATTGCTTGACCACAACTCCTCGAATGTTATGATTCTTACCTGTGACTTGAAGCGAGAGATATAAGACCTCAGCTAACAGGGTCCATCTAATGATATAACGACTCAGAGACTTCACTGAACTCCAAAACAACAAGGCAAGACCTAAAAGCAACGATACAAATAATCCAAAATATCACTTTAATGAAGTTATTGCATCGAAAGGCAAAGATATAGAATAGCACTTTAATTTCTAGAATACATCTACACATGTATATTGCTAGCATTCCATGATAACATTCAAAAAATATTTTGAATAAGTTCTGAACAGATATATTAATGCATTGTGAATAGAAAGGGCATATTGAGATAGAAATGAGAATGGTAGACGTTGAATAAAAAGTGACAGTACTCTAAAAACTACTAGAGAAAAGAGATAAGGAGAGAGAGAGAGAGAAATAGAGTGTGTGTGTGTGTGTTATATAGACTCGAAGAGAAATAGATAGAGGGAGAGGGAGAGAGAGAGAGAGCCGAATGTAATGTCTTTTGGCAAATCTGAACAATCTTAGAATTTGGGGGAGAGGAGTGGGGTGGGCGGATGGGTGTGATAGGTGAGAGAGGGGGGGGGTGGAACTGGCCCCTTCCCTGGATTAAAGAGATACTCACAGATGATTGCAGCTCCAAAAAGCCTGAGTGGTAGAACTGCATCATTGCCACACTCACTGGAGAATAACATGTTAAAGATGGTTACGGGAAAGAAAATACACTGGAAAAGAAAAAAGGAAGAACAAAAAAAACAAAGGGTATTTTTCACGAAATCCAGGCTCGCACTAAACTACACGTTTGGCGATAGGCCTATCCCATTGCCAGGCGTTTTAATTTCAATGAAGGACCACACAAAGTCTATTACTGTCTTAATGATAATATAGACGTAAATATACATGTACGTACATGGTTCACATGAATCTAAAATTGCTTGCAATTACCGCCATCCTTTCATCTCATGTCGTTAGCTTGAAGTCATTAACGTCATAACCCTAATCATAATCACAACCCCAAGCTAATGATTTTTCTCATCCTTTTCTAATCATTTTCTACCTAAGACAATGACAATAGCCGTGTGCGTCAACTATTTAAGTGTATGAACTTTACAATGATTATTACATCATTAAAACAAGATTTATAAAAAGGAATACAAATCTCCGGGGTATTGCAATGTCCCTTTAATGGGTTATCCGAGTGCTTTTACGTTCGCGCTCATTAAGGCACATATTAGGGACTTTAGATTGAGTGGACGAGAACACGACGAACGCCGACTGATCATGCGTGTCAACGTACTCAACTGCCCATGTTGCCTACAATTAGAAATCTTTTAGATTGCACTCGACGATATAAATGCATGCAGGAAGTAACACTATGAACATGACGGATAAAGAAAGAGGACAAAATATACAGTTCCTCATTCTACCCTCAACAATTGCTGTGGTAGACAAAAGAACATCCCTTCACTGCTATTACGTAAAAATGTGTAGAACAGGTGAATATGCACGTGACACCTGTTCTACACATTTTTAAATAATAGCAGGGAAGGGATGTTCCTTTGTCTACCTGAGGAACTGTATATTTTATGTGCACGCGGCATATACCATGGACCGTACTAGATTTAGGATAATCAAGGTTGACGCATCCTCGATCGCCGACTGTATAGTATAGTATAGTATAGTAGTATAGTATTTATTTTCCGTTTTAAAAACAAACATATAATACAAGTATATACATAGTGTAAATAAAACGGCTGGATAGCCCATATTCAGCTGTGCCAGGCACGACACTGCTGGTCTTCCATGGGGTCCAGGAATCATATACATAAATATAAAATATGACGTACAATTATTTACTAAATTAAAGGGTATAAGAAAAGGTACAATACACAGTTATAAATGCTTAAACTCTACAAAATGGTAGTTGTGTGAAAGGACTACGAAAGTCTGAGACGCCGTGACGCATGCGCAGTGCTTTAAAATGACGTCACACGTTGCAGTCAAAGCTGTCGACGTGCAAATCTAAAAGTCCCTAATAAGAAACACGAAAGCAACTACTTAACGATATCAAGGTAAGACAAATTCAGTAGCCTTGTGTGTCACCTATTTACATGTATGAACAGTACAATGATTATTATTACATCATTATTACATCATAATTGTTGTTATAAAAGCAATGTAAACTTCTAGGGTATTGCAATTGCCCTTAAATTTCTCGAGAGTCCTTGCGTTCATGCTCGATCACAACTGCTTTCGAAAATCAACCCAAGACAATTTCAATGGATTTGTGTGTCACCTATTGAAATGCGCGAACATGACAATCGGGGACCCGTTTCACAAAGCCTTTTTTCAATGACAAATGACTAAAATCAGTGACAAATCTGCTGATAACCAATCAGAAGCAAGGATTTCAGTAGCTTATAACACAACTTGTCATATGTCGCTGATGACAAGTTTTGTGAAACGCCCCCCCCCCAGGTATTACGTAAACCGAACGTGACTTCTATGGGGATATACGGATATACGATAGGGTAGTGACATTGCCTTCAAATTGAATTCTCGAGAGGCCTTGCGTCCGTGCTCATTAAGGCACGTAAGGTAGCTGTGTCAACTGTAACAAAATGCACGTATAATTATGTATGGTTTGCTAATCATCCTATTGTACTACCAACACTATGAATATGACGGACAAAAAAAGAGGACAAAATATACAGTTCCTCATTCTACCCTCAACAATTGCTGTGGTAGACAATGGAACATCCCTTCACTGCTATTTTGTAAAAATGTGTAGAACAGGTGTCACATGAAAATTCACCTGTTCTACTTATTTTTACATAATAGCAGTGAAGGGATGTTCCTTTGTCTAACACAGCAATTGTTGAGGGTACAATGAGGAGCTGTATCTTTTGTCCTCTTTCTTTGTCCGTCATATTCATAGTGGCTTAGTGCAAAGATCTCCTCGGTTCTACCGAATCCGAGATATCAACAATTGGTTTTTCCCGATCAATTCAATCAATTTGCAATTCAAATTCACCTTTCGAACATCCATTTTGACGTGAACCACGTACGTTCACCTTATATGTGAGTCATCAATCAAACATTCCATTCGGTCGTTCAATTTGTCTCGCCGTACATCCAATTTCATTTTGCGCTCATAAATATTCAACTTGAAAGTCCGGCGGCTCTGATATATGAGGATTCGCAGCATTTACCGCAGCTGGCGTATGTGAGCTCAAACTTGCGAATCTAAAACAAAAAAATGCCCGCCCCTCCCCCCACCCCCCCCCCCCCACTCCGAAAAGAGGAAAGTCAAGTAATGTTCTTTGGCTAAAGGTACACGACATTGAGTGCATTTAACTGTGTGCTTACGAATTCGCTCCATGGCGACATTCAATTCATTTTTGAGTGCACGTAAAATGGATCGGAAAATCTTTGGCATGCAGATTCGATACATTTCTTTTAGACGTGGAAGCAAAAGAGATTATGCTCCGACAACCATCGTACTAAAGTTCAATTCATCAAATATATTGTCAGAGTTGGGGTTGGGCATAATATTTTGCTCTGGGTTGAATTTATTGATTCGGTTCGTGTAGGATATTGACAAGATGGCATATTTTGTCTCCGGAGCATGACCGAGCATGTGCTACAAGTCAACCCTTTATTGATTTTTAAAGTTTATTTATATGTAGACGTCTGAATAAAAAATAAAAAATCAAAGCTAAATTTGAGATTAAAAAAGAATAGCCTTTATATCTTACCAGAAGAGATACTGATGTAAATACTACAGCTGTAGTCACTTGCCATAACCTGAATTAAAAAGAAAACACAAAATAGAAGAAACATTAGGACATGAATTATTCATGTCGTGCACGCTTGGTTATGTCATATACAATTATCACTTAAATTATTCATACCCTTACCGAGTTTAGTAACATTTTAAGTTTGCGAAAATGGATTTGTCCCAATTTATGTTTCACTTGGAAATTTAAATATTAAAGCTTACATCTATAAGTATTCAAGTCCACCTGTCATTTTTTAATTACAAAAAAAAAATGGAATGTACAAGGGTACTAATAATTTAGTTGTTATTGGGATCAACCTTTGGGGGGCAGAAAAAGTACAATTTACAAAAAAGAGAGCCAAAAACCCGGAAAATCATGTAATTTGAGCAAAATCTGAATTTTACGAGGGGGAACTGCCCAAAAGCATCCCCCATCAGTAAGCCAGCGACGGTATGGCTGAATAGAACACTGGTCTAGAATTGTGCACAAAGAGAACAGACCGGACCCCCTTCCACCGAGTCAAATGTCTGTTCTCAACGTACCCATTAAGTCATCTCTCCCCCTCTCTCTCATTTATCCCTCTCTCCCCTCTCCGTCTATCTCTGTCTGCCCCCCTCTCTCTCTCTCTCTCTTCCCCCAACTCTCTCTCTCCCTTTCTCTTTCTTTCTACTTCTCTTTATCTCAGTCTATCCTGTCACTATTTCCCTCTCTCTCTCTCTCTTCCTCTGTATCTCCCATCTGTGCACGTGTAACTTTTCATTCATTATTCTTTTCTTAAGATATATAACTCACATTACTTTTAAAATCACAGGAAATGAATGACAACATATTGTGGTTAATCTATTCATGCCTTAAAAGGAAATATAGTTAAATGAATAGACAATTTCTGAGTGAGAAGGTATTGTGGCTGATAAATTATTCAGGACTAAAGATTGTATTACACAACCGACGGATATAACCACAAAAAATATAACATATTATGGAGCCTCTGAAACCAGACCTTTCACACATAATGTCAACAACAATTCTATGTCGAAATATCAATGAATGTACTTTTTCTCCATTCTTTAAAGAGAATAATAAAGTAAACGTAATTTGTCATTCACTTATGGCATCATAAGTCACCGGGATGCACTCGTATGCTATATTACATGTCATCAATTAAGTAAATGAAGAAAAACAATTTCATTAATAAAAAAAAGGTGAATGCATAAAAACATATGAATAAGTTGATAAGAAAATGAATTAATAAAAAAGAATGAATACAAAATGAATAAAAAGAAATTAATAACAATGATTGAAAGAATAAAGACATACGAATTAAAAAATGTTCATTAGTACAAAGAAAAATTATTGATAAAAAAGTGAAAAATGAAAACAAATAATGAATTACAACAAATGAATGGATACAAATGATGAATAGAAACGAATTAATGAATGAATACAGGCAAATGAATGAATGAACAAAACAAATGAATCTAATTAAAAACTGTAATTCTTACCTTAATCCGGCCGGCATGTTCATAATATAATGATCATCACTGCCGAGAATTTGACTGATCTGGAAAAAGGAAATAAGGTATAAAGGTATTGGTGAAATGGCTTACCATAAAGCAAATTATCAACATCAAAAATATATACAAATCTCTGATCTGCAGAGATTTTGCAATTGTATTACAGTATATCACTAATTAAACATGAAATGGTTTGATTTTTGTAACCGTAATTTTGCTGTATAATACTTCTCTATCTCGCTCTCCCTCTTCTCTCTCTCTCTCCTCTCTCCTTCTCTATCTCTCTCTATCCATATATCTTATAACCTCCTCTCTCTTTCTCTTGTTCTCAGTCCCTCCCCCTCTCTCTATCTGTCCATATAGCTGGCTAACCCTCTTGCATCAAATCAAAAAACCTTTCTCTTTCTCGCTCTCTCTCTTTCTTTCTCTCTCTCTCTCTCTCTCTCTCTCTCAGTCTGTCTTGCACTATTCTTTGAATCTATGAGTTGTATCAGCCAATGGCCCATTAAATATTTCCCTCACTGAATTTCTGGACACGATCTCATACTTGTTTTTAAAAACGAAAATCATTATTCCACATGGTTGCACTCTAGTCATGCTCAATTATCTTTCTATTTTAGTATAAAATGTTCCTTGCATTCTCGTGATTACTCAGTAAACATGGCTTATTATCTTAATAGTCGCTCGTAATTCAGAAAATTACTCGTTAGTAATTGAATATATGAAAGGAAGAGGGAATTAAGTCCATCACAACAATTTTTAAGTTTTCAAAAAGAATCTCGATTTCTTCATAAGTTCAAGAGACAATTTATTTCAAATAATTTTCATGTATTTATTCCATTTTCCCGATCCCATTTAAACATTATTTTAAACAAATGATATATATATATATATAAACCTTTTAAGTGCCGCTCAAATAATATCCCGGTGCCATGTTTTTATTTATTTATTTATTCATGTCTTCTTTATAAAAAGCAGGGCGGTCCCATTCAAGCCGCAAGGCCTGCTTTACAAGGGAGCCCTGCTGTAACAAACAAATTACAATAAATCAAAAAATAAAAACGATATAAACAAACTATAAAACATTTCATACAAATAGGAAATTAGATGGAAATGGAAGAGGAGAGAGAGTAAACGAAAGAGAGAGAGAGAGAGAGAGAGAGAGGGTGGTAGGAATACTACAAAATTGTGAGCGATAAATCAACTCACTTGAGTTTCACGGACATTTCGTTTAAAAATGGGTAGTGAGGCGGAACATTTGGTAATGTTGTTTTTTCTCAAGGGATATTTTTCCCGATTGATTCAAGTTGATTTCTTAATTTAAGGGATGAATCCACTTCACAGTAGGTGGTAAAAGGGTGTTCATATTGGCAACCAAAGACCAGAAAGGGGTAATTATCCAAAACTATTTTAATAATGATAATAATAGTTCAGTTCTTGTATAGCGCATAATACGTTATGAAATAACATCTCTATGCGCTTCCAAAGAGCTTTGGACTTTATTACCCTAGCTTTAGCTCCGGCAGCCTTACCAGCGCACAGTGCATTTTAAGAAATAATCCTACCAGGTACCCATTTACCTCACCTGGGTTGAGTGTGGCAACTGTAGATCAATGTCTTGTCAAAGAACATTAGTGCCGCAATTCTTTCTTTAAATTGTTCATGTATTGTTTGTGACGATCTGCATACGTGGCAAGTCTGCAATCATATTGATGTACATCAATGATGTTTAATAAATACAATACAATACATATCGATCGGCACTCAAAGTGAATGAAAAGCAAAATACATAAAAAGCGAACTTTTTGATTTACTTGGACTCTTCTTCCTTTTTCTTTTTACCTTTGATAGCGGCACGGAGCCATCTTCACATTCACCTACTCCAAGTAGTTTCCTCGTCTTCAACCGACTCTGCAAGTCACCACTGCTCTGTTTCCTGGAGAAAGAGAAAGACATAAAGAGAGAGAGAGGGGGAGAGAGAAAGAGAGAGAGAGAGAGAAAGAGATACAAAGAGAGAGAGAGAGAGAGAGAGACAGATATTGATTCGAATTGAGTTTTTTCCTGCAATCATACAATCAGATTACATTTCAGAGGTACATATCCAAAATATAAAAAAAACTTTGAACGTGTACACTAATAATAGAAATGTTGAAATTAATACAAAATGTAACTGATAGCACACTACCAAGAATTATTCATAAAAAAATCTGCAGAAGAATCAAATTTTTTGAACGTCTGCACAATATAATAATTATAATAGAAATGTTGACATTAATACAAAATGTAACTGCTAGCACACTACCAATAAAAAAATCTGCAGAAGAAGTGCTAGATGCAGATAGATTACATAATTGAAAGTTGATAAATTTAGGCGGTAAATGATAATCGTGTGCATTCTTCATCTGGGGGGAGTCGAAACATTCTGTCAAAAATATATCACTCTGTTACGCACACTGCACATATAACCCTTGCCCTCGCACCCACTTACGCACATACATTACCCACACGCACTACAATAACCACGCACACCCACACTCTCCCTCACATACAGAAGCCCATATACCCCATACCATGCACCTCTGCCTCAAGAACCGTAGCCATACTGCCCTAGATCTAAGATAGATACATATCTATCAGTTCGATGGCCCTGCATGATTTGTCTTAATGAAATCAACCAGTGACAGTTCTTAATATACCGTCTGCCATTTTCTGTCGTTGCTATTTTTGACCTCCGTGTGATCATTACGCGGCGGGGCGTAGAGTAAATGCGCATAAATATCACAAGGTCAATTTCATATGTCTGTTGGTAGTAAGTGTGTTATCTCCGCAAGGCTGAGGATAGTAAGTGAGTTAGCCTTTGAAGGCTGGTAGTAAGATCTGTAAGTGAGTTATATCCTTCGAAGGTGATGCAATTGTGTGTCGCATGAAAGTAAGGGGCGACGCACTAAGGCACTGGGAGGATTGATATTAAATCAATTTGTGAGAGTCGAGGAAAGAGGCAACTAGGTGAAGAGAGAATGTAGGGAAGTGAGAGCAAGTGTAGCACATAGCTGCCCCCCCCCCCTCTGATAAATTGATATACACCTACAATATATATATTCATTTGTGATTGTTGTTCTGGTAGTTAAAAATGAAGATGAAAAATTAGTTTACCCAAATGATAATCGTAAACAAAATCAACAACAAAACAAACTGACAACATTTAAGTGATAGTTAAAATATAAACACTCACGGCACTATGGAGCGTACATGAACTTTGTGTTGTGGTAGTATGGTACACTAGGGGCTTGTTAAAATATGACGCGGTTAACCGCCGCGGTATCAGCTACGTCACATCTGACCGAGGCTTGAGGCTATCCTCTCCGCCTCTTCTCGGGTATTTTATAATTAATGTGCTTTCACTGAAAGAACAAGGCACTTCAAAGATACTATCTACGCATCTACTATCATTTGAAGAAAACGGTAAAACACATCGAGACGGCTCAGTACTGGATACTTGTTCATGAATGCAATCATTATTCAGTTATGCACTGGCGGTACATTCCATGGAAAACGAGACCAACTATTCCTTTTAAGAGGGCAAACAAAGGTAGCCATGAAGCACTTCCATCACTTTGGCAGTGATTATTCCAACATGCACAAAGTGGAACGTCTCCATGTATAATGTATACAAGCTCTGTGGACATTGTTGGGGTCATTTGTACTAACAAGTGCTATCTCTACATCTGAAGTGGCTTATATAACTGCATCTTATCTCAAGTGGGCATTGTGTAGACAAATGGAAATTGTGCTGGTAATCGCACATTATAAAACAATTACAATTATACAAACCAAGCAATGTTTCATTGACCCTTTAGTTTTTCGTCGAAGGCACTATTAAAGTAACCGCATGCTGTACATATTTTTTTCAAACCCTTTCAGGGAACTTTATTTCACATAATTTATCTACACTGTTCACAATAACATCTATCCATATACAATATAAACATTATCTTAGCATTTCAGTCAAAGCTTTTACCTGTTTTTCATGAACCTTTGTTTTAGTTTTAGAATCGAATGTGACATCAATATTGCTGTAAATATATAAATTCGTGCTAGGTTATAATTACATACTAGTGTTTTGTGAGATATTGGAAAGCATTGCCGGTAATATGTTCGTAATCGAAAGTGGACTGGTTGAATTAGGGTTTCTTTTGAATACTTTTAGTGTAAGTTTCAATATACATCACATCCTCACGAATACATACATCGGGTCAAATCGATTTGTCACTTACTTAACAAATTAAAAAAACTTGGTAAGGGTATGAATAATTTAGTTGTTACAAACAGTCTAGTGTTGCATTTATCATTTTAAAGATGAATCGGAGAATAGGTGAGGGAGATGGGAGATGGTGAGCGATGTATACTGGTAGAGGAGATTGCTAAATGTCAAAGGAAAACGGAATTTGCCCCTGTTTCCTCTGCTTTAAATGAAAAAGAAACGACTTTTTCCTTTGCTGGAATTGCTCCCCAGACGGTTGTATGTAGGTCCTCGGTTGGATGTCAGAGCGTAGCAAAATGTGTGTTTGATGGATTGGGGAAGCGTGGACGTTGACAGGCAAAACCCATAGCGAACAGAATCACGGGGGTATATATACTTAGTAAGACTAGAGGACGATGAAAGGTTTCGTGGACAGGGGGCCTGATGTCAATCAAGGAAAGGTGAGGGGTAGAGTAAGGTTCATGTCAGGGGAAGGGTGAGCCTCGTTCAGATATAACGCGCAAGCCATTTGTTAAATGTTCTTTTTTTGTGATGACGTAAAGTGTAAAGCGCGTCACATTTCTGTATGTATTGAATAATAATCTGGATATTATATTACAGCGCTTGATACGAAATACCAACTCTAAGCGCTTTACATATATTATTACCCCCGACATCGGATTCATCTACGCACAATGTGCACTATCTCCACTCCATGGGGAGTATTCCTACCATATAGTCACCGTGAGGGAATATGGCAATTACCAACACAAATAATTTCGTCATTCGACCAGGTCCCCATTTCTCTCCTGGGTACGGAGTGACAAAGGAAGATTAATGCCAGCGCAGAGCTCGCACATTCGTCATCATCCGAAATAGAAGTCGAGGAAAAAGATGACGATAAGGGAATAAGATGAAAAAGAAGACGAAGAAGAAGAAGGGGAATGTTCAATATTAGTATTACCCAGTGTAGCCTTATCATTATTAATAGCCCTAGTATATACTGTTCTTTTCGAGGGCCCTGCAATCATAATAGTATTTTGAAATATAACAAGATATAGGATGTTATTTAAACATATTTTGATTAATGAATTGGCTTTCTTTCTTTAAAGCTTATCTGCCGTAGTTTACAGGAGGGATTAGACCGCTCTGCAAGGTCACTGGACAGGTGGTTATCTCATCAACTCAGCTCTCAGTTAACATAAGAAAAAGAGGATCATGGGGGACCAATGGTCATCGATTAGGCATTGTTTGTTATATAGAGGGCACAAGTAGCTACCAGTAGTGCAGTGGGCCTTTAAATTGTTCATATATTGTTTGTGCCGATCTGCATACGTGGCAAGCGTGCAATCATATCACTCATCACTCGTAGTGACTGAAATGCGACAAACAAAATACAAACACTGTCATTAATCTACTTATCCATTACAATTAATATGTTCTCAGTATCAATCAATCCTTTCGATTGAAAATTATTCTCGCACGATCGAAAAGACTCACAGAATCAAACTACATGTATCTTCTATAGCAATGTCGAGAGTATTTTTCGTCTCCTTTTGAAATCTGCGAACATTTCAATGCGGTGTTATACAGAATGATATCTATGGAAATTAATGTACAATGCAACATTGACATTACTCTCTTATTAAACACTAATTAATTTCCCGAAAGTCTTTGCGTTTGGGGTGATTGAAAATGATGATTATAAACTTACCCGTATGTCGATTCAGGCTGTAGGTCTCTGTGTAAATTTTTCCTTGTCTGATTCATAGCGAAGTATTTCACTTAAAACAATTCCTCAGTTCTAAAGTTAATGATGGCAACACCAAGATTATCAAATGTCCAGCTGCAAGATCCACAGTGACCACTCATAGATGTTCATGTACTGTTGCCGAGTGGTCATTAAGGCACTGGTATGTGGAGGAGCGGGTGGTAATGACTAATTACTGAATTAACGAGCAGCCAGAAGATGCAAGAGGCAGATATGTACTATTTAATCCTAACGCTTGAATTGGTTAAGCACGGACCCAGTTACTCGCAGGTCTGAAAGGTTGTAGTAGGAATCCTCTGTCTCGTCGTAAAAAAAGGATGATACTGTACGTGTGTGGAGAGGAGAGGAAGGGGAGGGGAGGGGGTGGTAGACACCCTACTGATACTAGAAACGGGGCACGTATAGCTATTGATTCTTGCGGGGGAAAATCGATGACATTTGAATTGGAGATTAGATGCTGCCCTTGTTTTCCTAACATTGGGAGGAATTTTGCTGCTACATACCATGCATCCAAAGATCATGCTAGGAACAAAGCCCTGTGGTATTGCAAGTAGGATGAATAAAATATGATATCGATAAAAGCCTAATACCAAAGCAGTGAGCCGCAATTACGCAACTGATCTCTTAATCGTCGTTGTTTATAATCTTCCTTGTCTCTCCTCTATCCGCCTTTCTCTCAATTTCTCTGCCTCCTTCTCTCCATCTTTTTCTCTCCCATCCTTTCTCTCTCTTCCTCCCTCTATCTATCGACCTATGCATCTTTATCTATCCATTTATATATTTATCCATCTCTGTCTGTTTCTTTGTCTCGCTCTCTCAAACCCTCTACTCCCTTTCCATATTCGAACATGTCCTTTTCTCTCGCTCTCTCTCTCTCTTTACCTCTCTTTGCTGTTAATTTTTGTATTACTGCCTCTCTTTCTTTTTTGTTTTGTTCTTTTCTCCCTCTTTGCTCACCCCCTCTCTTTAGAGACTCTCTCTCACTGGCAGTCACGATCTTACCAAAATATTATCTCAACATTATCTCCGTCTTTCTTTCTCTCTTTCTCTCACTATTAGCTAGCTCTCTCTCTCTCTCTCTCTCTCTATTGTTTCTCTATACTGCTTCATCTTACAATAATAGCTACATCGCGGACAGCACTCGACAGGTAATACGGCTCCCACATTCCAATTAAACAATTTCGCGATAACTCGTCCTTACGAATCCGAGACGAAAACAAAATTATTAAGATCATCCGTTTCCATGGCAATCAGACAACGTACAAGAAGTTTTTTCCACCCACTTATTACAATTAATCCAGATGAGGATAAGCATGTATAAATCCAAGAAAGATATGATTCCAACCTCATCTCACACGCACCATCGTTATCAATAATACACGCCAGATGCATGCCCGTAACTGCAAAGCGATTCCTAGCTCCCATCGAATTAACATAGAGGTTTATGTACACAGGCTCCAGCGCGCACGCATGGTTAGATGGAACGGCAACTTGACGACATTGCATGGCATTAAGAATAAGAAAATTAATAACAGGGGAAGCGGTTGCTACGGCCCTCTCGAAAGGCTTCGAGAGTTTTTTTCCTAATGGCTGCAAAAGGCTGACGGCGACATAAATCTCTGGGGGAGGGGTGGGGAAATCTTCTACAATGTCATGTAACACGTACGATCGATAATTATTGTCAGGATATTTCATCAAGGGCAGTTCGAATAACCTGTTGTATTCCAGGGAGGATCCTTCTTCGTATTACGTAACATGCCATTGCAATACGTCTTGTTCGCACTGTTCAAAAGGTGTCGTACGAGTCTTATAAAATTGCTCTAGGTTGATTTTTGAAAGACTGTGCGATCTTGTTATATTCGTTATTCTGTTCCAAGGGCACCAGTAATTTCCTTACTACCTTTAGGCCTAAATATAAATAATTTCTTCGATTATGTGAGAATAAAAAGGCAAAATTGGTGCCCGCCGATCATGACAAAACTATTTTTGGAAATGAAAGGCTGCTATAGTTTATAAGCTGATGCCCTTTCTGGTCTGTTGGTTTGGTAAGGCTGGTTGCCATGTGTCACACGGTTGACATGCATGGTTACAATGCCATTTTAAATCAAATTTACCTCCACAAGCCAGCCCCTTGATAGAGCACTTAATGGCATGTTGTCAAGCTGTTTGGACGCATGTATGCTGCAACAACATGTTATTAGCGTAGGAGGTGAAGGGGGTGGGGGAGGGGCTTGCGAGTTTCGACATCATTCGGGCAACTGGGGCAACCTATTCGGACAAACACCACTTCATATATAGGCAATAAGTTGTTTAATTGTATTTTTTGTTGTTCTCGTTCATGTATGTATTATGCTACGGTCACAAAGGTTCGTACGAAGGATAATTTCGTACGAATCTCCCTGTTTTTCCATTGTCTGAAAATCGTTCGTACGGCGTTCGTAGCAGTTCGTAATGGCATTTGTGACCGAGGCTTTACGCATGTTCCTTTTTTGGACATAATTAGACTTTCCTAAAAAAATAAATGTTTCAATTTTCGTTCGGTCGATATGCTCCCTTGCAAAATTTAGAATTTAGAAAGTTGGTATTCGGATAACCAGCACAAGCCCCACTGGTGAAATGTGCCCATGAAACAGGCATACAACATACATCTTTTGCTCCTTTCTTTCATTTCTCCAAATATCAGTTGAAAATTGCAGGCACTTGATATCATTAAATGAATTCTAAACAAAATGATTTCACTATTTCGCTATAAATATCGGATACCCGTGACAATGATCATAAAATATCGCTTTGTTTATTTAATGCCCCGGGAAAATGTGTGTTTTGTTTCCTTTCGACAGACAAACAAACATTGCACTCACAAAGGGGATAATGACCATATTCCCAGAACGTTTCAATCAGGAAACAGGAAACAGCACTAAGCGTCGTAAACAAAATCGCCTGTTAATTGATAAAGTGAAGTGTCATTAACAAACAGGATATAAAACGCCATTAAAAGACTATGAGAGATCTCACTCATGCAATACAGCTTTATACAGCTGCCATTCAATTTAACACAGTTGTTGTCAGCGATGTCTGTAACGGAATAATAAGCACATATTAGGTGCGTCGTGCAAAAAAAGTTGTGTAGAAAAAGTGAAGAAAACACGTTCATGGAAGTAGGCTACATTATGTTTTTAGACAAAGTGAAGTTCTGGCCCTGTCTTAAAGAACAGTTGCAATTATTTCCACTTAATTGCGATTGATATTATAATCGCAACTATATATGTAAATACGAGAGAGGAGAATGTAAACTTGCGATTGATTAGAGGACTTGCGATTGATTCGGATCGATCGCAATTCTGTATAAAACGGGGCCCAGGTAACATGCATAAGACCTTTAGTTGTAGAAGTATATAACTATTCTTCATCACCTGCCGGAAGCAGACATGTTTGGTGTCATTAATCTTTGGTAGAATTGTACAAATATTCTATACTGACTTTTTCATAACATTCTTCCCCCGCTAACTTTCAGTGACAGGAGATTTTGGAATGTTATTACTTTTCCCAGGTTCCAAAATAGAATATTCTGCAAAAATTCTCCATTTTGTGCGATGGCTCAGTGGTAGAGCAGTGGTCTCGCAATTTGGAGGTCCCGGGTTCAAATTCAAGTCGATCCGCTCATGCAATTCGGTAAGGCATGATCACCATTACCAAATCCCCTCGAAGAGGACTTAAAGCCGTGAGTTTCCTGGCTTCTGACTTACAAGCAAACACGTGCTCTCTTACCAGTCATTTGAAACAATCATCAATTAATAAAATAAAAAATAAAATGAAATCTTGCTTTAATTTTTTTGTTAATCTTTAAAAAAGAAATAACAATTTCAATTTCTGTAATGTGTTATAGACTCTTAGTATTGGAAGGCAATAGAATCAAGATACAATGCCAATGAAATTTGATAATGAATACCAAAAATAAAACAATTGGTTTCCTCGAAACTTCCCCTTTAACTACTTAACCACAATACAGCTCTACACACTCCTACTCAGTTATAGCTAATCAATTATGTATGGTTTCCTATCTCTTCAGCTTTGAGCGAGAAGGGCGTTAACTCATATACTTTAATACATAGTTAACTGCCCTTTTGGCTCTGAACAGGCCATCTCATCGTTAATATTAATGCCCTAAAGCTCTTGGTTTCCTGGGATGATAAAGGAGCTTCGAGAGGAATCGAAAGTAATCTATTTCCTTGTCCCTTCTAACCACGAAGCAAGTGAGTAGACTAGAAATATGCAGACCCTAATTGCTGATTGGTGTCTTGTCAAGCCTTTCTGGGCATGTAGAAAGAACAATTCATATTATTAATGGCTTGGAATAGAGTAATCCAGCCGTTTTCTTTTTAAATAATAATGATATGACAATAATATATATGAGATTTGTAAGGGGTCGAATCCACTTGAAATCAAATGCTCACCGCGCGTTTGTGAAATAAATACAAAAAAGAGAGATCACATAAATATTCTATTTTTTTGTTGTTTTGTTATAATCGATAAATAATTTTGATATTTATCATTTTTGGGGTATGTTTATTTGTATGTATATAAGTTTTTTTGTACGAAAAATGTTGGTGTGAGGTTGGTAATGCTTGATCTGCCTGCATCCTTTGACATTATTGATCACCAGATTCTGGTTGATCGCTTAGGTAACACCTTCGGTATCAAAGGTTGAGCCCTCCAGTGGACAGTTTCATACCTTCCCAACCGCACCTGTTGGATGTGTGTTCATCATTAACATTGGCGTTCCGCAGGGATCTGTGATTGGACCCTTCTTGTTCACTATGTACACTAGTCTACTTGGAAATCTTTCTAGAGCTGAAAACGGAAAGTCTCATTTTGTATACTGTTGATATACATTCAGATTTACCTTTAGTTTGACCCCATAGTGACCTTTCGAAAGGCTGAACTCACTTTTGCTGCACTTTCCAAATTTGTAGGTAATGTGCAGACATGGATGATTGTGCTCAAACAAAGAAAAAAAAAGGATTCTTGTTCTTGTCTCACAACATTATCTTCAACTAGTAGGTGAAATCGAGAAGGCTATCGGCAGTACTCTCATTTCCCCTCCGATCATGTAACTAATTTTGGTACAGTAACTTTTCCTGCTGATGGTAAGATGATCGCCCATTCTTCACATGTCTGCATATCGGCCAACTTCCACATCAGAAATATATGGAGTATCAAAGTGCTCAAATGCAGTTTCAGTTTCCCCGAGACAAAAATAAGATCCCACTTAATTGGTCGCTACGCTCCCTTTAACATACCAGCACAAAATATAGAGGACAGTAGCTTTTGCTACGGTCACAAAGATTCGTGCGAACGATAATCTCGTACGAATCTCCCTGTTTTTCCATTTTTTCCACGGTCACAAAGGTTCGTGCGAACGCTAATCTCGTACGAATCTCCCTGTTTTTCAATTGTCTTCCCGAATTTCCATTGTCTGAAAATCGTTCGTATGGCGGTCGTAGTAGTTCGTAATAGCATTTGTGAGCGAGGTTATACGCCTCAAACGGGGTCCAGAAGCGAAGGGACAGATTGTTTCCTTCCGTCGGTGGGATCACAATCCTTTCTGCCCCTACATATTTTCCGTATATTTAATTCAATTTATACATACGATCCTTTCTAGGTTTTATGCTATAATTTCTTTCTGCAAAATGGATACTACCACCATGTTTTGTCAATGATTACAGTCTCCTTCAAGAGGTGTGTCAACCATGTTTTGTGTATGTATTTTTCTCTACTCTACTAAATAATTTATCAGACAAGATGGGCCTACTTACACAAACGGAGCCGGTCTCTGGTCGTCTTTTTCCTGCATATTCAGAATATCCCAGACACTACCTGCACTTGAAAGGCAAATTTTGATCACTGAGCAATTGTCTTTCCGGTGAAGCGTATATAATTCACTCACCGACGTGCTAGATAGCAATTAACGGAGCTTTGAAAACCGAAAGCAGGCTTTATGGCTGTGTGCGCAGTGGCATAACAAGGTTGTTTTCACATTGTCACATTGACACTTTAAAAGTGGCTGGAAAGTACCAGCATTAATCAAATCACCTAATACAAATATAAAAATATATGAGGTGTTGGTTTAATGCTTCGCAAAAGTTGAACAGTGTAGTACTTTGTTGTGAGCCCTCACTCTAATAAGCTTTAATAAATTGGTTGACTAGCCTTAATTACCCGTTACAAAATAGTAATTAAGATATTAAATTTCGAATTTTTCCCGTCGTCCCCCTCCCGTCTCTCTCTCTTTCTCTTTCTCTCTCTCTCTCTCTCTCTCTCTCTCATTTTCTACTTTCACAATATTTTCCCCTCTCTTTTGAACATTCCAACCTGAATCGGCTTATAAATTCACTACAATATCGATACGCTTTGGGAGAATATATCACCACTCTATATCTCCCTCCTCTCTCTAATTCACCTTCTTCTTCTTCTTCCTCCTCCTCCTCTATTTTCCATATTTTCAATCCCCCTCTATGTCCCAGTTATTTTTAGTAACATACAGAGCATTGAATACGTCATCGATATGCGCTGATGCTGGTGAAAGCGTTGAACCGCAAGTTACAGTAATCGAACGCACATCCTACATAATTATACACGGCTCACCACGCGTTTAGACTTCCAGAATTCATCGTATTGCTCTACGAGAATCGTACATTGATAAAACTTTATTATATTAAAGCAATTTACCTTTTTTCTAGTCTGAAGGTCGTATAGGTAAATTTGGTCAACGAAACGGCAAATAGCGAAACGTTACGAACGAAAACGCGATAAAGTATCATTAAAAATAACTGTTCTAGTCTGATCAACCTCGTATGGTACGAAATCGTAAACCAATAAGCGGGTTTTATCATGAGCGTCCACAGTTGATACACCAACTGTCGTGTGAACTGACCCCTTCAAAACTATTTTTTCTTTTCTTCTTTTTCTTAATACGCCATTTCTTCATACGATGTTGTATTTAGTCTGTAGGCCTACTCCTCCTTCGCTACTACAATATAGGTGATCTTTTTATACAGCGTTTCTTTCTGTACTAGTTTCGTATACATTTTCCTTGTTTTGAACGGACTGAACATGTATGTCAAGAAACAAAAATCGTCTGCCAGCAAAATATTACCACTTGACCACGATTAAAAGTACATTTCAAAGGGCAGGGGCTGTTACATTCCCACGATTATCATGTTATATAACATGTATACGTGCCATAATGTTTAGGCCATAAAGTCCGTTATTAGCTGTTATGACTGGCTGTCACTTACATGCTAAATCGAACCACTTACATTTATGGTACCAATTCGTAATTACTTTAACAAAGGAGAAAAATGATAGAAAATAGTAATAGCAGCAGCGGTAGTAGTAGTAGTAGTAGTAGTAGTAGTAGTAGTAGTAGCTACATAGGTAAAAGTTGTAGTAGTAGTTTTCACAGCAACAGAAGTAGTAGTAATAGTTGCTGTAGTTGTAGTAGTAGTAGTAGTAGTAGTAAAGTAGCAGAAGTAGTAGAATAATTATTAGTGATAGTGGCAGCAGGCGGTAGTATTAATTGTAAAAGGAGAAGTAGTAGTAGTAGTAGTAGTAGTAGTAGTAAAAATAGTAATAGTAGTAGTAGTAGTAGTAGTAGTAGTATAGTAGTAGTAGAAATCGGACAAGTAGTAGTAGTAATAGAAGCAGTGGCAGCCGTAAAATAATAGTAGTAGTATAGTTGCAGAAGTAGCAGAAGAAGTAGTAGTAGTATTAGTAGAAGTCGAAGAAGTAGTAGTAGATGTCGTAGTGGCAGCAGTAGTAGCGCTGATGATGATGATAATAATAAAATGCTGATACTGATGATGATATATAAAATAGTAATAACAATATCATTACATTAACTCTGTCATAATTTAAATCAGGAATGGCAGTTCAATGACCGCGCCAATCAGTGACGCAATCCTACGTCATCAAATTACACGAACCGTCGATCGACTACGCCAACTGTGTTTTCAAAACATCAAATTTCGTATCACTGAACACTGATATTGACGTGTGAACATGAGAAAGTAAACGACTTTAATTGCTTTCAAAAGATAAAGTGCTTTGTCCTGACCTTTTCTTTTCGTTCACGGTTGTTTTCGGTCAAAATCGGAAATCTTGTGTTTGGGAATCGCACTCCTATGTTATACAGTGCGTCCCAGAAAAAACGAAACCGAGAATTATCGATGTTTTATCATAACTTAATCACAATTATAATTAACAAATGAAAGACACGAAAGACTTCATGCATGGCTGATTGTCAACGAAACGGAGTTAGGTCTTTTGTCGATTCTGCTTGTTGCTACGGCAGGCAGCCAGTGAAAACGAATTCGTTTGATCAAATTATGGAAATGCAAGCACTACTTTAAAGGTACTATGTCCCTTTTGCAGCCAACCTCAAATGCTGTAGAACTTTGCAGGAATTACGAATATGTCATGTATGTCCTATCTGTGAAATTTAAACCTTAGCAGTGTCCTCATATTCAAATTATGCAAGGAAACCCGTTTACTTGCTAGACTTCACTGTCAGACACTATTGAGTGACTGACTGGCTTTTTTTCTTCTTTGGTATACATACATGAAAAGAGTTGTAAAGGGTACATGAGCATTTGTCTACATCAATAACCCACTTCTTAAACTGATTGTATCTTTGCGCAGCATAAAACGTATGACCATTCGGTACAATTGTCTGAAAATCAAGACTATTACTTTAGGGCTCTATAGCCCTAAAGTCAATTCGACAACTAATAGTCGTTATTTTCCCACTTGAAGACATTTTCAAGCCCCACCTTTTTTAGGGAAGTTCTAAATTAGTATTATCTTTCAAATGCAGTTGGAATTTAACTTTTTCATTTTTTTTGGCCTGCAAATGGGACATAGTAACTTTAAACAAACAGAACTTTGTCATTCCTTGCTCATTCTTCCTGATTGAGGTGTCATATAAAAGGGCAGAAACTGAACTTTCTAGAAATGTGGTTTCTTCTTGAAATTCAGATACCGCTCGCCAAATGACTTTTTTAGTTTCCTCTCTTCAAATTGCTTTTAAATCACTCATGCGTGAAATATGCATTATATGAGTTGCATCAAATGAAAGAAGAGGATCTAAGCTTTCCGAATATGTGTCATTTATTAATTATAATTGTAATTGAGTTATGATAAAACATCGATAATTCTCGGTTTCGTTTTTTTCCGGGACGCACTGTATAGTTGCGTGTGTGCACATGCACTGTTGTAGTACCCGCTTATTTGAACGCTCTTGAATAGCGCAATGAACTTGATGACTTGTCTGCAATGAGATTGACAAGAAATCAGTGTCTCAAGTGTCACCGACCTTGCACCCAGGGAGTGCGTTTGAACTTTCCCGTCGCACGCGAAGTGTCATTTCAATAAATAATATGTTCTATCACCTTTGCTAATAACGCCGGTGGATAGGGTGAAGGAAATCTGCCAATAGGGACTTTTAGATTTGCACGACGGAGAACGTGGACTGCCCTTTTAAGGCAATGTGACGTCACTGCCAGTGCCTTAAAAGGACGTCACATGGCCTTAAAAGGGCTGTCCACGTTCTCGTCGTGTAAAACGAAAACCCCTAATGAGCCAGCAAGTTAACGTCATGTTAGCACTTTTCACTTCGTATTCACATTTTATACAACTCTCAAATGGCACGTCACCTGTATACAATATTATATCTGATGCAAACAAGGCGTCCTTTTGATTGCGTTATTAACTGGGCTATTCCTGTGAGGGCAATTTTCCCATAGGCCAATTAAGCAATGCATTGCTTGCATTAGCGTTGTGGCGTGCGCCTGTAATCCAGCTAACAGTCGAAGTTACAAACTGATTCAGCCGAGGACGTAGGTTCGAAACTGAGTCTCGTCTTTCGGATGGTGACGTTTAAAGGTCGGTCCCCAGACGTAAATAATAGGGACTTTTAGATTTGCGTGGACTGATACGTTTGACGTCCATTCAAGGCAGTGCATTAAAAGGACGTCGATCGTAGCAATCCCCATTGTCTTCGTGCGAATCTAAAACTCCCTATTTATATCTGATTGATACACGTCTGTAAAACCCAATACACACACTTGGTTATTTTTTGCATGAACTTTTTGTTAACTAAATCACTCTCTTATTGGCGCGTAAAATACCGCAAAAGTCGCTGGCGGAGTTCTGCGCCAGGGAAATGACGCCTTCGATCATATACGTGCAACGAGCGTAAGGTGTAATCTTAAAGTAGCCATTGTATAAACAAACAAGTATGTATCAATGGAAAGCTTATGTCCACAACAATTCGGAATTTTTTTCTTCAGATTCTTTAAAATACTTAATAAAGTTGTGAAAACATAGAAAACCCGATTTGTCAAGATTAATTTTCTTCCCAAAATCAAACCAGTAAAACGCCCCAAAAATGTGACATATAGGCGCTTATACCCTCAAACATAATACAAAAGATCGTAACCACTTCATGCAGTCTATGGCTTTGGCAGTATAAGTTAGTTGCATGTTTTGATTGTTTTACATAACTTGTATGATTTTTGAATTAGATAAACAAAAACTAAAAAGTGAAGAAAGGATAACGTTGCTTAATACATAAAACTGACGAAAGAAATTATACAGATGAAAGAAATCAATGATAATTAACACAATATGTAGTTAATATATTGCAACTGCCGGTCATCATTCGTGCTCAAATCACACTTACGAACAAAATCACATCAAATCAAACATCGCTCTGTATTTGTTTCATATTTTAGTCAGTGGAGGCTTCTCGAACGAAATTCCGCGACATTTCTTTTCTTTGTCGTAAATATGATCTATTTCAGCCTTTTTCGATGGAAATTACTTCTAACATTCGTCTTCTCAACCGGCTGCGACCTATGCCGTCTAGTTTGGTAAGCAAGTTCGTAATTCGCGATGATACATTACGTCGGTGGAATCAACCCACTCATGATTAAAAATAGACGAAAGCATGTAAACACGTATTTTTAATTCAGAAATTACAATAATTTGAAAACTGGCCTATCGATACCATCAATACCATCGTCACTGGATTCAGACGATGAATACTGCCGATCCAGTTAGTTACTGTCTTGCCTAATTTCACTCATTTAATGGTTAACAAATCATTAAATTGCTGATAATATGGCTGCTATCTATCATCTAACGTGTGTTGAAAGGGCATTGCGTGAATCTGGAAGTGGCACTGCTTTAATTTGCTGCCCGATTTGAATTTGAATTTTGGTTCGTTTATTAGGGGGGGGGGTGCCAACATTCAATGTTAAATGTCTGATTGTGGTCAAAATGTATTTCATGGGAAAAGTTATGACACGTTTCCCTTTCTTTAGATCATGAGCCTTCATTTGACACGCAATGTCTATGTCTACCTATTTACCACCAAGAAACATAACACACATAATGTCGGATTACTGGATCATATTAAAATACAATTTTACTCACATATCCATTGTAGCGATATTCCAATTTAATCCAAATCAAACTCCAAAGACGTACACTGTGGTACCTCAATGTTCCGAAAATGATATGGTAATTTTATTTCGGTCGGCTCGCTATCTCCACGTGGTTGACAGTCTAACGCTAGAAATGGTTCTAGGAGTACACTGCACGTTAGTTGACTGTTGAGCTCATTCATCAGTTATGGTATACGGTTCTTTTGAAAGGCTGTGTCATATAAACATTGGCAGTGACAATCAGAAACCACGAACACTCAACTTCCCCTTTTCACCCCAGAAAGACCCACGCTGTGCATGATATAGCATCTGTTTGGAGTCAGAAGGTCATTAGATCATATCCTTTAACACAGAGTTAACGCCCTTCTGGCTGCAAAAACGATACTATCTACGTCATAAACCATTTTTTCTAAACGTCGCGCTTTTGTTAAAAATCAGTCATACGAAGAAACACAACAATGCAGCACATATAACCTTGAAGGGAAAACCAATATTTTGTCCAATAAAGGCAATAAAGGAAATGTGAGCTTATATCGTTCTTCCTGACTTATGGCGGAAATGGGTGACAAGTGTCATGACAATTACATCCGGTTTACTTTGCCAAGATTTATCATATAGTAAAACGATACACGCATACAGTTACAAAGTGAACATTTGCCAAATGTACACACACATCATGTATATACATATCGCGTTTTAGAATAAATTATCCTGTGGCGTTTGTGTAGTACAGATACATACATTAACATTGCCAAGATATGTGAATATATAACACTGTTCCGATATACGCATACAAATACAAATAACAGTTTGTAACACATGTATAATTGTATTAATACGTTTCTATAGTGAAATAGTATTTTTCGTTTTCATCAAACTACAGTCGAACCTGTCTATAGCGACCGCCCAAGGCAAACACAAAAAGTGTTCTTTGTAGACATGTGGCCTTTGTGGAAAGATTCCTTTACTACATGTTTAAATGAGAAACCATTTTCAAGGAAAACAAAAAAATGTGGTATTTGTAGACAGGTGGTCACTAAAGCAGGTTTGACTGTATTTACAGAGCATTACCAATATCTGTTTAAAAAACACATGAACGATTAAAATCATGATGTCCATGAATGGCTAACCTTGTATTCAGTTTCAGTTTAGATTCATTTTATACCACAGTCTAACTAGGTACCAGGGGGGTGTTTCACAAAGATCCTAAGTAGAACTTAACTCTAAGTTGGACTTAAAAATTATGGACAGCCTTTGGAGTCTTTAAATGACATATATTCAAAAGCAGAAATTCAAGTATTTTAGACTTTTAATTAATTCCACATCCAGAACCTGAAATCTCCTTGATGATAGAAAATATGAATGATTTCAATAAACAATAAATGCCTTTCAAAATAACTTTTACAAAATATTTTCAAAGATGCTAATGGCTTTCCATATTTTTTAAGTCCAACTTAGAGATAAGTTCAACTTAGGATCTTTGTGAAACACCCCCTGGTTGCTTTTACAAAACATATTATCATCGCCATGCACGCTATTGGTGATTTCTTACACTTATACTTTCTTAATATTATACAGGAGTGAAAACCAATAACGTTTTATGGGATCGCTTCGCGCCTAGCCTATGAAGTAGGAAACCTCGCTCTGAAAAAGTAGAATAAAATATTTAAAAAGATAATTCAAGTAATAATTTGGGATGGATTCCACAATATTTATGAGAAAATCAATTCAATAGGCGATCCTTATTAAGACTCCTATGAGAAGAACAAAAAGTCTCTCTTTTTTAAGTGTATTTCCATTCCCTATACACACCTACACTGGGTTGGTGACTTCTAATAATATACATGAGTGGAAATTCACAAAATTTAAAGGCCATATCCGATGAAAAAAAAACTTGAAATAAATGGAAAACTGAATGAATGTAAATTACAAATATAAAGGAATACAAATTATTTGCCCTTTCATTATTGCACGAAGGCAAATAAAAGGAATGGGATCTCCTACCTGCCTCTTAAAATATCAGATTGCCATCCCTCTCAATGAATCGCGTTTATTAAGTTTGAAACGTATATAATAAAGTAATATTGAATGATATCTTACCTTAATACACGTGGGGGCCTGGTGTCCATTCCGGTAATGAAGTTAAATTCTCCGTATCGTTATAGGCCTATTTTCACGACTTTGAAACATGTGTTACTGCGGTCATTAAAACAGCAGTTGATACACTAGTAACATCACTATTAAAACGCCATGAAGAAAGCTAAAAGTGCGAGTTTAATGGGCTATACATTGGCTGTACAGGCAAAGCCAGCTATTATGGTCTACGTGGGGATGCGGGTAGTAGGCCCGTTGAAGATCGCACAAAAAGACCCCCAGGTCCCTAAGGATAATCCCTCTTTATTACCCCATCAATGAACCTTTCTACTTCAATTATCTGGAATATTGATCGATGTGATAGATGGCAAGATTAACTGTAGTCATTATTGACTTCTTGATCGCTCTATTCACCGAGACACGACGCGCTATAAGAAAGAGAAAGAGAGGGATCGAGAGGGGGAGAGAGGTGGTGGAAGGGGTACGTGGGGGTCCCTTTCTGCAGGTGTGTCAGTGTTGTACAGATTACAGATAATGGTGGTGCATTCAACAAGTCGATAGTGACTTTGAGCTAATCCCGTGTCATCTATTAAGTCGATCATTATCTGAAATTGGTGGATATGGATTTTTTTTTTTCAAAGAGAGTAAACTTTTAAAAGGGATCCGGTAACTTTGTCTCAGATTCTGAAACAAAATCCTGGATTTAGCTCATGATGCAATGATAATTTTAAACCTTTAGGTCAGTCAGGAACCCCATGACTTTTACAAGCCGATCGCCTGTCTGATTATCAAGATATTTATGATTTGAATTACAAATTTTGAAAACCCTTTGCCAAACGGTTTTCCTAACACTAGAGTCTATTGGGGAAAACGAGTATGGTAAAACCGGTCACTCAAAGATTTTTACTTTTTTGAGGCACTTCTTGATCATTTTGAAGCACGATTTTTTTGTCAGGGCTTCAATATTACACCATATCACAGACACTGATAACACGTAGGACCGTGCATTTCATATTGAACATTTAAACGATGGCTTTAAACACCCTTTTTTCCTCTTTCCATAGGTTTCGTTTATTATACAATTATATACAAACATAAACGAATCATAACGTGACATCATAACAATCACGAAGAATCTCTTGCCCACACAAGGTTCTTATTCCTTTAACTCAGATTGATGTATGAATGTAGGACACACTGTTCTTATTCATATTAAGATTACAAAAATTCAGAGATCATATCTTCTTGAAAGACGGAAACTGACGTATCCTCAATGCGCGTATACTAGAGAAGAGGATCAACGTTACCAGAAGTTTTAAAACCACAGAACTGAAAGTACGTTTTTTTAAAAAAAAGTTTTGGGCTTAAAATGGATGTTTTTCACATTTCTACAAGCCGAAATAGAGGACGAGCTTCATGTTTTGTCTCCTTCTAACGCCAGACTAACTTCACAATCACGATACCATGTTTTTTTTTTCTTCTTCTTTTTCTTTTTTCTTAAATGTCTTTTTATGTTCATGCCTTCTTCGTGCATGCATATTTCATGCTTTATTTGATGTAAATAGTAAAAATTCATTTGTATTATTTAGATGTGAATGAAAAATCATATTCTATATGATAATATTAACATGCAGATTATTTTATGTATTGATTTTGTTATTGTTATTGTTGTTATTGTTTGTGAAAAGCAATGGAGAAAATAAAATATCATTAAAAACAAATAAAAATAAAAATAAAATGGTGCAATCATAACAGATACTTACAGGTACATAATTCCTGCAGTTTTCACATAATATTCTAAGAACAAACATTAACAATATTCCTTTTTGTAATTACTACAAATTAATGATGCACACATACAGTGCTAAAATTGAACAAATGGTCGACAATTTCGACACGCCATCATGACTCTAATCGGAGTTACTATAAACTCCTTCCTTTTTTATTGGAAGTTCGCTTTAAAGAAGCTCCACAGTCCCTCCAACTCTGTATCCACATCACTCCCTCCTCTCCCTCCCTTCTTCTCTATCTCCCCCCCTCTCTCTCTCTCTCTCTCTCTCTCTTTCACTCTCTCTCTGTCACTCTCTCTTTCTCTCTCTCTCTCCCTATCTCTCTATCTCCTCCTCTCCATATCTATTTCCCAATCTGTACCTCTTCTCTCTCCCTTTCTATATCTCTCTCATCCTCCCTCTCTCTCTCTCTCTCCCTCCCTCTCATCCACTCCATATATATTATTATTATACTCTATACAGTAGTAATACTCTAATGGGGATGAAGCAATGATTTTGTTGTTGGTTCAATACGTTCCATAAAATAAAATGCGTCCACGAAGGGAGCATGAAATGGTATCAATGTAAACAAGAAAAAGAAAATCTCCTGATAAAATACAAACTTGGTTATTTATAAATGTAGAAATAAAGATTCTGTACAAGTATCATGCCCATGATCCAACAGTTTATTTATAAAAGTTCTGTTCACAATTCTTTTGGAAGTAACCGCTTCCTTTTAATATCAAGTGAAAGAACAAACTCAAGACTTCCATCACTCAATTGTTTCTCCTAATCTCTCTTTATTCTATTATCTCTTGAAATATATACATATCTGATTTGATTTGATATTCATTAATATCCATCATAACACAAACATGTACTTTAAACAAATAGGGTCACATCCATTCAATTCAATTCAATAAACGTAATTCCTTCACAAAAAACACAAGGAGGCGGAATTCCCTAAACGCACAAGGCTTCTGGTGGGATCGCCATAACAACCAGACATATAATACATACAAAATACATGATAATCATAATCAACACTAAATACCAACTAAAATAAAGAGATTGAGAAAAATTAAAAGGATGATATAAATTCATATTTAAAAAAAAAACATACATAGAAAAAAGGGTTCGTGATAACTACAGCTTGAGCTGTCCTCATCGTAAATAAAATATTCATGCCATAAATAAACATATTATCAGTTATGTAATCAGTTCAACTAATACACCAATGGGTGTTTCACAAAGATCCTAAGTCGAACTTAAATCTAAGTTGGACTTAAACACTATAGAGAGCAATTTGAAGCCTAAAACAAAATATATTTAAAAGCAAACATTCAAGTATTTTAGACTTTTCATAAATTCCACATCAAGAACATGAAATCTCTTTGATAATGGAAAATAGGAATGATTTGGATCAACATTTTATGCCTTTTAAAAGAACTGTTACAAAAAAGTCATAGATGCTAACGGCTTTCCATGATTATTAAGTCCAACTTAGATATAAGTTCGACATAGGATCTTTGTGAAACACCCCCTGGTATGTATGATTTATCATTACCATACTCTTTAAACTTACCTCATAGGCACGTATGCCGGCTCGTGGAGCAGGGTGTCCAATTTATGTACTTTAGTTTCCGTATCCATTTTATTTCCTTTAGTTTCCGTATCCATATTGAGGCAATCTTACTACAAATCACACCAAACACTAAATGAATATACTTCCCATATGCTCACTGTTGTCGCAAACTCGAAAGGCACAACGGGGTGTTATGATAGTCAACTGAGAGGCAAAGAGAACAAAGAGAACGATAAAATAGGACACGCAAGAATACCTCGCTATTGTTATACCTACTTTCCAAAAAGTATGAATGACAGTTATACCTTTTTACAGACAAAGTCAATTTGAAAAGGCCCTAGAAGTACAATGTTGACATTGAAGGCCTCCTCAAAGTAAAGGGCAAATATAGGATGATTCATCATACCATTAGTACTGCACAGGGTTTTAAGTGTTATTTTAGAGTATTGACAATACGATTGTCACTATTGTCGAAAAATAAAATCAAGGGTAATTTCAGGACCCTATTGTATGCCCTGTACAAATCATGTTATGATTATGTAATATGTTATTGTCATGTTCGCTCATTTCAATAGGTGACTTAAAGGCCCACTGCACTACTGGTAGCTACTTGCGCCCTCTATATAACAAACGATGCCTAATCGGTGACCATTGGTCCCCCATGATCCTCTTTTTCTTATGTTAACTGAGAGCTGAGTTGATGAGATAGCCACCTGTCCAGTGACCTTGCAGAGCGGTCTAATCCCTTCTGTAAACTACGGCAGATAAGCTTTAAAAGTCTATTGAAATTGCCCAATTAGCGGGTTGATTTTCGAAAATACATGTGTCTTTTTTCAATTGTTTTAATTTTTAAAATGGTGCCCAGGTCTAATGATATATATTTTTGTTTTCATGTACCTCGAATTGTAGAAATTAGATGGGTTGTTTCTTGTCATTATTTCCTTATCTAAATTCCAGTGATTTCGCTTTCATATTAGCTGTTTTTTTATTCCCCCCCCCCATCTATATGTACTTTGTCATTACTTTTTTTATGTGGTTTTGATACTGTATATGAATAAATAAATCATTTCATTTATTGCTTAATTCATTTAATTTTAATGTGACTTTAAAGCTTACACCAATTTCATAATCATCCCAATTAATTCAAAATAAGATTTAATTCGATTTAATTTTTTAACCATAATATGGACAGTGCCAATATTATCATTGTTATTACTTTTATTGTTGTTGTTATTGTTGTCGTCGTTATTATTATCATTATTATTATAATTTGTACATAGAGTATTACTAATATTGCTATTATATTCATTAACATCGTCATTCATTATTAATACAGTAATTATTGTAGCCAATGTATTCATGCTTTGGATAAGTATCTGACATTTTAGTTCGTATTTACATTCAACTGCAGGCAAGTACTATTTATAAAATATGCTCCCTACGATCTGGAACGTCATGATGTGATGCAGTCGACAAATATCTCCTCATCGTCATGGTAACTCCATATTTAGACAAGGAAAAACAAATATCCTGCCGTGACTTCACCTCACCATAGTACTATTAGAATATTACCATCCTGAGGATTTAAAGATAAGATCGAGTTCTGGTGAAGGGAGGAAATACATTTTTAGCTTTCTAATTCTTTTTATGTCGGTTCGGAAGATTATCATAGTGGAAATTGTAATACTATTGAATGTTCCTTGAAATGAATTGCTATTAGGATGAACAATGTGTTAAATGCTTGAACTAAACTTTTTGTGTAGTCCCATTAACTTATTTTTGTGTGTAGTGTGTGTGATCTTTAAGCAAATAATGGCCCCACCTTGTTAGCAGTTACGATTAATCGCAACTATGTCATAACTCATAAGAGATAGAACACTAGTGCAAACTTGCGATTGATTCGGATCATCCAAATATTTATAAGACGGGATCCTGATTTTATATATTTTAATTTTAATCATTCCAAAACTTCACAGTTCACATCAATTCTTTATGTTACATAATCAACCCATCCTAAATGCTTCAGATAATTTCTTTCTAAATTTAATCGCGATATCAGAACTCGACTTTGCCTTGAAAGGGAATAGGTAACTTATCCTCGTATTATAAACGAAATCCTGGATCTAGCTCATGCTGCAATCATAGTTAAAACCTTTAGGTCAGTCATGAATCCCATGACTTTTACAAGCCGATCACCTGTTTGATTACCAAGATATTTAAGATTGGAATTAGAAATGTCAAAAAATGTCGGCCATACAGTTATGAACAGTTGTGAATCTGTACCACATACCATTATACAGTTAAGGAATACCCTCCTTTTTTCTTGCTCCCTTATCTTTTCTGCAGCTTCCTTAATGAATAATTCTTGGCAGTGTGTTATCAGTTACAATTTGATTTAATGTCAACATATCTATTTTTATTTTATCAACACGTTCAATTTTTTTTTATCCATTTAACAAAAATGTGGTATTGCTGAAATATAATTTGGTTTGTATGTTGCAGAACGAAAATTAATTCTATCATGCATGTGAGATTAATGGTTTCATGTACTATTTTAAGATAAAGTTGAGTTCTGGGGTCCGTTTCACAAAAGTTGTCATCCTTGCTTGTGATTAGTTACCAGCAGATTTGTCACTAATTTTTGTTAATGAAAAAAGGCTTTGTGAAACGCCCCCCTAGTCACGCGATTTACATTGTCAAAACAGCTGCCTAGAAGCGATGGAGAAAGTTTTATTTTGTTGTACATAGGAGGTAATGCATACTATGAGGTTAAGGAAGTATCAAAATAAAAAGATACCCACTTGATCCATCCTGATGAAAATAACATGCACTGAATCGGGTATACCGGGACTACACACACAAATGGTATGAAAGCTTGGTCCAAAATCGTCATCAGTTTCTCGTCATATTATGAATACAAAGTAAGGACCATCAGTTTAAGGGGCTTTCTTCTAATCATCAGCTGGTTCATCGCGTCGGGTCGGCGGTGAAAACATGCCCCTATATTCACAAAATATCGGGGATAATGTAAACAAAACCCTCTCATCTACAAATGGTCTGGTCCAAATTACCCGACACTTTGTAAACAAAAATCTTACGGCAAATCTACGAAAGGTCGCGTACTTAACACGCATCTTCGCTATATATTGCGCTTTTGTTTCACGAAAGGTCATGCAACGCGACCACCCGACCGGACGTGATGACCCGATGATCCGAAGTAAGCCATTTTCAGGTGACATTTCAAGCACGCTATTCTTCCAAAGTGACTTAATACGGATGGAAAAAAAGCAGAAATCGTTCATCTTTTGCTGAGCCCAACCCTTTTCAACAGAGTCCCTTTCCAAAAAAAAACCTAAGCATAGACTTATCATGCAGCTGGTATTTACATTTTTTCCCGGATTATGATGTATAAAGCAAAAGCTAGCTTATCTATTTGCAAATTATACATAAATCTGTAGCTAATTCGCATACTCGACCGTTTTTTTTTCTTCGACTAAGCAAAGTTGATGCAGAGGAGACATATCAGGTTTTCAGTTATTAAAGTACAAGTCTGCATTCTTGCTTCCCATTTATTTAAGAATTTATAAATTTGTCATCTTTCTTATTTTGTTCTTATATCTAGGCAAGAACGCTTGGTTACTTTACAAAGGAACCCTGTATCATTTGACTGAATTCTATCTGAAATGCATGGATTAATTGTTGAGGACCAAACGACAAGGAGTTGCAGTTACGTAAGTCTAGCAACGTTCTAGCGAAAGAAGAGAAAAAGAGGAAGGAGCTTAGGAGAGAGGTATATGGAAGATACCAAACTATTGGGAATAAGTGAAATTGTTTATGTGTTATGGCGCGTATACATTGCGTGTGAGAGTAGGAGAGAGGGAAAGAGAAAGAGAGAGAGAGAGAAAGAGAGGGGAGAGAGAGAGAGAGAGAAAGAGAGGGGAGAGAGGGAGAGAGAGAGTAGGTGGGCTAGATGACTCTGTCGGTGAGAGAGGAAGAGGGACCGCTTCACCTGGAAGAGAGAGAATTTTAAAAAGGAGAGAGAGAGAGAGAGAGAGGAAGCCATACAAAAGAGAAGATTAATAGAGATAAAGAGAGGGAAGAGAGGCAAGAAGAGAGACAGAGAGAGAAAAAAGGAGAAATAGAGGGGGGTGGAATAGGATAACGAAGAAAGTAGAGAGTGGGATGGGTAGAGAATAGGAAGGCAACGAGATATACATGGCTGAGAGAAAGAGAAAAAGAGAGAGAGGAGGAGGGGTGGGGGGTTAAGAAATAGAGATAGAGAGAAATAAGGGGAGAGAGAGAAAGAGAGAGAGAGACAGAGAGAGGGGAAGGGGATATAGAGAAAAAGATAGAGAGATAACCAAATTATGTAGAGGATGTGAGTACTAGAAAGAGAGAGAGAGAGAGAGAGAGAGGGAGAGAGATAGCGAAATAGAGATAGAGAGAAATAGGGAGAGAGAGAGAGAGAGAGAGGGGGGGGGGAGGGGGTATAGACAAAAAGATAGAGAGATAACAAAATTATGTAGAGGAAGTGAGTACAAGAAAGAGAGAGAGAGAGAGAGAGAGAGGGAGAGAGATAGCGACAGGTCGAGGGAGATAGCGGAGAGAAGCACTAGTATATCTCTGACGTTCTGTTATTATGTGCATTGTCTCAGGTAATGTCATTCCTCAGTTCCTTAACTCCTCTCCAATCAGTATGTTTCCAGGCGAAGCCCTACTTCGCATCACGACGTAAAACCACACCAGGTGCATATGAATATTTAACACGGACGAGAACAAAGTCTAGTTAGTCCACGTAATGAGTATTCGGCCCCCCGAGCATTGAATTGAAGTGAATTAACCTACATCGTCGGGGCGATCATTATGCGTTAATTTCATCGTCATGTTGGCCATTCGTATGTACCGAGCAATTAACAACGTTTTTAGGTGACAGACTGATCCCAGAGTTTCCAAAAATTATGCGGGCCTATGACGGTAAAGAGGGCAGTGGCGCCCTTAACTCATTAGGCCTTTCCCCTTTCTTTTAATTCAATTAAGGCCTGTGTTTTAAGTATGTATATAACCTATTTGTGCCGAATAAGAAAGGAGAGGATTTGGTAACCTGGCATGATATAATCATAATACTGAATAATAATAATGAAATTTTTAAAAAAATGAACAAAATACGAGGACACTCATAATAAAGATAATAATATAAGAGACAGGTCAATTAATATTTCATAATAGAAATTCATATTAAGAAAAAAAAATGTGGTTAGTGATATTACTAGTCAAATTTGCCTGATTGCCATATAACGTTGAAAACAACAACAACAACAAGGTTATTTGAATATCAATTTTTTGTAAACAGTTGTTTGTTTTACACTCTGTTTATTTGTCAATACTTTCAGTCACTCCTTTTTGTATTATTGCCCTATTATTACTATGTTTGGGCATGGACCTAGTAGCTCCATGGTTCGAGTAAGTGAGTCAGTCTCTCAATAATACAATTAAAAAAAACTGAATCGTGACTGCAGCATTTGAAATCAGTTCCAGATGATGTTCGTAAATCAAATGATAGGATACATATTTTCTACCTATTTGTTATATGACAGGGCATGGAAATATAATGAACATTGAACGCTTGCCGTTTAAACTTTGGGAATGGTAATGGTCTTCTGAAAATACTTGCCTATTGTTCTGTTTAAAAAATGTGCCCCATTAAGATTTAAACAATTGTTTCCCTTAGTTACCATGAAGAAGAGATAACACATAGAACCACTATGTATATTTCTATCACTAATGGTACGAAAATCAACCATGATTCCATTTTGTTACAATTGATATGTTTATCAGAATTTACATACATTCGATATATTGACATAAAAAGCAGTTAGCCATCACCTTAAAATTTGACAATATATAAAGGGAAGAAATGTATTTAAGGAAGTGGAAAAGGTTCGATGACTTTGCATCCTTTTTCTTCAGACACCAGCAACAAAAATGAAAATGAAAAAGTTTAAGACTTTGGTATATAGAGCATAGATGTGTATAAGTTTGACAGCCTTGAATGAGATAAAATAGGCCCTACTTGAATAATAAGATCAAGACCGAACAATACCCGGGTGTTATCATGAATATATGCAATAAAGTCGTTTCCCTTTTATGTCAATGTAAACATCAAACACCATTTAAAAAAAAATCTACTTGTGAAATGGAACACTCTTATCAGGACGAGTGATGTTTAATGTAGGGGTCCACAATGATGGTATATAAACATTGACATTAGAAGTGCACTTTGAGCAATTTCAGCAATTTAATGGAAAAAAGATAGTCCGTATGTCCTTCCCTTTCGAGTTGTAAACGAAAGCCGGCGCACCAACATGGCCAATTAGATTTAAAAAATGTATTCTATTCCCGTCTACAAAATAAGTATAAATCGGAAATAAATGAACGCCTATAACTATATATGCTTACGAGACTTACAGATTTAACTGATATTGGTTTTCACATACTGAGAAGAACAGATAGGCCTAGATATAAAGGAAAAATGACTCATTATTATTTGTTTCTTTAATAAATATAAATTACAGCGACAGGTAAAAATTGAAAATATAAATAACGTAAGGTCTGCTAATAGTGATGTAAACAAGGCACACAATATACATGTTTTTAAAAAAAAACATATTGAGAAAAAAAGGAAAGGAAGCAAAGGGTAAATGGCTACTATTATTTTGTTATTGAAATGAATATCAATTATAGCAATATGTTAAAGTAGAAAAGGTAAAATACACTCACCTCCGATTACGCTTGCGTTGACATCAACGTAATGACTCGCAGGATAATTGATGTATTATATCATCAAATACGAAAATGTTATATCACCAAGTTCGGAGACTATTAAATCAGTATATTCAAGAAGAAGTTTTTGAAGTAGAACATATCAATATCAAAAGATCACAAAGACGTTACCGTTTAAGGCAGGCTTCCTTGGCTCGACTTTGATGAATAATGACCGCAATGGTCGTTTGAGGTTGGAAGCTTATTTGCCGGGATGCACGGTGCGGTTTTTATTTAGTGAATAAAAAAAACGTCATATTTCGATGAGTATCGTTTTACGCGCAGAGTCAAACGCATTTCGGTGTGTAATGAATAATAAGTACCGCTTGCAGCTGCCGTGCATTAATTATTGTCTTTTCTGCTGGACATAAGGTCGAGAGAGTTGAAGGGGGATAGAGAGAGAGAGAGAGAGAGGGAGAAGAGGGGGGGGGGGGGGGGGGGGGGGGTGAGGGGGTGAGTGAGTGACTGAAAGAGAAAAAGAGAGATGGGTGTGTATACATGTGAGTGTGTGTGCTTGTATGTGAGAGGGAGAGAGAGAGAGAGAGAGAGAGAGAGATTAAGGGGGTGGAGGTAATGTTTAAAAGATGTCCTCGCGTGGCCTAGATAATAGCCTAATCGATATAATATTTTCAAGGTGCTTGTAATAACGAAATATTCCACCCTAAACCTCCCCAGATGTCTTAAACTGTCAGGCTGCAATAATAAGGAGGCACGTAAGAATAAAGTAGTCAGGATATTGGCATGTGACGGTTAATGTGAAGGGAAGAAAGTCGTATTTTACATTGAAACGATGTTTTGTCTTAAAACAAAAGATTTCACAAATAAAATAGGCTCTATCCATGTTAAACGCTAATTTGGAGGAAAATATAAGAATAGCCTATAATGATGGAAAAGAGCAATAATGTATGCATTCGTTGAACTCAAACAGTCACTTTTTGTTTTAAATCAAACGCTGAACGGCCAGGAATGACATCTTAAAGCGATGTATCATAGGAAACTTGTTACATACAGTGTCAATATTATCATTATTGATATCATCAGTCGTTTTTTTTAAATCATCAGTATTAGCATTATTAATAATGATAATATCATTATTTATTTGTTTAAAATTATTATATCATATTTTTCATTATTATAATATTATTATAAGTATCACTTCTATTATCATTTAATCATCATCATTATTGTTACTTTTATTACTATTATTACAAAGCGCTTTAATATTACGGAATGACGTATCTACACATTTCTACCTACCCATTATAATGCCTTACTCGATTGCTCATTTAAAAAGCATTTAGTTTTATCAGCGCACGTGGCCCTCCAATTAAATTCTAACGACGCCCTTAAACGAGATTTTAATTATGTTACTGAACTTATGACCGAACCTACGTGCGATGTATTCATTTGCCATGTAACGAGTCTAGGTTTGCTTATCAGCAAAATGATAAGTAAGCTGATATCTGCAGTAAAAAAATGTACTTATGTACATAAACATGAACACATGTTCGTATACATGTACATAATATGTACATATACATTTACATATGATATATGAATATATCATTTAGTCAATATTTAGCCGACGTGTTGGCGCAATATGCAAAAAGTGACGAAGATGAGAAGTTTCATGCTATAAATCTACTAATTTCTGTTACGTCCCGAATTTTCGACGAACATGTTTTTATTAAACGATGATTACAACAATTTAAGATGTCTTAATTTTTGTCACAATAAGTTAAATTTAGATAATCAGATATATTTTTCTAGTCAGCGCAAAAACCTTCGCACACATAATGCATCATATTATTAACCATAAAACTGTCTCTAAGCAAGTTACAATACCTTCAATTTATGTAATATTTATAGAGAATTGAGGATTTATGTTTTGGTCTCTTAATATTTTGCATAAAGCGAACCAGCCATTGCCTTCTTCACATGATTGCACAGGTGTTCGTTTGCCACAAGTGCAGTTTTGCACAGAAAAATATGTACATTTGGACTGAAGGTCTTAATGAGGTCATTGACTACCCTCTTAAGAGCGGTATAGATTAATAGTGCACAGTTCAATAATCGTAAAGCCTTTAGTTGGGCTTTAGTTACTTTAGCTATACCTTGATAAATATAATACGGAACACGAAAATTGTTTGAGTGGTATATAAAGAAAATTAACATGTTGAAAGACAATAATAATAATAATAATAATAATGATAATAAAAAAAAAAATTCTTGTTTAATGACAAACGAATTTCAAACACTAATAGCACTGGGTAATGTTGATGCGAGTTCATCACATGCCTTGAATTACTACTGCACATGGTGTATGCATGTCGTCGCGTGTTGCAAGCAAAGCGATTAGGTCAGTCGTGAGAGGGCGGAAATCCATTTAGGTTTCTCAATGTGATTAACTCTGATTCGAGAAACCTAGTCAGGTATTTGTGACAAGGAACTTGGCTTTCATGCTTACTTCATAAACTTATTATCATTAAACACAAAAGATAAAAGCGTTTTCTTAAAAATGAATGTAACGATAAAATTGCTTTTAAAGTCTTTTATTTCGTAATTTATTAGTGATCTGCTGTATTGATGTAGAGGTATGACAGAGATGATGAAATTACCGTTCACGTCACGCAGATGTTTTCCCTTTCTTTCCAATCAACGAATTTGTAGAGCGCCTATATTTAGCTACCCTAATCAAAGGCGCTGATGAGGCTGACATAAAAAGAACTAATCAATACGTGTGTCGTCCATGTTCCACTTGGGGTAGTTCTTATTTATTTGATTAATTTATTTATTCAGTCTTGTTTAAAAAAAAAAAAAAAAAGGATAGCGCCATTCAGTGCCACAAGGCCTGCTTTACAAGGAGGCCCTAAATCAGGCGGATATGACAATGTATAAACTTATTTAAAACACAACATCAAAAACAAACAGATAAATACATAAAATACATGGTAAATAAAGCATAAATGTACATCAGAGGTATGACGAATTCAGATAAAACAAAGTTCTTGCAACTGGCCATCGAATTCCTCAGATTTGAAGCAGGTAGGTAACATTCCTGTTCTATGCTCTGGTTGAACACCCATCGCTGAGATGAGAACGGATACCATGATCGGAAAGACTCTCAAGAAATCGGATAAAGGGCAATACCATTACCCAATTGTCTTGCCCATACGTATGGTGTCATTGCAATATCATTATGTCACTGTTACGTTCGTCAAAAAAGTGATGCACAATTGATTTGATTTGATTTGATTTATCGGTTTCTGCATCATTTTTTTTTTATCATACATTTTCATGAAGATAATATGGTTTGATACGATATTTCAAGTGTATATAATTTTATACAGATAATAAAGAAATTAAACAAATGTATTGAATGCATAATTAACATACATTAGATGCAGGAGGGCTACATAAATAAGAAAAGTAGCTTGACGTGCTAGCAGCCCTCAACTTAGATACAACAGTACAAAAAAAAGAAAAAAGAGTGACTTGCAGAGAAGAAAAGGAAAGGGGAGAGAAGGAGTGTTGTGTATCGTGTATTGAAATTGAAATTTGATTTCTTGAAAGACTTTGCGATCGGGTTTGGCGATTTCTGTTCTATGCAGTAATCTTCCCACTCATTCGTCAGTGTGAACGGTTACTTTGTCATGGAAATGTCGAGATATCTCATGTGACCGGGTCTTTATTCTGTGCTATCATCTCACCATATCTCTCTGATGTGAAAGGGTCTCTATTCTGTGCCAACATCTCTTGTTTAGATATCTCTATTAAATGTGAAAGGGTGTCTATTCTGTCCCAACATCTCCCGTATCGATCTCTCTAATGTGAAAGGGTCTGTAATCAGTGTAATCAACTCCCAACATCTCTCTGATGTGAAAGGGTGTCTATAATATGTGCTATCATCTCCCCGTATCTCTCTGATGTGAAAGGGTCTCTATTCTGTGCCAAAATCTCCCCGTTACGATCTCTCTAATGTGAAAGGGTCTATAATCTGTGATATCATATCCTCGTATCTCTCTGATGTGAAAGGGTCTCTATTCTGTACCAACATCTCCCCGTTTCGATCTCTCTAATGTGAAAGGGTCTGTTATCAGTGTAATCAACTCCCAACATCTCTCTGATGTGAAAGGTTGTCTATAATCTGTGCTATCATCTCCCTGTATCTCTCTGATATGAAAGGGTCTCTATTCTGTACCAACATTTCCCCGTTACGATCTCTCTAATGTGAAAGGGTCTATAATCTGTGATATGATATCCTCGTATCTCTCTGATGTGAAAGGGTCTATAATATGTGATATCATATCCTCGTATCTCTCTAATGTGAAAGGGTCTCTATTCAGTACCAACATCTCCCCGTTTCGATCTCTCTAATGTGAAAGGGTATATAATTTGTGATATGATATCCTCGTATCTCTCTGATGTGAAAGGGTCTATAATCTGTGATATCATATCCTCGTATCTCTCTAATGTGAAAGGGTCTCTATTCTGTACCAACATCTCCCTGTTTCGATCTCTCTAATATGAAAGGGTCTATAATATGTGCCAACATCTCCCCGTATCCCTCTGATGTGAAAGGTTCTCTATTCTGTGCCATCATCTCACAGCATCTCTTTGAGATGAAAGGGTATATTGTGTGCCAACATCTCCTCGTATCGATCTTTCTTATCTGAATGGGTTTATAAAATGTGCTATCCTCTCCCGTGTATCTCTCTAATGTGAAAGGGTCCCTATTCTGTGCTAACATCTCCCCGCATCTTACTGATGTGAAAGGGTCTCCATTCTATTGCTACCATTTTCCAACATTATTTTTCATCTGATCATACTGATGTGGACAGACCCCCCCCCCTCCCCCCCCCCCCCCCCCCCCCCGTGGAATATATCGAGATCTGACGTATATATCGGGCAGACGTCAGTCCTCCGCCCACAATCACTAATCAGATGAAGTAACCCAGCTCTTATTTCAACACACTAACAATCAGCGTGGAAAACGTATCACCAGTCGCATTTCCCATCCTTCCAACCCATAGCTAGGAGAAAACACATAGTTACGCCACCGGAAGTAGCCTTCGTTTGAAGTCCAGTTCATGGAGCACCGAAATTATTCCCCTCTAGTGATCAAAATGATTCTTCCCACAGAGAGTGTCTATTCGGAGCTCCAAGCAGGGGCTCCAAGTATTAACATTTGAGGCATGTAAGAGTTCGCGTGTCACAACTATTGTTCTAAGTGTGCTATGACCCCAACCAATGCATACGAGATTTCTACCGGCCTCCTCTTCTATTGAATGATCGAGTCAATAATTAATTATTTACCTGCCTTGAATCAGGCTTGTCCCTGGCTCAGATCATCTTGAAATGTTAGGCCTTCTCTCTCTCTCTCTCTCTCCCTCTATCTCTCTCTCTCTCCTTTCCTCTCTCATTCTCTCTCTCTCTCTCTTACTTTCTCTCTTTCTCTCTCTTCCTTTCTATCTTTTTCTCACTCTCTTCCTTTCTCTCTTTCTCTCTCTTGCTTTTTTCTTCTCTCTCTCTCTCTCTTCCTCTCTCTCTCTCCCCCCTCTCTCTCTCTCTCTCTCTCTCTCTCTCTCTCTCTCTCTCTCTCTCTCTCTCTCTCTCTCTCTCTCTCCATCTTCCCCCTCTCTCTAAATATATATGTATATATACAGCGGTCGATATTTATTTGGGGAGCTATATAAACGGCATCTCTTCGTTTGGAGCGGATTCCAATCTCAAGAGGGTAGTTGAACTTCCTTTGGGATTTAAAGAGAAGGTTGAGTTTTGGGAAGAGGTGAACGAACATTTGTGAGAGTTATCATTGTATTATGCAAGTGTGGAAGAACATCAGATAAAAAATGTTCCTTGAAAAGCATCGCTCTTCAAACAGCATAAAAATCGGGACGGATTTCTATGCCACATGTACGTTTAGTCCCATATATTTTTGTGTGCAAAGTGCTTGTAACTTTACCAAGACTGGGCCAAATTTCTTATCATTTCGATTATTCCAGAACCTTGCAGTACACACCAATACTTTTACAACGTTTCTTTCACAATGAAATCGCATGACCAGAACTGAACTTCATCTTTAAATACACCTGTCCTGACTCTGTAAATGTACAGGAGTTCAGCGAAAAGCCACTTCGGAGGAGCTAATGGATCTCTTCCTTTGCGTTTTCAGTGCAATCTACTCTCAAAAGGCTAATTCAACACCTAATTCGGAGTGGATTTCACTGTGATTTATGAGCCATCAGGGTGGAATACACTCTGAAAAGAGTCTACGAATTTGGAGTGGATTTCATTATAATAACGGGGATGAAGAGGTAGAAAATGTGTCACATGCCACACATACAAGCTATCCAACACAATACACGAGAGATGTACCAACCTGACGAGTCAATAAATAGTGACATCTACCTGTCTTGACTCAAACATGCCACTAGGTCAATCTTCTCGAAATGATATACTCTGTCAATTTACAGGAGTGAAACTCCACTCTGGGGAAGCTAAGGGATCTCTTTCTTCCTTTGGCGTAGAAGCCAGGCTCTCACTGCGTAATCAAGCTAATGGTGTCCGTCTTGACCAATCCATACATTAACGAAAGTAGAAAGATAAAATAGATTTGGAATCGAGGTAATATTTGATTTGATTTGTTTTGATTTTATTTTCTTCTGCATTCATATAAGTTTACAGTTTTTCGATAACAAAAATATAAAGTACAATAAGTATTTTACTGACAATGAATCATAAATTAGCAAATACACACATATATATATATATATATATATATAAACTGTTTTCAAAACGAAATGATAAACTGTCATAAATACTAAATTCCTTCAAACATTATAAAACATTATAAAATTATTTGCGGAAGAAGGACTGTCATTGTAAGCATTTATTAAGCAGAAACGGATAGGTAATTGAAAATACAAATTTCGATGATGGTGATGCAGATGAGGATGATCATGCGCATTCCCATTTTACACGATCGTAAATTAGGACCTTCAGAGAAATCAACACAACAAGGGCAACTTCATTACCCCTTTTCACTCATTATAATCGTACTTGTATTACGTAATATGACGTAATAACTATGTTGTTGTCATGGTGCACAATGCCATTGTCACTGATTGTACTATAGGTTGATTTTTCGAAAGTCTTTGCGATAATAGGGATCGTGTTCTCTGGTTCTGCGAAGCCAAGAACATGATTAAAAAGCATAGCAATCTGAATCTATTCACGTTATTATACTCAACATTGACTTTAATATGTCTGTACTATTTTTTTTCTCTCTCCCTCTCACTTTCTCTCTCTCTCTCTCATTCTCTCTCTCTCCCTCTCATTCTCTCTTCTTCTCTCTTTCTCTTTCTCTGTGTCCCTCCCCTCTCCCGCTCTCCTTCTTTCTGATTCTCCTTCTCACTCTCTCTCTCCTTCTCTCTCTCTTTCTGTCTCTCCTTCTCCCTCTCTTTCTCCTTTTCTCTCTTTCTCTCTCTCTTTCTCCCCTCCCTCTTTCTTTCTCTCGCTCTCTTTCTAGGTGCCATATCTATCGACTTTGGCGGTTATGCCATTCCACAACTATCACGATCTAGCCTTTGCCAGACCAGGGGCCCGTTTCACAGAGCCCTTTTTCAATGACAAATGACAAGTATCAGTGACAAATCTGCCGATAACCAATCAGAAGCAAGGATTCCACTAGCTTAAACAAAAACTGTCATTTGCCACTGATGACAAGTTTTGTGAAATGGGGCCCAGGAGCTCCATTCCTTTGGTATTTCTCTCCTGTCTCCTCAAACCATGTCTGCAGTCTGTCCAACCAAAGTCCTCTTCTGTCTTTATCATATATATAACAAAATCTATAAAATAGTTGTCAAAGAGACAGGGAAAGAGAGGCGTGAAAGAGAGAAAGAGAGAAAGAGAGAGAGAGAGAGAGAGAGAGGAGGGGAGAGAGTGTGTGAGAGAGAGAGAGAGAGAGAGAGAGTGACAGAGAGATAGAGAGATGGAGAGACAGACGGATAGCATCATGAGCTATGGAAATTGCTATAGCAGATATATGTTGTATACACGTGATAGAAATCTGATAAAATCTTACATTTTCATAGCACAAGATTCGAGTTGTCAATGTTTCAAAATAATTATGCAGGGAAAACATTTTCTAGTGCATGCCCTAGATCTTATTACCTCGCTTACATCTGAGACAAGCAAAACAATAACAGTTGTATTCTTCTCTATCTCTCTCTCCCTGTCTGTCTCACCATCTCTCTCCGGTTCCCGGCCCAGGTCAAAATTCCAGTTGATGCCAGTTGAAACCAGTAAAGATTTCCAACTGGTATCTACTGGTGTTCGAACTTGTCTCAACTGGTACCAGTTGATACAATTTGGAAACCAGTAGAAATATCAGTTTGAAGTCGGACAAATAGAATACCAGTTGTTACTGGAACCAGTATCCAACTGGTCACCTGCTACCAGTTATAACCAGTAAGCAACTGTTTGTAAATTGGAAATTGAAAGACCGCCAACTGGGACCAGTTGAAAAACCAGTTGACATCTGAGACTAGTCGATATTACCAGTTCATTTACCACTTGAAAACCAGTAGATGATAACCAGTTGACAACCAGTAGATGATAACCAGTTGACAACCAGTAGATGATTACCAGCTGATTTACCAGTTGAAAACCAGTAGTTGGTTACCAGTTGATTTAACAGTTGAAAATCAGTAGATGGTTACTGGTTGCTTTATCAGTTGAAAACCAGTAGATGATTACCAATTAATTTACCAGTTGAAAACCGGAAGATGCATGATTACCATTTGATTTACCAGTTGAAAACCAGTAGATGATTACCAGCTGATTTGCCAGTTTAAAAACCAATTCAATGAATGTTATGCATATTCATGATTAATTTGGACATTTTCACATGAAATATAATCATCATGATCTGTCAAGCAAATGTGACAACGCACATCCATTTAGTAATATATATGTTCTACGGTCAATCCACATTGACAAATATATATGTCTTAATATGTTGTACGTGTAATTTAAGACGTAACAATATATGTATTGATATATGTAATTGATAACAAGGAAACAACTTGTATAATTCTGTACGAGCTCCAAATGTATTACTTAATAAGACACTCATTTGTATACCACTTCAAATGATCTTTGTAATGGAGTGTGTGTGTGTGTGTGTATTGTGTTTTGACAGACGTGTATCAATCAGATATGATTATTTACGTCTGGGACCGACCTGTAAACGTCACCATCCGAAAGACGTGACTCAGTTTCGAACCTGCGTCCTCGGCTGAATCAGTTTGTAACTTCCACTTATTAGCTGGATTACAGGCGCACGCCACAACGCCTAGTTTGTAATGGGGGTAATTGCAAGAGGCTTTATAATGGTCTAGGTGGTGGCCAGATGCCAATATTGATGAAAGATTATCAGTTGATTACTAGTCTCATCTGGTATTCAACTGGTTTTCAACTGGTATATCAACTGGTAAATCTATTAGTTTTCAACTGGTAATTCAACTGGAAATATCAACTGGTCTCAGATGTCAACTGGTTTTTCAACTGGTCCGAGTTAGCGGCGTTTCAATTTCCATGATAAAAACAGTGGAATATAAACTGGTTTCAATTGGTACCAGTTGACCAGATGCCTAACGGTTTCAACTGGGTTTTTCGACCTCTCTTTATCTCTATATCTTTATCTCCCCCTCTCTTTCCCTTTCTCTCTCCCTAACTCCCTCTCATGTAAGATTTTGATTCCATGTCATTTGCTCCGGCGACAATTGCTCCGCTGTAAATTTCATACACTAATCGAATGGCTAACTTCAACCCTGGATTCAACACTATACCCTACCCTAAACCTAACCCTAAACCTAACATAAAACCCTATTGAAACCCTAACCCTAACCCTACATCTTAGACGAAATAAAGCCCGGAGCAATTGTCGCAGGAGCAAATGTCGTGTCACCAAGATGTTATCAGATTTCTGTGTTTATCGCGTGTACGCAAAATCTACATAACCACTAATATAAATTTCCATAGCACGCACTGCAAGTTGTGACAGTTGAACATACGCAGGTAAAAGCATTTTATAGTTCATGTCATACATCTCATTACCATGCCTGCACCTGGGACGAGCACAAACAACAATCATCTTGCTCTCTCTCTCTCTCTCTATTCTCTCTCTCTCTCTCTCTCTCTCCCTCTCTCTCTCTCTCTCTATCTATGTAACCATCTATATCCTCTCGCTATCTATGTATCTATCTATACCTTCCCCCCTCTCTCTCTCTCTCTCTCTCGCTCTCTCTCTCTCTCTCTATATATATATATCTATATATCTATCTATATATCTATCTATACCCCTCTAATTATCTCTATCTCTCTCTCTCTATCCCTCTCTCTCTCTCCCTCTCTATCTCTCTATCTATATATCTATCTATACCCCCTACTACATCTCTCTCTCCCCCCCTCTCTCTCTCTCTCTCTCTCTCTCTCTCTATCTCTCTCCATCTATGGATCTATCTATACCCCCATCTCTCTCTATCTCCATATATCCATGTATCTCTCTCTCTCTCTCTCTCTTTCTGATACACTCCCTCTCATGTAGGTTTTTTTCAAATCAGATTTCGCATTTCCCTCTAGAATTCGGCAGAAATATTAGTGTAACACAATAGGCCTACGTGACATTTGGCATTTTCAGCAAGTTTCCACGATCCATCGGAGAGGTCTACTTTAACGATCCCTGCCAGTCATCTCCATAATTATGCGTTGGTCACAACCCGCCGAACTTGCAAGTGCGTGCTGTCTACGTGCAAAAACGTGGGCAAAATTTGGGTTTCCGTACGTGGTGAGTACCGCCTCCGTCCGGATTTGGGAGCACGCAGACACACCGTAGCACTTTTAGTGCACGAGGAACTTTCGTTGCGTTCGGGCTGCGGTCGGGCTACCGATTCACCCCCAATGCGTGTCACTATGAACATGACGGACAAAGAAATCGGACAAAACATACAGTTCCTCATTCTACCCTCAACAATTGCTGTGGTAGACAAAGGAACATCCCTTCGCTGCTATTATGTAAAAAATAAGTAGCACAGGTGAATATACATGTGACACCTGTTCTACACATTTTGACGTGCGTTTCCGGTACTCCCTCCCTGCTTTTGCCACTCCCTCCCTACGTTTTCAGAAAAACGTGGCGGCCGTGGCCTCCCCCAAAACCCGTACGGACTAAAAACACGCACGGTAGGTTGTGACCAACGCTTGGAGACTCGTTTCCAAAGAGCGCCCGTGATTCCAGCTGATTTGACAATATGTCATATGTCTAACACGCCAAATAGTTGGGTAAAATACGACACATTGTCGGGTTAAGATATCTTACACCGATTTTCACAATATCTTGTACAAGGCTCTAAAATGAATACTCTGTACAATAAGTTGGATAGAATGTGATGAGCGCATATTGGGTGAAAATTGCAAAAACAATGATAACACTCGGCAAATATTACGTAATACTTTATGTTGCGTACAAATCTTGTATCACATTAAAAAATATGTCTTTCTTTCTATCTCACAACTCCCCTCTCTATCTCTCTTCTCCCCTTCTATCTCTTCTCCCCCTTCTCTCTCTCCCCTCCCATTCTCTCTCTCTACTTTTCTCTCTTTCTTCCTCTATTTCTCTATCTCTTTTATCGTATTTTTCTCATCAATTTTCCCTCTCTCTATCACTCTCAAACCACTTTTCCTTTTCTATTCTCTCTATTCCCTTTGTATAATTGTGGTTCATTAAATGTACCTATTCTACCACATCATGGCCCATATACTTTCTTAATGTTTATTAATGTGTAATTCACTTTGCCTATCATTTTATATGCATGATGTGTGTGCACGATGTGAAATAATCACCCTTTCAATTAAAACTTGTTATGGCGTTATATAATACACAGGATGTTTCCGCTCCAGTCCTTTACAATACAGTTTGTATATCTTACATACGTATATCCTGACTTTGGTTATGTTGCTTTTAGGTTTAGAAGTTTAGGAGTAAAAACGCTTGGCAGAAAATACAGTTTAATATAAATATAGCTTTTTGTATAAGCTTCGTCTTAAAGGCGATGAAGCTTACACGAAAGCTATATCATTATTAAATTGTATTCTTCTGCCAAGCGTATTTTACGATTCCTCTGTTTATGGGCAGGTGATCAATTTGTCGGTCAAGTATCATGATAATGCATTCTTTGAATGTACTTTCGTGAATTCGATTTAAAGGGATCCGGTAACTTTGTCTTAGATCCTTTAAAAAAGTCCTTGATTTAGCTCATGCTGCCATGATAATTATAAACCTTTAGGCCAATCAGGAACCCCGTGACTTTTACATGCCGATCGTCTGTCTGATTATCAAGATATTTATGATTGAAATTACAAATTTGAAAAACCGTTTGCCAAACGGTTTTCATAACACTAGAGTCTATTTGGGGAAAACGAGTATGCTAAAACCGGTCACTCAAAGGTTTTTACTTTTTTTGAGGCACTTCTTGATCATTTTGAAGCGCAATTTTTTTAAGGGTTTCAATATAACACCATTATCACAGACACTGATAACACATAGAACCGTGCATCTCAGATTGAACATTGTTAAACGATCCCTTTAAAAGCAACTTACATGAACAAAAGATATAAAGAATTTAAAATGGGATAATGTAAACCTTCCTTTCCATTATAAAAGAGTAACATTTTTTTTGGTATAGAACAGCAGCCCAGAAAACCATAATTTTATTATGGAAAATTAATTATTTATTTTTACATTTGTGGCTGGACAATGTATACACTTTGCATGTTTTAATGAACGTACTTTTTCTCGAGTCATGTTGATCAGTTGAAGTGCATCAGGAGTAAGGGGAATGTACTTTATATATCATGTACATGAGCGTGCGTATATACCGCATATAAGGATAAGGGTGTATGCATGTATGCATGCGTGTATGCGGACGCGTGCCATGTGTGGGGTGCGTAGGTGGGTGTGCGTGTGTGCGTGCGTGCGTGCGTGTGTGCGCGTGTGCATGTGCGTGTGTGTTGGGAGCCATGTAACAGCTTACTTTCTCCACCTCCTCTTTCTCTCTTCCATTTCTTATCATTTCGACCACGCACAAACGCACACACACACACACACACAGGCATACACGCACATTCAACTCACACGTCATCAACGGACTCGGACGAAACCAAATCCGAAGAGCTTACATACAATAAATGAAAATGAAGGCAAAAACAAACATAAAATAAATATAATGAGGTCAGTACAGCCATGCTAAGATAAATGGACATGTATTAAAAATGCACATGAACATAAAAAGAAAGAAAAAAACCCAAATCTTTAACGAGCATACATGAGGATCAGCAAAGATGAATTCGAGGATAGGTGCGCATTAGCGGGAGCTGCAGTATTCCAGGCGAAATGTCATCCACATAAGTACTTAAAGGGAAATCCAACCTTGATATCTAGGCGTTGTGGCGTGCGCCTGTAATCCGGCTAACAATGGAAGTTACAAACTTATTCAGCCGAGGACGCAGGTTCGAAACTGAGTCACGTCTTTCGGATGGTGACGTTTAAAAGTCGGTCCCCAGACGTAAATAATCATATAATCATATCTGGTTGGTACACGTCTGTAAAACACACACACACAACCTTAATATCAATCTAGACTATAGGAAAGCAGACAGATCAGAGATTCTGAAGTAGACTCGTTAATGTTTGAATAAAATCAGACAAAAAAAGGAAGAAAGTTTTGATTTTGTGAAAGTAATCACTATTTTAGGTAGGTATGGGCTCTTCAAATGTACTGTGTCGGTAATGTTTCTGTGATGTTGTGGCGGACAACTTTCCCGTTTGTCCAAACACACAAAATGATTAAAGTTTCAATTTTTCAAAAATGTGTGACTCAGGAGGGTCTTATCTATTTGGAGAACCTAAAATAATAAGCTGTATATAATACATTTTGAGGAGTGTCCTGAGGGAAAAGCCCTTAAGAGAAAAAAAAACAGAAATTATTTATATTTTTTGTACACGACAAACGGGAGGGTTATCCGCGACCTACGTTACAATCCACTGACCAAACTGCCAATTTAATATTCACATAGGTTTAGTGGTCTCATATTTCAAACATTCATAACTTTTTAATAATTGTTGATCTGCTTTATTTCAAACTTTCGCCATTCTTGTGAAACCTCAGTTTTCACCTTTCAAACAAAAGCCCTTTAAGTCACGATAAATGCTCCTATTATTTCGCCATTACGATGCAGTTTCTCGAGACCTTCCCGAGCTCGCAATGAATGAGACCTAAACGAGCCACAATTTATCATGATTATCAAGTACTCTCACCGATTTCCCGTTCAGGATTCATACTTCTGTATTTAATTTCTTGCAAACTGCATTCAGTGGGTCGACTGTGTGTGTGTATGTGTGCGTGTGTGTGTGTGTGTGTGTGTGTATGTATACATTTATGAGATACAGCCATGGTACCTTAATTACATAATTGTGTTGTTGTTTTAGTTTTTAGGCGTGTTTCCTTCAGTTGCGAATATTTACGCCAAAGTCTCCTCGCATTTTCCAAAATGAAAGGAAGTAGAAGAAAGAAAGAAAAGATAGAAGAAAGTTTAATCCAAGCTGCATAATTTTTCGCAATTTGTGGAGATTCTTGAAAGACTTTCAGCATAAATCGTTAGCCGTTTTATATATTTTTTTTCTGGCCAGCCCTGTTTGGTACGTCGAACAGACTTTTCGGCATGCACATGCATAGTATAGACATCGCAATATTCTCTTCTCAAGCGCTTTTATTCCATCAAAGTTCTCCGCTGAAAAGACAAGTGAAAATAGCCTGTTTACACGAGCTGTTGGTAAAACAAAACAAGTGTAAATAAAGAAACGTCACCGTGTATCCAGAAAGGCGCAGGCTTTAATTTATGAAAAAGGATTTGCAAAACAGGATCATGGAAAAAAAATAAAGAAAAATAAAAAGAACCATCACCTTATTGGTAGAACTTGCACTACAAATGAGACATAAAAACCCAGGACAAAACCATTTTAATAGTAGATGCAAGGCATATAAAAGAATGAAATAGGCCTATTGGACAAGAATACAGGATTGTTTCAGCAAAAACATGTGAACACATTCAAAGGTATGTATTTTATATTAGAAACAATGGATAATACATGTATGAACGTAAACGTAGTAATTATGATCAAACAGGGAATACATGTACTATATGCCACCACTTCTTCCTGCTCCACCCCTATTAACAGGAGACTCATTTCAGAGGTCGGTTGTGTTTATTTCCAGCATAGACAGCTGTTTTATAATGACGATGAGTCCCCTCGGTTATACAATTTTGATTTCATTTGCTGTTCACAAGAGATCTGGACTCTGTTCCTTTATCATGTTCATCAAGTATGCGTTCGAAACGATGCTCAAACCTCTGTTTCGCCATACGAAAACGATTCGCTTTGCGACGTTTTGTTAAAAACGTTTCGCTGTACAACGTTTCGCTATACGACGTTTCGCTATACGACGATGCACTATACGACGTTTCCTTATGTCGTTTTGCCATACGATGTTTCCCCCTATATGACGTTTCACTATACGACGTTTCGTTACATAACGGTTTGCAATACGATAATGCGCTATCCAACGTTTCACTATACATTCGTTATAAAAAAAATTCAATACGATGTTTCCCGTATGCATTTCAGTATACGATGTTTCGCCATACGTCGTTCGCCATTGGACGACTCACCATACGACGTTCGCCATTAGACGACTCACCATACGACGTTCGCTTTATGACGTTTCGTGATACAAAGTATCGCTATGTGATGTTTCGCTATACAACGTTTTGCATTAAAACATTACCCCATACCGCGTTCAGGCTATAAAACATTACTGATCGAATACGAATGCTTTCAATATTAAAAGCAATACGATAAATTTTGCTCGTCTAAACGAGGGTAAGTATAACAATGAGTGAGAGAGCAAACGAGGTTTCTTTGAATATAGCAATGACTGACCGAAATGTCAGGCACAGACCTAAGAGACTTGTGCGAAAGGTCGTCTAATATCCATTATAGCAACCCACCGGCTACATCATGCAGCCTCGCATACGATCTGATGAGACCCGCCATAAATATCAAGTAAACTATAAAAAAAAAAAAAAAAACTCGTTAGCAATTACTTCCGAAAAATAAGCTAACCTAGTTCTATATAGCCTTGTGCGTTACCTATTAAAATGTGGAAATATGACAATGAAATGTTTCAAAATCTGTGCATTATTAATTTGTATGCAATAACGGATTATATTTCCCCTTTAAAATAACCTCTTGAACGTCTTCATGATTTTGTGAAAAAGCACAAATAAAATTGATTTCAAAACGTTAAAAATAGAAATCATTCCTGTCGCAAACTCACAACCGCGATTAGCATGATTAGTCCATCATAATTATCTCTCCCCACATGAATAATTTATTACTCTATACTTTGTCTAATTTCAGTATCATTTGGAGAAAATAATTTCACTGAAATTAGATAAAATATAGGGTGATAAATTATTCATATGCTGCGGGAACTACAGCGGTTACCACGGTTTTTAATTTTTTTTTGACAGGCGTTCTTGATCGTACTATACGGTTCATATTTTGTGTATGTTATAACACACACACAATTGGCGATACGCCTTTATACTTTGTTGCGCCTTGATCAGTTAATGCTTTTGAGAGAGATATTCCTATCTCCCAAATTTGCACTTCTAAGCGCAGTTACCATACAGAAATATATATATATATAGATATATATATATATATATATATATATATATATATATATATATATATATATATATATATATATCTAGAGAGAGAGAGAGAGAGATCATTTGGTATTGTACTTGCATTATACTCTAAAAATGTAAACTGTCAAAGATATTGCGATAACAGTACTCAACATTTTCTTTGGAAGGCCAAACACACAATTATTTCTAAAATATGCCTCCATAGGTTGAAGTTGAGTGGTCTTTAACACTTGGCAGCGGATGACAGAGTGTTGAGTGCTAGGACGTCATTAAATGCCTTGTGGCTATTTCATCCGCATTAATCCGTCAATTTCTCGGCTCAGGCGCAGTATAAGGCGCCTGGTAAGATTTCTAACTTGAATGCCAGAAAAATCCTTTCCAATCGCACGTTATACTGTGATGTGATAAGCAACATACAAAAAAAGGATTACCATCATCATCGTCATCATCGTCATCATCGTTATACTCATCATCATGATCATCACAACCATCAACAGCATTGCTATCATCATTGTCATACATTTTCCGCTACTCTTTCTTCCTCGTCTCCTTCTTCTTCTTCTTCTTCTTCTTCTTCTTCTTCGTCTTCCTCTTCCTCTTCTCCCTCTTCTCCTTCTTCTTCTTCTTCTTCTTCTTCTTCTTCTTCTTCTTCTTCTTCTTCTTCTTCATATTCTTCTTCTTCTTCTTCTTCTTCTTCTTCTTCTTCTTCTTCTTCTTCTGCTTCTTCGTCTTCTTCTTCAGTAGAGGCACATGACAAGTAGAGTGTCAGTAATGTCAAATACTTTTGCCAAGATTTTTTGAATGATATCTGGAAGACAGTCTTCCATTTGAGAAAATAATTTCCATTTATTTACATTGGATGCTAGGGATTACCTCAGCGCTGAATAAATATATGATGATAGTCATCGTCAAAAATACCTGTAAACAAAAAAGTCTCATCTTATCTTATCAAAATGATGCAATTTTTTGACAACAGAAGACAGACGATAGTCCTCTATTTAAGGCATAAGGGTTGCCTACAGAAATGATTACGTTAACAAAATTTCTGTCCAATATTTGCAATACTAACAACAAATTGGATGATTGATTGATTGATTTTTATTCGACAAGCTTCCAACATACAACAATATACAATAATAACAGATCAAAAATAAGTCAGCTTGAACAGGATAACCCACGAAAGCTCGAGAGCTTATTTCCAGTGGGGTCCCTTACAGACATGTATACAATTAATTAAATTAGTAATATTTACAGACAGATAAGAAAATTAAAAGAACTACTTATTAAAGATAATAATAACAACATTAAACTGATGATAGAAATGATATTAAGTACAAGAAGAAAAAGAAGAAGGAGAAGAAGAAAAAGAGGAGAAGGAAGAAGAGGAAAATAATGATGAATTTGTAGAATTTCTATAACGTACGAAAACATAAGTATATACAACATGAAAAAGTATGAACCGACAGAAGAATAACAATTTCAATCATATAACATGTCATTCACTTCTCTTCTCTGACTGTCAAGTATTAGGTATTCCTTTAATTTCCTCTTAAAATGATCATAGTTTCCTATTTCTTTTACACCATTGGGAAGGGAATTCCAATGTTTTATGGCATTGTAATAAAACGAATTTCCAATACTACCTACTCTTTCTGGTAAGTTAAAGTTGAATCGTCTATTTCTTGTATTATAATCATGTACGTCAGTAACAAGATCGAAGTTGGATCGAATATAATGATTCGCCCTAGTATGATATATTTTATGCACGTGATGCAATGCGAGTTGTTTTGATCTTTGGTCGACTTCAAGAAAACCAGCTTTAGAAAGTTCGCTATAGCCAACATGAGTTCTTGGACCAGAACAGTTGATAAATCTCACCATTTTGTTCTGTATAATCTTCAACTTCTTTTGATCTGACTTGTTTATGTTACTGTACCATGCAGGGTTAGCATAGTCAAATAAACATTGAATAAGAGCAAAACAGAGTGTACGTCTTGCTTTTAAATCCATACAACTTTGATATCTGTACAAAAATTTCAGACGAGAATTTGCTTTTTTTACAACTGATTCTACTAAAGATGAAAATGAAATTGCGCTAGCCAACTCAATGCCTAAATACTTCACAGACTCTTTTCTCTTGATTGCTTGATTATTGTGTGTCACTTTGAATTCAAATGACTTTTTAGAACTACTTTTAGAACAAAATAAAATGCTTTCTGTTTTTCCCAAGTGTAAAGAAAGCTTATTATCAGTCATCCAATCGACACACGTAGACAGCTGTTCACTGAGCTTTTCCTCAATATATTTAGGATCAGGATTTGAATTGAGTAGTACGCTGTCATCTGCGTACAATAATAGTTTGAAGTCTTTTATACAAATACACATATCATTTATATAACTTGAAAATAGAATTGGGCCTAAAATACTTCCCTGAGGAACACCGCATGTTATAGGCATTAGTTTGGAACGAATATCATGAATGGCCACTACTTGGTGCCGATTAGATAAGTAGGATCTGAACCAATCTAAACTTGCCTTATCAAAACCCATTAGTTGTAACTTCTTCAATAAGACGCAATGATTAACTGTATCAAAAGCTTTTTGCAGATCAAGGAGCACCATACCAACAAAGCGTCCTTGGGAAGTTTCTCTCCTCAAATAATCAGTCAAATGAATTAGACATGTTTCAGTCGAATAATCATGTCGAAAACCAGATTGAAATTCATAAATTATATCATTTTCTTTGAAGTATCTTTCAATTTGAACACAGACCGATTTTTCTAGAATCTTTGATGCTACGCTTAAAACACTAATAGGTCTATAGTTGCTAACATCAGTTTTATCTTTCTTTTTATAAAGTGGAGTCACTTTTGCTATTTTCATATCTTCTGGAAAAGTACTCGTCAAGATAGATAGGTTCATTAAGTAACTTAGAGGCTTAAATAAAACCTTCGCACCATCTTTTAGAAATTTAGCTGGAATCAAGTCTAACCCAGTACTTTTTGATACATTCAACTTACGTAACTCTTTGAAAACAAATTGTTCACTGATTGGTAATAACTCGAAGCTGTTTTCACGTACACCTTTTCTTTCGTAAAAGTCACGAATACAATCATTGTCTGCGCTGAAAAAGTCTTTGGAAGGGGGGAGTTTGTCTACTAATTTGGCAGCCACATTTGTGAAATGAGAATTGAATTCATCAGCGATGGCCATCTTATCATGACATAATTCCCCATCAATTTTAATGACAGATTCTTGTTCTTTTCGCTTCTTATTTTTCAATCCTAAGCTTTTTAGATTCTGCCAAAGTTTTTTCGAATCTTGTTTATTTTCTTCTATCTTGTTTTGTAAGTAATCGAGTTTAGCCTTTTTCACCTCTCTTTGGACCATATTTCTTAATACTCTGTATCTTTTATAGAGCTTCTCATCTTTTGCTCTTTTCCTCCATTTTTTGTATACTATATTTCTCTCTTGAATTAGGGAAAGAATATCTTTAGTCACCCAAGTCAAGGATGTCATAATAGAAACGTGAGTCGCATGTAAACCTACTGAAATGTCAGCACCGTCTTACAACATTAGCGTCGTTTTAGTAGTCCCCTGCCGTAAATTTGCTCACAGGTTTTTCTCCGTAGAGGTGCGGGGAAAAGGTGGGTAGAATTTATTCATTAAAAACAAGCTCAGTGAAAGCGGGCTAAATTGAGATGGTATACGATCTAACACGCGTCCACTTCTCAAGGTATCTCCATTGAAAAGTCAACCTAGATTAGGACGTGGCTGTATCTATCTCGACGGTCCTCGGTAAATCAAATTGAAAGGTGCAGATAGAGCGATACGGTGTCTTGATATTAGATTAAAATCGAGTAAGGAGATGAATAAAACGTGTTCGCGAATTTCTAATTAGTCAACATGGTTAAGGCAGGGAGTCAAGCTTGTAGGATGACGAAGGGAGGTGGGTGTAAGAGTACCAGAGTACAGTATCCACATTTAACCCACAGTATCAATGAAATAATGATAATTATTATCTTTACTCAGTGCTGAGTATTCCTCCATACACTGCAATTATTATTTCCTTACCCTTTACTAGGTACACATTTTATACACCTGTGCGGAAAGGGGCAAATGTAGATTAATGCCTTACAAAAGGACGCTAGTGCCGGGCTGGGATTCGAACCCGTAACCTCCGGAGGGAGAGTCGAGGGAATGAACCACTATACCGCGACAACTCCGCAAAATAAGAAACATAATCTTGATAGACACACAAACTATGTTCCTGTTAATCGACGAAGGGAAGATGAAGGAGGAAGTCGTGGAGTGGAGCGTGTGGGAAGCCGAAAGTACATGCCAAGGATATAATAGCAAGATTTGAATATAAATAGATTGGTGAACTACAATCAAACAAGTAGCAAATGGTACAGAGCACGATGTAAGAGCAAAAAATATTTATTCAAATGAGCCATTACGCTTGCTTGGATGTCAGAAGATCATTCTTTTCACTCTATCTCTCTCTCTGTCTGCCTGTCTCTCTTACTCTCTCTCTATATGTCTATCTCTCTCTCTCTCTCACTCTATTTCTATCCCTCTCGGTCTGTTTGTCTGTCTGTCTCTCTCTATATCTCTCTCTGTCTGCCTATCTCTCTCTCTCCCCTCTCACCATTTCTCTCTCTCTCTCTCTCCCCCCAGTTCTCTCTCTCTCTCTCTTTCTCTAAATGTATTATACCTCCATTCGTTTGCAATCAAGTCATGTCTTGACCTCTCTCATCACATATCATTATCTCTCGCTCTAAAATGCATGGGCGATAAGAGGGATTGAAGAAGACAGAACCATATTTTTCGAAAACGTGAATGAAATTAAGAAATAGAATATTGACCCACAATCGAAAACATTATCAAGAATTCAAGATCAAGTTGAAGTCTAGGAACTGGCAATGCAAGTTATTGCAAAAGAGGACAACGCTATTCCTCCATATAAACGTTTATGGGAATAAGAAGAAATAAAAGACCACGCCGCCAGACATTCGAAACCAAATAGTGTTGAAGTTTAAATGTCAGTGTCAATTCTCGAGCTATCTGATCACCTCTCTAGAAAGAGTAGCTAGTAGCTATTCTGTGTCAATTAACCACATAATCTCTTTCTTAACCATCATTTCCACCTGTCCTTCTCTCTTTCTCCCACACTCTCCGGCTATATCTCTCTTCTTCTTTTAGATATTGTATCCTAGTTTTCTTTTCTCTTTTTTTAACAACTTTCCTAAACACTGCTAAACTGACCTCAAAAAGGGGGAATCATCTGGACGAGCGATGTCTCATCCCCCTTGTTCACTCCCTCTCTATCTCTTATTTAAAGATATCTTTATAATCCCTTCAGTGCCTTTCTTTTCCTTTCTCCCCACTTCTCTTTCTAAGATGCATCTCGCCGGATGGAGAAAACGACTATACGATGAGTTTTTAATCCATTTTATCCTTCCATTTGCCCCCTCTTTCTCTCCTCCTCCTCTTCCCATTTTCCTTCTCCTTCCCCTCTCCCCCTGTCTTTCTCTCTTCCTTTCCAAAATTTTCCTTAAAGGAGGGACGCATCTTCTCGATGAATCTTGTCTCAGTAAGATGTTGACTTAGAGCTTCCTCTTCTTTGTTTTCGTCTCTCTCTCTCTCTCTCTCTCTCTCTCTCTTCCCCTCTCTCTCTCTCTCTCTTTCTCTATCTCTTTATTATACTTTCTAACTAACCTTAACGGAGGGCAGAAACGTCTGGATGAATCTTGTCTCAGTAAGATGTTGACTTGAATAGCTTTCTCCGCTTTCCCCTCGGCTATAAGACTTCTCGTTTCCTTCTTTGTATCATCCTTTGTATCATCGTTTGGTCCCATGATAGTCACTAAGAAAAAAAAAGCACGAGAAGTTGGCAATATTATTTGTTGTGACACTCTCGACTACCTGTAAAACACATCTTTATTAAAACATTGAGTTCTGATCGTGCGACTGCATTGTTTGAGAACGTCGCTGAAAATGATCGGAAGAAGCCTTGATTATTATAATCATGTAGCACATGAGTTGTTTTTTTTTGCATTCTGTGGGGTTTTGGAATAATCAATATGACAAGATGCTAACTCAGTCTTCCTGAAAGGCAAATGCACTGTACACGATAATGTGTACATGGGACTACACAATCACGATAATGCGTATATAGGACTACACAAACACGATAATGCATATGGGACTACACAAACACGCGGATTGAAGTTTTATCAACAATTTTCGGCTATTCCTTGTCATATTTCGAATATGAGGGCAGTTTAAAAGCAATATTAGTTATCGGGAGACATTCCGACTATAATATTTTTCAAAATTATCATCGAGTGAGAATATAAGCTTACAAAATCATTTTCCACCTTTATCGGAACTCTTCCCTCTCCGATTCACCAATTTCACTCGGTAAAATACTGCTCCCTATTATGAATTTAACTGTAACCACATTCATATACTAGTAATCACTATTAAAGCCAGCTTATCGATATGACAGTTTGACACTGTGTGTCTTCCTAATCTAAGATGGATTATACAGGCAGGCAGTTTTAATGGCAACTGATAGGGTTTTAAATGTTTGTGACGTTTTTAATTGAATCTATGATCCGATGCTAGTGGCTGACACTATATGCACATATTTCAGTCAGCTAAATAAAAAACATTAGGTCTTTATTTTTATTTTTTTCAACATGTGTCATTTGCACTTTCTAACCATTACGTTCTACATCATCATTTTTATCGGTTACATATTTCCATGCTAAATTACTCCTAGCAGTGGAATTATTAAATAGTATTGACCTTATATAAAACCGTTATTACTATGATTGATATTATTGTTATCATCACTATTGATATTATTGTTATTAACAACATTATCATGAATTATTATTATTATCATTATTATACATGTGGATTTAAAAGAGTACAGGGTTTACTGCTGTGAGCCATTCATGAGCTGGCTTAGGGTCTATAATCTAGGTAAGGTAAAACTGTGACTTTTTCATAAAACGGTATAATAGTCTATTACCATGTGAAATTGGTGTATCGGGTGCTTTTTAAATGTTTCCTTGTTTTCTGGTGAAGTCAGTGCTTTGCTCCTTTCAGATATTGATAATCAACGTGGCTGATCTTCTTCAGGACAATTGTCATTATAATGTGGGTCTTATGATTGGTTATTTTAAAGCTCCACTGTACAAGTTGTATACTTGCTCCCTCTATATAGCAAACAATGCCTAATCGGTGACCATTGGTCCTCATGATCATCTTTTTCTTATGTTAACTGAGAGCTGATTTGATGAGATAACCACCTGTCCAGTGACCTTGCAGGGTAGTCTTATACCTCCTGTAAACTAGTACAGATGGGCTTTAAATGAATACTGGTCAAAGACATGGTATTCTACTAACACTAGTTCAGGTTTACTTACACTGCCATGACACGCGCGTGGTGATGCTTGGGAACCATAACCGGAAATCGTTCTACAGTGCGTCCCAGAAAAAACGAAACCGAGAATTATCGATGTTTTATCATAACTTATTCACATTTATAACTAATAAATGACACATTTTCGGAAAGCTTAGATTCTCCTCTTTTAATTGATGCCACTTATATGATGCATATTTAATGCATGAGTTATTAAAATGAATTTGAAGAGAGGAAACCAAAAAGTCATTTGGCGGACGGTATCTGAATTTCAAAGAGAAAATCACATTTCTAGAAAGTTGAGTCTCTGCCCCTTCATATGACACTATCAATCAGGAAAATGAGCAAGGAATGAAAAAGTTCTGTTGGTTTAAAGTAGTGCTTGCATTTCCATAATTTTATCAAACGAATTCGTTTTCACTGGCTACCTGCCGTTGCAACTAGCAGAATTGACAAAAGACTTAACTCCGTTTCGTTGACAATCAGCCATGCATTTAGTCTGTCGTCTACGAATTCGTTCAATAAAAATAAGGAAATGCAACCACTACTTTGAACAAACAGAACTTTGTTATTCCTAGCTCATTTTTCCTGACTGAGGTGTCATATGAAAGGGCAGAAACTCAACTTTCTAGAAATGTGATTTTCTCTTTGAAATTCAGATACCGTCCGCCAAATATTTTTTTTTGGTTTCCTCTCTTCAAATTCATTTAATCACTCATGCGTGAAATATGAATCATATAAGTGCATGGCATCAATTAAAAGAGGAGCATCTAAGCTTTACAAATATGTGTCATTTATCAATTATAATTGTGATTAAGTTATGATAAAACATCGATACTTCTCGGTTTCGTTTTTTCTGGAACACACTGTATGTACATTTCACCAGAGATTGCGCAATTGAAAACACATTACAGTAATGGCAGCGATGTCGATAAAATACCTTGACTTTAAAGACAAAGTTGAGTTCTGGTCATGTGATTGCATTGTGAAAGAAACTGCGTGGAATCGATGAAAAATGTTGATCTTGAAGCATTTTATATCAGTTGGAGATAATATCAAAGACGAAATATGTTATGTAAATGATAGCTCTTCAATCGCCCTCATGTCATGTCATATTCTAAATATAACGAGTAATCGCTGATCAATTCGGACCAAGCATATACGCCACATATGTAATTGTTTATATAGTCCCATAGACGTATTTCTGTGTGTATTGCATGTAATGAAAAAAAGGAAAAATCACGATTTCCATGGAAGTTACCACTAATGGCAAGGTTACCTTCAATGCAAAGTATTGTTCAACTGAGCTCAGGACTGTTCTATAATCTTTAAGTGCTTAAATACCCCCTCCTCCATTAATCTAAATGTTAAGGGAGCATTAGAAGAGAAAACGGTGAACATCAAACCATGAATTATGGATGAGGTAGACTCGTGGTTCGGAATTGTAAAGAAAACCCAAGAAATCGATTTTTATCATGAATTATTCATTTAATTCTAAATTGTGCATATATTCGCACAACACTGTGCGGTTCTAATATTGGTAGACCTGCATGGCAATGTGTTTCAAATACTTTCTTCTGCATATGAATTGCATATACTTCAACCTTTCGGCAGGCATTATTAATATTTAAAGAAAAGAATAAACGATTCAATCAATTTTTCATATAACAAACGGTACACATAATTTGTTTAGGCCTATATGGGACACGGAAGTATTTTAAGAGCAATATTTGTTTTTTCATATTCAATTGCTTTCACAACTGTTTTCCCTATGAAAATAAAGTTAAAAGAAAAAAGCTTCCACCTTTACCAATACACACAAAAACCAAACAAGTATTCAAAGTATACGAGTATTGAAAGTACTACAACACGTACTGTCAACAATTGGACGTTAGAGGGGAGGGGAGGGGGTGGGTGGGGGTCAACAATACTACTTAAAGTCCGTATCAGGCATTTGCACACCCTTACACAAATATCTCATAATTTATCTGTAGTACAATTTTTATGCAATCTTTTAGATCACAAGTCTTCGTGGTGTTCATACGTGTTCATACGTGTGAAAATTGAAGCTCTCATTTTGTACACAAACAAATCGGGCGCAAAAACATTGCCAGTTGCAACACTCAATTTTGAAAAGAAAAATGAATAATTTTGCTAATGATTAATATTTTGCCACCATACTTTCAGGAAGTTTTCCTTGATTATGATTTTAAACAACATTTTGACCCTTTTAAAAGTTTTGAGAATTTCACTGTGCAAATTCCTGCAACGCCCTTCATATTTGTTGTATAATGAATTTATAATAATTAATTGTCTGCATTGTAATCTAATTGCTTGCATATCTATCTGTACAAAAAATCTGACTCTGCATTATGATAGCAAAAAATTCAATTCAATTCAATTCATATTTATTTCATTTCCAACAGAAAGATAAACAAAGGTGATTACATTTTTTCATACATAATTGATTTTTTTCTGGTAGCTATACAAATACACTTTGCAAATGATAAAGTTATGACAAGAAATTCTTAATTTCTGAGGAAATGGGGGGATTCACTAAAAAGCAGTGCTTGTAGTTTGTGGATCCCCCATGAAAGAATGAAAATTAAAGAACGAGAAGCTGAAAAAAGATAAAACAGAAAACGATTGTGATTTAACATTTCACAGAGCTCCAACTTTAACAAAACAATATTGCGTTATAGCAAAAATGAAAGAACGAGAAGCTGGGAAAAGATAAAACGGATGACGATTGTGATTTAACATTTCGCAGAGCTCCAACTTTAAGAAAACAATATGACGCTACAGGCAATATGTGTTTAATGGACTCGAAATGTGAATAGGTCGATCGGCTGTTTCACCAAATGCATCATTTGTTCCAACTTCTTTTTTAGTGTCTTTGTTTCGCACTCGGGGCTAAATGCATTTGAGTTGGAAAGCGTCGAAATAAAAGCGCATCTCTTTCGGAATGCATCCATTATTATATCAATCAGAGCGCCGCTGTTTAAAGATGCGGTCGGGTTTTTACAATGTGATTGCATTTTGAAGGAAACATTTCTTAAATAATAGAGTATTTTCCTAATGTTATGCATAAATCTTTGTTAAGCGTCATGATAAGAACTATTTTTTCCACCTGTTATGAATAAATGTAGGCTATTTCAATGGTCAGAACGATAATTGCATACATAACGTGTTGTAAGGAAAGAAAAGCCAGAAGGTTTGTGTCACCTAGCAACAATTAACGTTTGAACAGGTGAATGAAATCATTTGTAACAGAGCATTTAACAAAGATTTGTGCATCAAATTTGACTAAGTTACGAAAATGGTATATTGGAATATGCTGATTATAAAGCAAATGCTCATTTAATTTTTAGTGTTTGCCTACACTGTGATTTTTCGATCATGAAATAGATGAGAAATGGACTCAAACTTCCTGAAAAGCACAAAAACTGCACACAGAAATGGGCAGATGGGACTCACACACATGTGGCATGAATGATTGGTCCAATCATTTCAGCTATTTTATTGACATAATTAATTCGATTATGACGGCATTAGAAGAGCAATGTTTTTCGACGCACAACAGTGCCGTGATATTCTTCTCAACTAACATTCAACTATAGTATAATGCAATACAATATGATGTAATATATTATAATCTAATCCAATGTAATATAATATAATAAAATATAATATAATATGATATAATATAATATGGTATAATATGATATAGTATGATATAATATAATAGGATATGATATAGTATGATATAATATGATATAAAATAATATGATATAATAAAATATATAATATGATATGATGTAATATAATATAATATAATTCAATTATAATAATATAATGATATGATATAATAAGATATAATATGATATAATATTAAGCAAATATTAATCGACTACGAGGGTAATAGTGCAAACTATCATCACCGAGGCGATGATAGTTTGTATCCATTCCCGAGTAAAGGAGGTTAATATTTGTTTTATATCCCACATCGGCAATAAGGTCTATCTAAAGTGAATTTTACATAATAATAAGAACAGATTCTGCAGACAGTTTAGCTTCAGCTAGATTTTACAAAGCGCGACATGCATACAATTGTAAGTCGATGCGCGCTCATTTGACATTGACTTTGACATTTCGCGTAACCTACTTTGCTATGCGTATTCAATGGGCAAGGGTGGGCAAGTGGGGTAGCAGCAAAAAATTACTTTACAATAAGTACTATCTCGATCTCTCAGGTAGATAGTACTTGTCTATACCTTTTTCGTGCTCTGTACAATCGCAATGCAAACAACTATACATGAGGGATATAAAACATGATATAATATAATATGATACAATATGATATAACATAATATGATTAAAAAAAAGTTCACAAGAAGTTTACAAATTAGGCCCTATTGTTCATCTTCCCAAGTACAACACAAGTCTTGCGGAGTGCAGTCACCATCATATCAATCAGTGCATGACCATTAATTTATCCCTTGGGCTAAGCTACGTACTCAGTGCACAACGAACTGTCAAATAAGTCAAATCGATAACAGAATGGCTACTCTTGGCATGTGAAGACATTTAGCGATGAATTGGCCTAAATACATAGAGGAATTGCTTGATTGTGTGTTTAATGTAACATTTCAAATATACATGATCTTCTTCTATATCTTTCTCATTCACCTTTCTCAATACGCTCGTATATTATTGTTAATTAGGTCTTCCTCCCACCTTTTCTCCGCCCCACTCTTTCTAACTCTCCCTCATCTCTCTCCCTCTTTTTCTTCCTCTCTCACACACATCTTTCTCCCTCCCTCTCTCTCCCTATCTTTTATCCTTCTCTCCCTCATCTCTCTCTCTCTCTCTCTCTTTCTCTCTCTAGTCCCAATTTCCGCTATGAAGTTGATGGAGTGTGGGCGGGGAGGGGTGGGACGGAGCCATCCCAAGTCAGACGGGACGTTTAACAAGAATGAAAATTTGATCACAGGGGTGCAAAGTTTGTGGTGGGTCCTCCGTAACGTCCATCGGGAGACAAATTGGAAAGACAATAACCTACATTTGCCACACTCGACCCAAGTGATGAATATGGGTACCTGGCATGAATTAATTCCGTGAAATGCTAGAGCGCCGAGGTAATAACTGCGGACATGAGCGCTATACAAGTACCCACTATTGACTTGGCTGAGGTAATACAAAGGACCTTTAACATTTAAGTTGAAAGCATTCCCCCATCTTAAAAAAATGAAAAACATTCTAATACTAGGGACATCCACCTTGCCTAAATTTCCGCGCAGAATCAGCGCGTCCCCGAAGAAGACCTGCAGGCTTGTGGAAAGAGCTGTTATTTGCTTGTTCATTTAGTTATTTACATTCACTGAAAGGGTACGTATTGATATCAGATATATTGGATGCTTGCTTCAAATACACTGCTTCTTGTCTTAAAACCAAAGTGCTAAGGCTACCGGTCCTATACTGCATCCATGAGATGTATTTACACTGCAGGCAGACTTCGACGATTTGTCCCACTTTCTGGTGTTTGTCGGTAGTCAATAAAACCTCGTTCACAGATAGACGCCGCTTCTGCTACGATGGTAAAAGTGGCTGAGAGCGTGGCCAATCGGGACTAATCGTGAGCCAAACGTGGGAGGATCTCCATGAGCGTGGTTTGGTCGGGGTGGGATCTCCTAGGTCGGGAAGCTGCACGCTCTCCCCACGCTTATTTTGAACGTGCACAAAATAAGCGTAGCCGGGTCGTGGCCGACAAAAAGCGGGACAAGGTCTTATTAAGTAGTGGGAACGCCATTATCGTACACGCAGCATAGTAGAATATTGTCTAGATCTCTGTGGTCGTAACACAAAATGCAGCACCGTCGGCAAATATTACGAGCTTGTGGAAGCAGAGCCAGTTGAATCAAATCAGCATCAGGTCCGTTCATCTTCGAAGTTGGGAAAGAACTGAAGAAGTGCTTGAACACCCCCGATTTATATAGACATCGGAACAAATCGTACTAAGCGTAACGACATCGCCCTACCGTCTTCTTGATTGGCATTGGTCTTGGTGCAAGCGTAGTGGCAGCGAGTCAGCAGCGCTTTTGACGTAGAAGCATCACAGTACAGTCATGAAAGATAAGTCTTTAATTTGCCAAATTGCTTGATTTTGACGGCGATATTGCCCCGATTTGACAGCTTTAACAGATAGGTGATGATCGGCGTGATTAGCATGGTCTTCGTAATGTCGCAGGGCTGTGTGAACGGGGTATAAGCAACTATCGACAAACACGACGAAAAACCGAAATCGAAATATCCACCTCTGGGCCCCGTCTTTAATACAAAGAGTTGATATCAATCGCAACTATGTACATAAGAGATAGGAGACTGTAAACTTGCGATTGATTGGAGGACTTGCGATTGATTGGATCAATCGCAACTCTTTGTAAGACAGGGCCCTGGAGTGCGTTTTTGTTCGGTCCGTCGTTGGTCTGGTATCGGCCTCGTTGGTACGATTGTGGTACCCGAGGTAATGTAATTTTGTTTTCAGTCAGGACCACGTTTCATAAACAGTTGCGATTGATCCGAATCAATCCCAAGTCATCAAATCAATCGCAGGTTTGTAGTCTCCTATTTCTTATGTTTCTAGTTTGTTTTGAAAGTTTTTGTTATTGTTCATTCAATGCACAACAAAAAATAACAGAAGGATAAATATATATATATATATATATATATATATATATAATTTGTATAATATTACAAGATATTGGAGTTCCATTTCTATAACATAAATGAAATATGAAATACCAAATCGCAATTTTTAATTTTTACATCTCAAACTATTACATAGTTGTGATCGAAATCAATCGCAAATAAGTTTCGATTAATTGCAACTGTTTACAAGACGGGGCTCTGGAGTTGACATCATTGGTCTGACCGAGATCTAAACCCGTTCTGGTATTCCATGCATGGAATGTTGTGTCATAAGGGATTGATCGTGGCCATGGCGACACGGGTTATGAATGTAAACTCGCGTGCCGAGGGATCCTTGCTTGTTTTTGTGTAAACTGCAAACGACTTATCTCTCATCGTGTAAACTATACATGTATATGACATTAAAGGTACTATGTCCCATTTGCAGGCCCCAAAAATGAAAAAGTTAAATTCCAACTGCATTTGAAAGATAATACTGATTTAGAACTTCCCTAAAAAATGTGGGGCTTGAAAATGTCTTCAAGTGGAAAAATAATGACTATTAGTTGTCAAATCGACTTTAGGGCTATAGAGCCCAAAAGTAATAGTCTTGATTTTCAGACAATTATACCGAATGGTCATACGCTTTATGCTGCGCAAAGATTCAATCACTTTAATCTTGGCCATCTCAAGAAGTGGGTTATTGATGTAGACAAATGCTCATGTACCCTTTACAACTCTTTTCATGTATGTTATTACCAAAGAAGAAAAAAGGCCAGTCAGTCACTCAATAGTGTCTGACAGTGAAGTTTAGCAAGTAAACGGGTTTCCTTGCACAATTTGAATATGAGGACACTGCTAACGTTTAAATTTCGCAGATAGGACATACATGACATATTCATAATTCCTGCAAAGTTCTACAGAATTTGAGGTTGGCTGCAAAAGGGACATAGTACCTTTAAAGGCAGCCCTTACGTGTAGAATCTTAATCTCTTATACATAAGATGTTATTTTGAAATTGCTTTAAGCTGCATTGTTTAAATTATGTAACCATTCGTTGTTTTTTAAGAAGAGAATTTTTTCAATATATCTATATAATTGTACTTTCCTAAAAACTTTTAAAAGATTTTATTTGTGTGTACTTTCCTAAAAACCTTGTGCAGGTACATTTAACTTATTACCACGTGAATATTGTAAAGCGATGGTGTACTTCTAATGAACAAATTTATCTTTTATCACTCCAAATTTGTGGTTTTAATTTGAAATATAGTCTTTTGAAATGTATCGTCTTGTCTTTAGAGGTTTACAATGGTTTTGAATAGTCACAAAACTCCTGATGTAATTTGAGCTCCCCATTTTTTCTGAAACTCACATTTGAACTCTTTGGTTTTCTGTTGATATAATTTAAAGCCGACTGATTAATATACTCTCAACATAAATTGCTATGAATCCATATCAAAATATTTTAACTATAATTTAAACTTTAATTCTGTACTCTAATTTCTATTTTGTTTTAAATTTATGCCAATCTATGTCCATTGTAATTGATATGTTTATTTTGTAATTTTGCATGTTTTTATCTGTGAACTATGTCGCAATTCAGCCAGGCATCAACGGCTGCGAAGATATATTTTAATAAACCTTGAATTGAATTGAAGCTGCCATGTCCTCTGCTCGTGCTAGCTCTTTATTCGCTGCAGACTGAACATTCTGACTGGTACATTGTTTAGGGTACATGCTTAATAGGCAGCAATTGCTATAAAACTCGACTGTGGAAGTACAGTGTTTGTAATAATGGTCGACCAAAGCGGGCAAACAGTTAAAGGCAATATTTAGTTGTGAAATCGAGAATGGATGGTATAATGAAAATGTGTTGCTTATGCGGGCCTTATGTGCTTAAACCCTATTAATGAGCATAGTCTTATGCCAGATATTTTGATTTCTCGACCGTGAGTTCCAATACATTCTAGTGTAAATACCTCGAAGGAACTCGAGAGTTAGTGTATCGTTCATTTCTGTCCTCGCCGAAGCGCAGCATACTGTAATGCCAAAGAAGACACGGTCGCGCATACACGCGTCTGTCCGTGTGCTTTATTTACTTTCTGGCAAAGGCAGTAGATCATTTTGGAAACCACCCCACTTCCATTTAGAACAAATGGTGTCAACAGAAAACTGTCAAATTTTGCTATTTATCACCCAAAATCAAGAAATCAGACGAAACTTTTCCGGGGATATACGATGGAAACCGTAAATTGGCTTCTTGACAAACCCTTAGGGAATTCAGCCGTGATTTATACCTGGGATTTCTAGAGTGTAAATGGATGACCGAACCGTAATGGTGTCGCCTTTACATCTGAAGAAACCTCTAAGGGCATATAAACGGCCAGGCTGCTGCGTTGTAATCCAGGCCCCGAGTTTTAGCCGACTATCGGGATAATGGTGATGATAATCATCATTAGATAAATTTGAGGTCAAGTTTCTTTATTCCATTTTGCGAAATATCATCGGTGAAATGACTACCATATGCGAAATGCTATGACAAATAAATAAATGCATTGAAAAATAATAATAAGAGATAGAGAGAGAGAGAGAGTTCAATTGAATGATTATATATATATAGAGAGAGAGAGAGAGAGAGAGAAAGAGAGAGAGCTTTTGAATTCTTTTTGTTGTTGGTGGAAACACAAATTGCAAAGGTTGCATAAACTAGCTTTCTCCGCCGGGAATCGAACCTGGATCTTTGGCTGTGTACGCCCGATGTCTTGACCACAAGACCATTGAGACGAGTTGAGTGGCTTTCGGCTACTCCAGATAAACTCGAGACAGCCTCCAACCTCCAAGTAGTAAACATTGCTTTTCTTTGAGGAGCTGGGGAGTATTGAACAATGCCAAGTCGCAGCTAAGATTCATGGCGGATTGATGTATTCGAATTAATAATTTACGATGTGGGAGACATAGTTGTTCCAATACTAGAGCATCGGAATCGCAAGAGACCGAATCAGTTTCCTTCTCTCGCTTGTCCTCCCCAGCAGAATCATGTACACACACACCCACTCTTCATCCTGTATACGCACACCCGCGCACCGCGTACCCTCACACACATATTCGCCCACACACAAACCCGACTTCTCGCATTGGAACCGTGGACATGCGTGAAATATCCAGCCTTCATGGGCATTGTGAAACGAGCTGCTTGTTTGTAATTTCATCCACATCACGTCTTGCCCTCCTGTGCACTCGTTTATTAATTCTTCCCTCATTTTGATCCATATCGAGGCAATTTTGTTAAGGCAAAGCCAATATATACGGGCTAGTTGACTCGCTTGCATCCCCTAGTGGTATTCGATCTTCTTCTTCCTCTTCCGGCTCTTCTCCTCCTTCCTTTCTTCTTTCTTTTCTTTCTTTTCTTTTCTTTTCATTTTTTTCTTTTCCTTCCTGTTCTACTTCTTTATCTCCTTCTCCCTCTTCTTCTTCTTTTTTTCTTCTTCTTTTCTTCTCCTTCATCTTCTTCTTCTTCTTATCCTCATCGGTCATCTGCCTTCTCTTGCATTCAATCCTCTTCTTCTCCTTATTTTCTCTATTTTGTCTTCTTCTTCTTCTCCTTCTTCTTCTTCTTCTTCTTCTTCTTCTTCCTTTTCCTCTTCAGTCTTCTTCTTCATCTTCTTCCTCTTCTTCATCTTCTTCTTCTTCTTCTTCATCTTCTTCTTCTTCTTCTTCATCTTCATCGGTCTTCGGTCTTTTCTTATATTCAATCTTCTTCTTCTTCTTCTTCCTTTTCTTCTTCAGTCTTCTTCTTCATCTTCTTCATCTTCTTCATCTTCTTCTTCTTCTTCTCCTTCTTCTTCTTCTTCTTCTACATCTTCATCGGTCTTCGGTCTTTTCTTATATTCAATCTTCTTCTTCTTCGTCGTCTTTTATTATTATTCTTCTTCATTAATCTTCTCATTCTCCTCCTTTCCTTCTCCGTCTTCATCTTTTCTCTCGTTTTATTTGCAAAATATGCATCCTCTGTAATTGAAGCGATACTTGAACTGAGCTAACATTTCAACGATATCTTCGGAAAGACTTTCGAGAACTCAACCCAGGGACGATTTCATTCTCTAATTGTTATGACGTACATCCCTGAAAAATCACGTTTGATAACATCATGTTTGTACATTTCAAAACGTGACGGACAAGGCTATGCACACTGTGTAGTGTGATTCTCATTACGTCTTTACTAGCGTGATCAACTATCATACCAGAGAGATGGGAGGGACTTTCCCTAATTATACCAATCAATGCTATGCTTAGGATCGAAAACAAATCAAAGCTGCTAGAATCCGACCACCCGCTTAAGTTGCATCCATGCACCAAATGTGTGTTATTTTACGTACTCAAGTCTCAAGGGTGTTTTTATAAAAATCCTCCCCTGTATTCTAAAATGAAATTATAATGACGTGTATTGTTGAACAAGATGGATCCCAAACGATGCGCTGCATTCGATAAAATTGATTAAATTATGTCCACAGCCATGTAATGTAGAGTCTCCTTGATGTTTATCATGTATAATTATGAGAAAAGTGAGTGATTAATCTTGCATTGGATGAGCAATTACAGAACGAAATGCCAAGTGGTATTTAATGCCGCATCTTTTCCCCTAACATCACATAAGATTGTTATCAATACTGCTATCAACAAAGCAAATCTGACAACATGGCGACATGATCAATTTTTCTTTTGCCAGGCGTTGGGAGCCGGGTTTCTGCATCCCGGAAATTAAAACCTTCTTTTAATCATTTATTATCCTTAAGCGAAGCCATTGCCACAAGGAATGAAGGAAGTTATTGTATAATGGTATGTGGTTAGGCATTGGATAGGACGTTGCCATCTAACTCGGTACTTGTTTTTTTAACACAAGTTGCCGTCAGTATCCTCCGTACCTTCTTCGTTTTAAAGGTAAACATAATTATTCTCATGCAAAAATGATTTTGTTAAAAGTCTGTTACAATTTGATTCATCTGTTAGGAGCAAAATTATCTCAATAGTCAGAATTCAAATTGCATAAATTAAATGTTCCAATGCAGGACAAGCATAATGACAATGATTTGTCCTACGTAACAAAACCAAATATATGCCATTTGCTTTCTGACTATTGAAATACGATTAGCATGTGTATGAAATTATTTGTAAGGAGACACTTCACGAAGACGTATGCATCAAATTTGGTTACATCAAGGAGTAAGAATTGGTTACATTTATACAAAAATGGCCTCTTGAATCAAAATTGGCCAAGGTTGACTTCCCCCTTTAAAGAAGAGGCCCGCTCACGGAAAAGATAATTACGGCCCGCTTCTGAATTTGAACAGCGTGGTTCGCTCTTTGGACAAACATCTTGGATGTCAACACCGATAGGTTTGAGGTATCAGGTTTTCCCGGGCGAAGTTCCCTGAACTCTCGATATAGAAGTAGCAGTTTGGTTAACTAATTCCTCAAATGACAAGATCGGAAAGACTTCCGGGAAAACCATCTTCAGGTCAATTCCAAAGACCTATTGCACTACCAATAAAATTCATGTTCAGATTCGTAATATGTCGTTTTATAATGTTTGTACGTTTAAAAAATGACGCAAATAGATATTGCAGTTACTCTAATATTAGCTCCTTCCAGAATCATGATCCATTTCATACATAAAACACAAATCAATATACAATTTTCATAAAAATTGGAAGTTATACAGGGAAATGAGATATACAATACACTAAAGTTAAGACCATTATACGATAAAATACTTTTAAAAATGCATCTCTTCTGAAGCTTTTGCTGTATTGTCTCGTTTGAGCTAATATAAGGCAAACTAAAGAATCGAAGGACGCCATTACTACTTAAACTTTCTGTTCTTATCTTGATATCAATCAAATGTTGATATTACAGAGTTTTATTATACACCATTATACATGAGTATTTTGAAACTTGTTTTAATTCTGTATCAGGGTGCACTTCTATGAGATTTTGTCTTGGTGGTAGGGGGTGGGCGTGGTTCTTGCATTCATTTTTCTACATGAACCTTGTGTATCTGAAATCAAGAAAAAAAGGTGTTCTTATCGAGAACTTTTAACTGTGATTCGAGTCGCCCAAGCCCCCCTCTATAAAGTAAAGGTCTAAATACTAAACATACAAAAGCACACAATTTATATACATTTCTTTATCGAATGGACGTGATACAGTAGTTATCCTTATTTTTGTTGTAACTTCTATATTCCCCAGTGTGGCCCATTCATTCAACTTAATATTCAACTCACATGCATTTCTAATTCCATCTTTATGAGGAAAAAAATTCAGGAAAAATGGGGAGGAATGCAGGCAATAAGCCGTGTATCAAGGAAAACGTCGAGCAATATTCCACTTTCCATTAGAGACTTACTGACCCGTCTTGCCAGTTTCCAAAAGATCACTGAAAACGTGCTTCTTCCCTTAGTGGTATAACGTGATTTACATATTTTATGAGTTGAGTATTTCTCATTACAAGCAGTACATTATTTTGTAAGTACGTCTTCGTAGTTAGCGCCTATAAATAATCAATATTATTATTATCATCATTTTATTATTAAGAATTTGAGCATATCCTTAACAGGAAAATTTTTCATATAGGGGTTTTGTAAAAATGCATCTGTACTACCTATTGTATATTAAGGGTGTATGTAGGTCTATATCTAAATATTTCTTGAAAGAAAATTAAGATGGATCGTATTTTTTAATATGTAAAAAATGGAAAGGAATTCGAAGGATGCGTCACATAATAATATTGCTTACTTGCATTTGACTGACTATAATTTTAAAGACCCTTAAATTTCTTATTTGTAATCTGATCTTCAGGAAAGTTTCACTCATCCATTTCTCACATCTTCTCCTTTTAAATACCAAGATTGCCTTTCCCTTTTTATCCATCATCTGATGAAAGCCGGAAGGCTTTACTAGATACCGCCCTTCAGTGTTCAGTGCTCAGCAGACGAAAATGTAGGAACGTGAAGATACCTGTTACCATGGAGACCGAAATGGACGAAGAGGATGGCGGAGAAGTACTAGGCCTGTCTTCATCAGCTCGAGATTGCCAAATAGCCCGCTATTTCTGATTTGGGAAATAATCCCGAAGTTACAAATCGCATTTTCATCAGCTTGAGATATTTTGCTCAGCATTCGCGCATAGTGAGAGGCCTCGGGCTTGTGGCAACGCACCCGACAATTAGCGGGATATTTTGTAAACTAGCCCAAGATATCTCGGGATGATTATCTAGACCAAATATCCTGCTAATAGGCCATTTTCGTAATGTAACCAAATTGAATGCATAAGTCTTTGTGAAGTGCCTCAATACAAGTTATTTCATTCACCTGATAAGAATAATAGTATTTCAATAGTCAGAATGCAAACTGCGTATATTAAGTGTTGCTAGATAGGTCAAGCCATAATGTTTGTCCAACCTGGCAACAACTAATGGTGCAGTTCGGATTATGTCTATTGAAATACTATTATTCTTATCAGGTGAATGAAATAACTTGTATTGAGGCACTTCACAAAGACTTATGCATTCAATTACATGGTTACATTACGAAAATGGCCTATTGCAACTTCGGGCTGATGAGGACACGAATTTACTGGATAATTTGCGATCGGGATAGTTCAAATAGCGGGATATTTGGCAATCTCGAGCTGATGAGGACAGGCCTACTATACTGACTGATCGGATGCGAAAGATTTTTACCCGCAGGAAAGGCGTTTGGTCCGTCGCGTGTCATAACAAACACTTCTTCTTAATCGAAAAGCGTGAAGTAAGATTGTCAGGGAAACGATTCCAAAACAGCACTTGACAATCATTATACATGACAATAGAGCGCTCTCAAATAATCATGTAGAGGCTTTCTTTTTCGAAACAATCGCCCATGTTACTTGATGATTTAATGAAGTATGTTGATCATAATCTTTGTATTCCTTCTCTCCATTTAGGCTAAGGGTGCTTGAATTACATGTATTTTTCTTCGTGTCTTATATAATGACCGAAATCTAGCGTTTAGGCTTTATTGAGGATTTTCGACTGACATCGGTTGATGTTGAACTAAAAAACATCATACGCGTTAAAGATAAACAAATAAACACCCAAACACAAGCACACAAAAAAAATAGAAAACAGAATGTTTTGGATGATCAAATTGGATTTCACAATAAATTTTACAAGATAAATTATTGACCGATACACTTGCTATCGAGCTCCTTACAGTTTTTCAATTTTGATTTTGATCTTCACCATTTGATAATGGTATATACTTTTAATGACGTATCTAGCATTCATTGTGTCATAGAAATTTTCATTTTTAACACGAACTTTCCATCCCAAGGCAATGTTTAAACCATTCGACAACAACATCCTAGCTACATATTATTATATCCATGTTAACTGTTAAGAGTACGAATCAAGCCATCTACATATCTACGAAACTATATGCAATACCATAGCACTTTTTTGTTTTGTTGAAAATCACTGCTCTTTTTCAAGGGATTTTCTCTTAATTTAATCTAAAATAATTAGTTAATCGATATGAAATGGCATACAGAGAAAAGACAGAAAACCTAACAGCACTTTACAGTGAGTCGTTCCTATACACGTAACATTTATTAAATAATTCAAATTATTTTATTTCTCATGCAAAACATTATACAATAATATTTCAATGTTATATGCAATGTAATACATGTATAAGTATATTACGAGAAATATACAATGAAACGAAACAGATATAATAGTAATGACACAAAAAAGAGGAGCTAAATAGAAGCAGAGCTTGTCGAAGTATTAGTGTCTCCTCGATCAGAAGCTGTTTTACAATACGTCTTGAAAACAAAGTATACATAGAAAATATTTCGAATGACAATGTTGGACGTCATTAGAAAGTGCATTACATTTAACTGTCTGTTTTTTTTACAGTTTTTTCCTTGTTCAAGGCATGATTTAAGAGATGCAATGGTTAGAAAAGCCAAATACCCATCACGCTTTCGTAAAACCTGAAAATAATTGAGCGAAATTGCTTGGCACAGTTAATGCTAAATTACATTTGCAATTTATTACCTTTTCGGACATATGCCTTGCTTGTATACACACGTGCGCTAAGATTAGTACGATTGTCAGCGCTTGCTCCTGCGTCAATTATTCCGCGTCAATTGTTTTACGTCAATCACCTACACCAGCAAAATCCCCCTCCAACCCCTTACCCACAATATACATAACCCTAACCCTAACATAACCTATGACTTGAATTCGTCTCTATAAACCTAACCATTACTCTACAGTTTGGGCGAAATAAGACGCGGAGCACTTGAGCCATGCGACAATATTGCTCCGCGTCAATTTCTAAGCCATATCAACCAAACTGTCCCTTCAACCCTCCATCCAAGAAAGTACATTAAACCCTAACCCTTTACCTAACCTTTGACCTGATGGTATTCCTAACCCTAACCTAACCTAGTTTCGGCGAAATACAATGCGGAGCGATTGTCTTAAGATCAAAGGTCGGGTCACTGTCCTTTCTCCCCTTTAGCTGCAACATCTTAAGCCTATGATTGTTACGAAATATTTAAGTCGCAGTCACGTGATGAAGGAAAGAAATGGCGCGACTTACCGTTCAGAAAACCAGACAAGCCGTAACACCTAATCTCGAGCACAGTCCGACGGAAATATATAGCCTAATGAAGTAGGCTCTCGACCGTCGCGTTTCAGTAATCTGGTGAGAGTGGAACATTGTGTTGGTAAATAGAAACCAGGCATAAATCTTGCTCTCGTCAACGAACGCAGACGATATCCGATTTCAATGTCATTGGCATATTGTGCTATCATGGTAGAGGGCGCAAATCTGTTTTTAATTTCTTCAATGTTAAGTTCTCTCTGCATAATGCTTTGGTTTTTCAGAGGGCGATCTAAGATTATGTCGGTAAAATAGAAACCAGGCATAAATTTTGCTCTCGTCAACGAACGCAGACGATATCCGATGTCAATGTCATTGGCATTGTGCTTTGATAGAGGGCGTGAATATATTTTCAATTTTTTCCATGTTAAGTTGTCTTGGCATTTATTATGGGTTTTTCAGAGGGCGATCTGAGATTTTGTTAGATTCCCGTAAGAGAAGAAGTTACGGTATTGAATCATTCTCCTCCACATCGTCATCATCATCTTCATTATTATTGTCTTTCTTCTCTTCATCAACACAATAATCACCATTACATCTTCATCATCATCAGCGTATTTGTAATCTTCGTCATCATAAAAATATAATAAGCATTTTAATGTTCATCATCATCTCCCTAATCATTGTATCAGTATCATCGTCATCATATTCCTCATCTTCATTATTATCGTATCATTTCCATCAAATTCATCTTCATCATCATCGTCACCACTCACCACCGTCCTGATCCTCCACCTCCCCATCTTCGTCCTCATCATCTTTGTCATCACCTTCCTCAGAATCGTTATTATCCTTCTGTACATCACCATCTTCATCATCAAAATCATTATTAACCTCCTCATCATTTCTTCATCATTACCATGATTATCCTTACCTCTTTTTCTACGAAAAGCATTCTCTCCGAGTGTTTCACCTCAGTTGCAAAACTTATTTTCCTCATTCTATCGCCTCCAAATATCTCTCTCACTTGTTCTCTCCCTTTCTCGCTCTCTTCCTTATTTTCTTTCTCTCTCTTTCTCTGCCAGCCTATTTCTGTCATTAATAATATTTTTTGCCACATAGGCTTCAAATACACGTTGACAAATGCAATTAAGTCACAGTATCAAACATTTCCTTTTTTCTCAATCAAGATATTTAAGCCAAGATGAGCTCAAAATTTAATCATATTTTCACTGGTACCAGCAATGATGAGTATAATATTGTGCACATATGTGTATAAATATAATCAGAAAAATACTTGACTCTGGATCAATGCAAGCAAATATAATCTCGGACAACACTGGCAAGAGGGCGGGCTTTAGGTTCGTTGGACACAGGGCGTCATTTTTTGTTGCTGAAATAGATATTACACTTCACAATTTCCTTGTGTGAATGATATATACGTCATTTAACAATGGCAAGAGAAAGAGATTGAAAGAGAGAGGGAGAGATAGAGAGAAAGAGAGAGAAAAAGAGAGAGATAGAGAGATAAATAGAGAGAGTGACATAGACAAAGAGAGAGATAGACACTGACATAGACAGAGAGAGTAAAAGAGAGAGGGAGAGATAGAGAGAAAGAGAGAGAGAGAGAGAAAAAAAAGAGAGAAAAAACGAAAAAGAGAGATACAGAGAGAGAGAGAGAGAGAGAAATAGAGAGAGGGAGAGAAATAGAGAGACAGAAGCACAATGATTGCAGCAATAAAACAAGAAAAACAGAAATACATCTATATGAATCATTTAGGAAGCTGCAATATCAATTTTCATAATACTTAGTAATGCAAGCTAGGAACAAATAATGAAGAAGTATGTGGAAGGTAAACGGAAGATCAAATAAAATACTGTCAAGTAACCTTAGTTTTCAAAACAATGATGGCAGTAGTACAGCTTGATTCTACATTGAACTAAACATTCAACAATAAATACATTCATTGGCAAGTTGGGCCGATGCCAGCATATAACTTCCAGTAAAAAAATATTTATATATCATATTGACTGGGCTTGAGGGTTATATCAGAAATATTGACCAAGCTAAGATCATAGTGCCCCGAGTCAAAGACGAGGGCAATATCGTCTTAGCGCGGTTAATATTTCGGATGTACCCCGAAAGAAGCCCTGTCATCCGAAACAGTCCGTTGAGAGCTAGTATGATGTTCATTTGTTTACATTAATATGCGTAACCACCCTTTTGGCAGCAAACATATGAACATATAGATGCAATTGTGATCACATATGAAGAGAAAATATAAACAATGATAAATGATTCTCTTAAAATACTTGTTTACAAATTTATTTCAATTCATGCATGTTTTTCTCCCTTACCCTCGGGTTAATATAATAACTACATTTTAAAATTTACCTGTTAATTATGTAAGCATTATGATATTTCTAGGGATGGAATTCATTTTGCTTTCATTATTTGTTGCTATGTGGGGACAAGGCTATGATAAGCTTTTTAATCGTCAATTTAAAATTTTGTTCAAAAAGCATGCACAAAATGAGTAAACACATCTATTGCTTGATATCGACCTCAAAGTATGCCCTCTTGTGTTAAATACATGTACAATGAAAACAGAATATTTTCCAGTTCTAGACATATGGGCCGAATTCACAAAGGAGGTTTGTTGACAAACCTAGGTTTATGTGCGTCATATGAAACACATCGAAACGCATGCCAGACCATGTCAAACACATTGCCTACCAGAGCCACATGGTTCAGTATTAAAGCCTATGGCAAGAACAGAATGTCAGAAGTCAATGGGTTTTAATCAATCAAGTACGAGATCGATTTTAATTTAGCCATTTATAAAAAGAAAAATGAAATGAGTACTGTTCAATGGACAAAGACAAGTTAACATACACATAATAATATCTGATACATAAACACTGATAGATATTTTCAGGCATGCACATTCAATAAAACAAGTTTAACATGTTGAAAATCTGAAGTAGGCGGTACAACAGGTCCGAATCCAAGACCCTTTTTAGAGCTACGTACGCCGTTTTAAATCGATTAAAAACACATCATGCTAATGCTGATTGTATTGCAAAAATATTCTTAATTCCTGCAGCAATTTTGATACATTTTTTATGAATAAATAACCCAGCATGGATGTCTCTAACAAGTGTACATTGCCAAAAATGTACAAGTAGATAAGAAGTTTTTACAAGAACATTTGGAAATTTTCAGTGTTTTTATTTTCTCACTTATCTGATATATTCTGATGTACTTTAAATACAGTTCAAAAGCTGAATTTTGTTTGTGTTTAGTGGTCAATAATTTTCTTTTATAACTGTGCATCAATCAACATGATGGATAATTATTATTTTGTCATCACCAAAAAGTATCCATTTTTGTTCTTGGTAAATACATCTGAGCCTTCATTTTACAAATATCCAGGTTGAAAAGTACATTGGACAAATAAATACATTGAATTGAAAATCTATATTTACTGGAAGATGAATAACTTTGAACTGAATTACAGGGGTACGTAATACTGATAATACCATAATGTAAGCTCGTGCAGAAAACCAATTTCCACTACATTTAAGAAAGACAAATTACAGTCGGACCAAAATGGCGACGGTATATGGTCGTAGTTACATGTCACAACAATTAAAAAAAGTCAATAACATTTAAGACATGCATATAATTGGTGGCGAAATAATACTGGACATTAAACAGAGCCAGCAAAATAATCTTTTAAGAATGAAAGTATCACCAAATTCAGACTCCTTCTTGATTTTCATGTAACCGATTTAAAACAATTTCAGCCTTGTATATTTAACAGATATTATCCAAATAGTTGATTTGCCATTCATATGTAATAGTTTCATTTTAATAATCCAAAAATGACTATGAAAGTGCTTTGCAATATGTATACAGCCGTGGAGTAAAAAATATATGAATCTGTCTTTCTGCAAAGCACCTAATGATGTCAAATTTAATAGTTAAATCATCTGAAAAAAAATAAATCAATAACTTGCTTCTAAACGGTACTCTCTTTTGGTCCGATATGTCTAGTCTCGTATGCTCCGAATATTTGCAGCATCGGTTCTTGTTTATCCTTCCCACAATCCTCTATATTTTGGTTTAGGATGCGTTGAGAGTGGACGGGGGACAGATGTTCAATGGTTATGCTTGGGATGGGGCCCAGATGGGACTGATGCCCGTTGTGCGAGTTCCCCTTCTCTGGACTGTCCGACTGGCTTGTCCAGTTTATGTCCTCATCGTTAGTTTCCGCGACAATATCTACACCAAGTTCCTCGTCAAGATCAACATCGACACTGTCTCTGGTGCAAAAGCTTGTGACGAATCGACTCGTTTCGTCTTCGTGGTCTTTGAGGTGAGGATCAACAGACGTCCTACGTGGAGTGGAATCCATAAGCTGGCACATTTCAGCTTCCTCCACCGTGCTACGACGTGAGAAAGACAGCTTCGGTGTCGCCGCAGTTCTCGCTGGACTCTCACAAAAAGCAGTATGGTAGCTCGAGGCATCGTTGAAATTGTCCGCATTATCGTTGTTCTCGTTCCTGTTGGGACTATTGAAGAATTCGTGGTTCTCCATCGGGGATGTGGCGGGGCTAACTTCCTGGCTCCGCTCGATCAAGTCATCCAGCCGCCTCTGCTTGCTGACATCAACCGAAGCTTTTCTCTTCGCGTGATTCTGAAGGTTGTCCCTGTCATAGTTCGCGACTGTCATCGACACATCCTTTCCCCGCTCTGACCGCTTCAAGAAAGGAATCCCAAGTTTCCTACGCAGCGAGAACCTTGTCCAGCCAGTCTGGACCTTTTTGGGCGAGCAAGGTTTGCCGTTACCAAGTTTATCAATCAGGGGCGACCCTGAGCCTCTCCTTGACTGATCCTGATCCGTGATGCTCATTTCAGGGGACAGCATGTTGGCGAAGGAGTCTGCACTTAGCTGATACTGAAACGATGGTCTAGGAGCTACAGAGTGCCCTGGTATTGATGTCGATGTCTCCAGGATCTCATTGGTGGTGTTCCGATCTCCACCAACAACTCCATTGTAATCCCCCAGAATGCCTTCCTGGCTTACAGACGATTGCTGGAACGGGGTTCGAACAGTCTGCATGGTGTTACTAGCCTGGAGCTGACGACCGATGCTAATGGTCGCCGCTGATCGTAGCGATCGTCTGCGTAGGACTGTATGCGTTGCGACTCTCCTCCAGATTGTCCTGCAGTCTTTCTTAAACTGCTTTGTCAGGAGAGTGTAGAGGAAAGGGTTGGCGCAAGAATTTACGGGGAGTACAAAGACGATGAGGACTTTGGATCCTGCCAGCGGGATCAAATCCTTACCAAAGGCAGATGCTAAAGCGAATATGGCAAATGGTGCCCAACATATAAAGTCGGTGAAGACCAGGAGCGACATTCTACGAGCCACCCGAGAGTCGTTGGAATTCCAAGCGTGCGAACCTTGGATTGAGCAATAGATGCTGGTGTAACAAAGCATGATGATCACAAAGGCCAGTCCATTTGAGATCATGATTGTCGCGACGTAAATGAGCGATTTGGTGTCGTCGACCTTCACCGGTAGGCAAACAGCGTATCGGTAGTGATTGATGCCGTATTTCAAGAGCGGTAACGTCGCGATGGTGATGGCGAAAATCCAACCAATAGCCATGATGATGACTGCTCGTCGCAGCTTCAGCCTCTTCTCTAGATGCATGGCGTGCTTGATGGCATAGAACCTCTCGAGGGTGATGGTCGTTAGGGTGTATATCGAGAGCTCGGAGGAGAACACGGCAAGGAACCCGGCCACCCTGCAACCATTCCCCAGCTGCCACTGGACAGCCGTCTGACGAAAGACGCCGAGGCTCGCTGCGTCTTTGCTGGCCAGGATGGTGAGGTACAACCCCATGGCGAAGTCAGCGCTGGCAAGATTGCAGATGAGGAACCGAGGGACGTCCATCTTGGAGTGGGAGAGGAAGATGACGAAGATGACGGTGGCGTTACCGATGATCGCTAGGAGGAAGACGAACCAGACGCTGACGCGTAGGAACCAGGAACCAAAGAGATCATGGCAGGGTAGAAAAGGACCTGTATTGAAGATAAAGCATTACAAAGAATCACATTCAACAGCAAAGTTTGAAAATGATACTTATTTTAGTGAAAGGTAATGGTATGTTAAGATGGACTCCAGGATACATTAATGTGAAATATCATTTTTGTTTGCAAAGAGGTAGAACTATCCTCCAGGGCTCTGGAGTGTCTCTCACCAAGGGTGTGAAGTGGAGAAAATAACAATGTGCCCCTATTTTCTTATATTCATTACACTCTTTTTTTGAAATAGCAAGGGCTGCAGCCATTTCCCCTCCCAATCCACTGCAGCTCAGCAATAAAACAAGATTAGATGGGGGACAATAAATTCCTTGACGTTACTTTTGATTTCAGAAACCCTTCTTACCCTCCAGAGCCCCTGTAAATTAAGGTAGGGGGAGGTTGAGCCAAAATAACATGCCCCAAATATTTGTTTTGGTGTGTGAGAATAGGAAGGTCTGCAGCCATTTTGCCCCCCCCCCTTCGATCTCTGAGGTGTTCCACAAAGACTAGGATGTCAAGGGACATCACAAATCTACAGAATTTAATTTTTGTGTATACATTGTTGAAGAACAAAAGTTACTTACATTGTAAACTTAAGTTATATTTAAGACCTTTGTTCTTCAACAATGGTGAGAGCAAACAGCGGCATGAATGGCCTGCTATAGTTAAGTCCAACATAAAGTCGATCTTAGTCTTTGTGAAACACTCCTCTCGTTAATCAACCTACCCGGTAGCGGTTTGCAGGAGATGTTATAGCTTGGTTGAATGAAGGCCGCACTGCCGGTATCAGCCATGTAGTAACTATCTGGTACGTCTAGACTGGATTGCCAGTAATCTGAGTTATCGTAGTGGGAGCTGCGTCGGACAGAGGGGGTCTCCATCATGGCGATACTAGAGAACCAGCTGCCGTTGTCGTAATCTGACAGGGAAAAGATTGAATTGATTTAGTCTACGTGATGTTTAATAAGTTATGGATTTCTACCATCAGCTAATAAGAAGAGCCTCCAAGATGAGTTTGTTAACCTTGGGAGATCCAAGGCATTAGCTATAGTTTATTTTGTTTTTCTTTATTCTTGCGTTAATAGAAATAAATACAAAAATAAAATTGAATTCAATATTTGTTAGAAATAAGTGCTATCACGCATCCAAAAAATGTTTATCTGTGAAAGTTTTTCAATGTATGGTTTCTCACTCAGACTTGTACTGCAAGCTAGCTACCATTTTTTCTAATTGCTGAAAAATGCTGTCTTGGTGGTCACTGCGTCATAACTATCAGACAACTGGTATGCAGCCCTTGTCTCCATGTATGTTGTTGGGTGTTGAAAAATGTCACAGTTACACATATTTTTGTGATATGTCATGATAATTATTTATTTCCTTCAATGTCTATGTGAAACCATCCCGATGAAATTGTACAGTATAATAAATATCTCTTTGTGGGAGAGAAATATACCAAGTGTGTGTTTACGTATGTCATAATTATTTCTCTCTTTCTCTCTCATACACGTACTCTCTTTCCTAACCTCTTTCTTTCTCACACACACCCACACACACTCAATCTCTTGTTCTCTTCCCCTCTATCCTAACCTCTTTCTTTCTCACACACACCCACACACACTCAATCTCTTGTTCTCTTCCCCTCTATCCTAACCTCTTTCTTTCTCACACACACCCACACACACTCAATCTCTTGTTCTCTTCCCCTCTATCCTAACCTCTTTCTTTCTCACACACACCCACACACACTCAATCTCTTGTTCTCTTCCCCTCTATCTTTCACACATTTAAAATCTCTCTTTCTATTCCTCTCTCTCTCTCTATCTTCCTACCTCTATCTCTCTCTCTATACCCCCCTCTCTCTCTCTCTCTCTTCCTATCTCCATCTCTCTCTCTCTTCCTCTCCCCCGGTATAAATTATGGCACCTCTCACCTGAAAAATCATGGTCTGACCCCCCGGGCAGGTGGGAGTCGGACAACCACTTGATGGTCTCCGTGAGGGGCGGGGGTTCTACCCTGTCAAGACCGAGGTACAGGCAGCAGTGGTAGCCGTAGGACGTCACCACGTGTTGGATCCGAGGTAGGGCGTCGGGGGGCGGGATGTCCAAGAGGTACTTGTTTTCTGTCGTCTGGAGTGTGATCAAGGATGAGAGGCCCTCGTGTGGCAGCGTTGGGAACATGTTGCTGATAAGGTTGCTAAGAGGGGGGAGAGATTAAGATGAGAGATAATTAAGAAATGGCTTCATAAAGGGATGTCTATAGGTGATTCTCGTTTTTGCTTTGGTGATAAGTAATGTGAGGATGAGGATTAGGGTTATTGAGGATGAGAGGCCCTTGCGTGCCAGCATTGGGAACATGTTGCTGATCAGGTTGCTGAGAGGGGGAAGAGATTGAGATGAGAGATAATTGAGACATGGCTTCATAGAGGGATGATGTCTACAAGATTCTTGTTTTCTGTGGTGATGAGGACGAGGGTGGTGAGCGATGAGAGGCCCTCGTGTGCCAGCGTTGGGAACATGTTGCTGATAAGGTTGCTGAGAGGGGGGGAGAGATTGAGATGAGAGATAATTGAGACATGGCTTCATAAAGGGATGTCTAGGAGATTCCCCCTTTTCTGTGGTGATGAGCAATATGAGGATGAGGGTTATTGAAGATGAGAGGCCCTCGTGTGGCAGCGTAGCAAACATGCTGATAAGGTTGCTAGGGGGAGAAGAGATGGAGATGAGAAATGATTGAGACATGGCTTCAAGTTCATAGAGGGATGCTGTCTACGAGATTCTTGTTTTCTATGATGATGACGGATGTGAGGGTGAGGGTGATAAAGGATGAGAGGCCCTCGCGTGGCAGCTTTGGGAACACGTTGCTAACAAAGTTTATGAGAGAGGGGGGAGATAATAAGAGGAGAGACAATTAAGACATGGCTTTATAGTGGGTTGCTGTCTTCAAGACTCTTGTTTTCTGTGGTGATGAAGGAGGATGAGGGCGATAAAGGATGAGAGGCCCTCATCCTCCTTCATCAGCATTGGGAACATATTACCGACATGGTTGCTAAGAGAGCGAAGAATGTGATGAGAGATCAATTACAGGTCTACACGCAGGTACAGGGGCTTCATGAGGGTGTTAAGACACCTGACCGATCAACTTCAAGACAACCCACATACCCTAACATTATTTTATCATCGGATAGTCACATGTATACAGCCCTTTCTTTGGGATGAAGTTTTGAAAATTCTCTCGGACATGATCTCTTACAATCAGGGTGAAACCTGATTTGAAATGAAAAACATCCTTTCATATCCATCATGCTTAAAACCCCACTGTACTACTTATAGCTATACTTGCGTCCTCTATATAGCAAACAATGCCTAATCGGTGACCATTGGTTCCCCATGATCCCCTTTTTCTTATGTTAATTTAGAGCTGATTTGATGAGATAACCACCTGTCAGTGACCATGCAGGGAGGTCTAATCCCTCCTGGCCAAACTAGTGCGGTGGGGCTTTAAAGTATCAAACCTAAATCTGAATCTCAACATGAAAAGAACATATATGTTTCCTGTCTGGAATCCTTTGAACACATTTTGCTCTCACTTGCAGACAATGAAAAATTAATTGACATCTTAAGTAGATGTTAACATACTCCTGGGGGGGGGGGGGGTGTTTCACAAAACTTGTCATCAGTGACAAATGACAGTTTTTGTTATAAGCTACTGAAATCCTTGCTTCTGGTTGGTTGTTAACAGAATTGTCATCATTTGTCATTGAAAAACGGATTTGTGAAACGGGTCCCAAATGTCTTTTTCACACATGTTATGGCAATATTGCTAAAACGAAAAACTGCTATTAATGGGATTATGTTGACAAGTTGTACCAAACTTTGATGATCCAACCACATTTACATTAATCTTTTCTTCATTGTATTGCTTGTACCATGTTATTGTTGATATATATTTTTGTCATCCGGTAAGACATGTTTTCGAAATGGAGATGTGGAAATCAATGGAGCTGTGGAAATAAAGTCAATTAAAATGAATTCAATTCAATTTTCTTTATTTAGGCAATTTACTAAGTGTACATTACCTACAGCTTGAGAGTTTAGAATAATATTTTGTTCTCTCCTACGCTTGTAACTCTGATTATCAACATGACAGAAAGCAGAGAAAAGTAAGAACAACTAAAAAAAAAAATAATATAAAAATAGGGTAAATGAGAAGATATCAGATACAGCATGACAGAAACACAAGGAAAAAGAGATTGACAGAAAAGGTAAAGGAAATAGAAAGGAAAAAGTGTGTATACAAAAGGAGAGTGTATTTTTATTTTACAAGAGTCATCATAAATGTTGAATTTCTTTACTTACAGATGTTCTAGTTTTTCTAGAGATGCAAATGCCATAGGATGTATGAAGGTGATGCTGTTGTCACTAAGGTCTCTAAAAACAAGTAAAAAACATACAAGAAAGAGTGTTTAACGTGTATTCACAACTATAGTCAAGCGTATTTGCCCGATTGATTTGTTTACTGTTTACCTCTAGGATGCCTGGTAAAGTTGTTTAAAGGTAAAGACCAATTTTTGAAACACCCGCCTCTCAAAAAATGAAATGGAAGCTCTTATTACAAAACATGTGAAAGAATATGTTTTGACTTATACGTGATCATACAAATTTTGCCAAGAAACTGCCTACTAATTGATATATTTGGTAAATTATTATATCTATTTGGACCTGATAGATTTAACGCACGTGTCGCGCACGTGTGGGGGGGGGGGGTAGTCCCATAAATATCTCTATGTGTACAGTGCTTGTAACTTTATCAAGACTGGGCCAAATTTCTTATCATTTTGATGATTCCAGAACCTTGCAATACACACAAATTCTTATATGCTAGATGATCAACCTTTTCTGGTCGATTCCACACCGTTTCTTTCACAATGTAATCGCTTGACCAGAACTCAACTTCATCTTTAAGGTTGGTTTGATACATTCTACCTACTCACAAATACTTTTTCGTTCACACATTGGATGCTGTGAAGCAATGCATTTTCATTAAAGTGACTCGGTAACATTGGCTCAGATTCTGAAACAAAATCCTGGATTTAGCTCATCATTATAAACCTTTAGGTCAGTCAAGAATCCCATGACTTTTACAAGCCGATTGCCTGTCTGATTATCAAGATATTGATGATTGGAAATCGGAATTTCATTTTTAGTTTTCCCCAACGGTTTTTATAAAACTACAGTCTACTGGGGAAAATGAGTATGATAAAATCGGTGACTCAAAGATTTTTACTTTTTTGAGGCACTTCATGATCATTTTGATTTTGCTAAGGGCTTCAATATTACACCATATCACAGACACTGATTTCACGTAGGGCCATGCATCTCAGGTTTAACATTGTTAAACGATGCCTTTAAGCCTTGTTCACATGTTATGCTGTAAAGCAAAGCACTTTCATTAAAGTGACACAATAAGAATCATCCCAAACAATAAAACACAAATAGATGCGTTCATACTCACAGGTAGTTGAGGTTTTCTAGCCCAAGGAAAGCGTCTTCGGGAATCTCTTGGATGAGGTTGGATTTGAGCGTCAGGTCAATGAGATGAAAGAGAGAGTAGAACGGTTGACCTCTGAGAGAGGTTATCAGATTAACTTTCAGATCGCTGTCAAGATAAGAAAGATAATGAAGAGTGACGGGTTAGAACACACAGAGGACTTACTCGAGGGTTCAGCGATACAAAGACGTAACTCCATATTTTGCCCAAATGAGTATTTAATATCAAAATGTTCAGAAAAATGTGGGCTCTCCAGGAAACACAAAGACTTAACTCCACTTAACACCCCATTGAAGTCAATCGCTAGTGAAACATAGACATAACTCCTTAAGGCCCAAGTGGACCTCTATCTTTAAACCACTTTTTCTCAAAATGGCCAAAATGGAGTTACGTCTTTGTATCACTGACCCTTCGTACTATTCTGCTTCATTAACTCAACGACTTCTGAAGTTTTAAAAGTCAGGTAAGCTTTATACAGGCAAAATTTCCGTAGCCAATATGTTCAATTTGCCAACTGAGCTGAGAATAGTTAATTAGATTCTACTCAGAAGGATACAATGCTTGTAAAAATTTGTATTGAAAGCACTAGATAAATCTTCGTCCTCTTTTTCTCCTTCTTTTCCCTCTTCTTCTCCTCCTTCTTTTCCTCCTTCTTTTCCTCCTTCTTTTGCTTCTTCTCCCTCTTTTTCTTTTTCTTTTCCTTCCTTTCCTTTTCCTTTTCTTTGTTCTTGTTCTTCTTGTTCTTTTTCCTTTTCTTCTTCTTCTCTTTAGAATGATCATACATTATACACAAGACTAATAGTCCCGAGGGGTGCGCCTAAACATAGAGAAAAGAAAATGTAGAGAAAAACATTTCTACTCTTTAACAGAGCACTGCAAAGTAAACCGATATAATTCATGTTTGAATCTCTCTCCCTAATCAATTGCTTTAATGCCATGAGTTGATATGCATTGGAAATAAATTTTTAAGTGTTATCTTTAATGGAATATGTAAATGGAAATAATTATAGAAAATCTATAAAGCCTTGTATTCATTGAATTCCATTTTTTAATATCAGCTGCATCCAAAGAATAGCTCAATCGAATAGAAAATTTGTAAGCATTGGATGAACTGAGTCCTTGAAGGAGCTCAATTTGTATTATAGTGCTCCAGGCAGTATATTATAATCTTTACTTAGATATTTATGTCAATGAGACCCCTATAATCCCACTTATAAATTCCATATTTTATATTACTTTGAAAAAAGGGAAATGTAATTTGGTAGCATATTCTTGGCACAAAAATTCTATCGGTATGGGCCCCGTCTTATAAAGAGTTGATATCAATTGCAACTAATTTGGGATTGATATCAATTGCAGCTATGCACGTAAGAAATAGGAGACTGCAAACTTGCGATTGATTTTCATCGCAACTCTTTATAAGATTGGGCCCTGGGGCATTTTACATATGCACATATTTGTCAAATACAAATGAAGAAAAATATAATGTATATAATATCTGTAACCTATCCCCTAATATCTTCAAAAGCCTACAAAAGATAAAAACATAGCACTTTAGGTAGGAACAAAATATTTCGTTTTTTTATGGGGGGGGGGGGGGCAACATGCATTACAATTTTTTTTATTCAGACTGTTTCAGCAACTAACAGTAGTGAAAAAAGAAATATATAATGAATAGATAAGATTTTTAATGTGTAAATAGTGCATTTGTAATGAGCCAAATAAGGTTTTGTTTCAAAGTTTTTAATCCCAGTTTTCATTTTCATGTTGTGTCTTGTCATCATAAAATGACTTAATGTCAGATAAGATGTAGTGTTAAAATAAATTATGCTGCCTCTTTAAAGTTGAAATTATAAATGTGTACAACAGCATTGTTGTTAACTTGAACAAAACAAATGTAACACATATTTTGTATTGTATTTATGTTGATGTTCTGACAAATAAAACATTACAAGATTATACAAGAAAGATCATATTTTACTTACATGATTTCCAAGCGAGTACATCCTGATAGGTCTGGTATTACACTGATCTGATTGGAATGGAAATCACTGAAAAACAAAAACAAAGAAGAAATATATAAGTATATAAATATATAGATAGAGAGAAAAATGAATAAATAATTTGATTGATATGATAATAATCACCCTTATGTATCATGATTAATAAAGAAATCGGGTATCCATTCCTTGTTCCTGTGTTCGGTTTTGCTTTGGAATATCTTTTCATAATCACTTTATCCATTTCTGTTTTATGATTTGTGGATTTAAAAAAAAAGATTCATGATAAAAAACTACTTTAAGAACAGAGAAGAAATACACAATATTTCTGAAATAAAATTGATGATTATATTACTAATAAAAGCCATCGCAAAAGGTAATCACCCTACGGTTAGTAACAGTATGCTTTCCCTAAGGCTATAATGTTCAATGCTTCAATTACACAGATTGATAGAGATAGGGAAACAGACGATGGAGAGAGAAAGAGAGAGAGAGGGAGAGAGAAAGAGAGAGAGAGAGAGAGGGGGAAGAAAGAGAAGAGAGAAAGAGAGAGAGAGAGAGAAAGGGAGAGGGAGAGAGAGGGAGCAAGAGAGATTGAGAGACAGAGACAGAGGATAGAGAGAGAGAGAGAGAGAGGGAGAGAGAGAGGGAGAGAGAGAGTGAGAGAAAGAGGGAGAGAAAGAGGGAGAGGAAGAGGGAGAGAGAGAGAGAGAGAGAGAGGGAAAGAGGGAGAGAGAGGGAGAGAAAAAGGGAGGGGGAGGGGGACAGAGAAAGAAAGAGAGAGAGAGAGAGGAGGAGGAAAGGAGAGAAGTAGAGAGAGAGGTAGAGCAAGCAAGAGAAAGTATAAGTTTATGTGAGTGAGAGGAAGAGTGTGTGTACGTGTGAAAGAGAGAGGGGAAGAGAATGAGAGACTGAGAGTGTGTGTTGGAGAGGAAGAGTGTTAGGAAAAGAGTAAGTGTTTGAGAGAGTGGCAGGGGAAGAGAAAGAGAGAGAGAGAGAGAGAGAGAGAGGGATTGATTTTATTCGCCAAGCCTCCAACATACAACAATATAAAAGAATAACTGATCAAAATTAAGTCAGCTTGAACAGGATAACCCATGAAAGCTTGAGAGCTTCCAGTGGGAGGGAGAGAGACAACAAGTGGGTGTGTGTGTAGAGAGAGAGAGAGAGAAATAAGAGATAAAGCACTTTGATATTGGTGTTTATATGATGGAAAACTAGATCTGAATAGTCATCTAGATAGATGATAACCTGCACTTGTCCCAATTCATTAATATCATCTGAGATGCTTTTAGATGAAGAGAGCCATTAAACCGAAACTCAAAACAATGATGAATGAACCTCCTCTATTCAAGCTGGCATGAATAAATAGAATCCACCTTTTTACAGATACGTACAATGGCTGCCAGGCTCAGTTTACCTATCTGGAATTTCGTAGACATTTTCTAAATATAAAAATAAATTATATAGATCTCTTCAAGGTCTAATGTGACAGCCATAATCAAGGAACTGACTGCCTGACAAGGCACTATTCAATCTCCAGTATGTTGTAGTATCATAATAATTTGAATGCTGTTGCTACATAGTTATTTATTTTTTATGTAAAAGAGATCTATAATGACTAGCATGATATGTTCCCTGTCTGAAATTTTTTGCACACATTTTGCTCTGACCAGTAGACAATGAAAAATTAATTGACATCTTAGGTAGATATTAACATACTCTTGATGCCTTTTTCACAAATGTCATTGCAATACTGCTCAAAAAAAAAAATTGCTGTACAGAAATATTTTTGAAGCACTTTGCTGATGGTAGCCCCTTAACAACATAATGGCTAAAAAATTTGTTATGGAATAAGAAGAACCAAAACAAAAATAAATACAAAAGAAAAAGAGGGAAAAGAGGAAGAAAAAAGAAGAACAAGAAGAAGAAATAGTGGAGGGAAAAAATAAAGGGAAACAACTTGCAGCTGGGTCATCAAAAAGGTGCACGAGTATCACAGAAAAAACAGGCTTACCCGGTACAATACGATAGGAAAGAGATCAGGAAAACAAATCTACAATTATGACCTAAAACAAAAGACACATCACAATTGCAAGGACCTGCAGAAACCCCCTCCATCTCCCCGTAAGTCGGAAACCTAATCGACATAAAATTCCTTTGAACGATCTTTCTCTGAGGCGAGCCAATCAAATGTTGCCACATTGGTGTGAGGTTGCCGGCAGATATTATTATCGACAGAAGTTATTCTCGTTCTTGCACTATTGCATAGAAGATATAGGTTGAAGGAAATGGGATGATAAAACAGATACATGTATTTCTAGCGATCCCAGCGGCATAACTAATCACCGGTTATTAGTCAAGACACCTGTCCTCTAAAAGGTCTGAGGTATCGGTTGCTGTGAGCCGGGAGGGCCTTACATCACCATCCTTTAAGATAAAGTAGAGTTCTGGGCCATGTCTTATAAAGAGTCGTGACTGATTCAAATAAATCACAACTTGAAATTAATCACAACTGTGTATTTAATGATAAAATTGAGTAATTAAAGATAAAACAGGTTATTAATCAAGACACTTGTCTCTAAAAAGTTTGAGGTATCGGTTGCTGTGAGCCGGGAGGGCGTTATATCACCATCCTGAAAGATAAAGTAGAGTTCTGGGCCATGTCTTATCAAGAGTCGTGACTGATTCAAATAGATTGCAACTTGAAATTGATCGCACGTGTGTACTTTAATATCAGAGATAAGATTTGCGAGTTATTACATCTTGCGATTGATTCCAATTAATCACAATTTTGTATCAGACAGGGCCCAGGTAATGCAATTGCAAAATGAAATAAGTAAATGAGAGAAGTGGAATATAAAGAACATGAAAATATTCATGTATTTTGAGCTTTTGAAATGATTAAAATCATATTTAGAAATCAACTAAAATCTTCCTGAAACAGGTATATGAGACTACACGTACAAGTGAAATGAAATCTGGTCCAAATTTCATCTACATTTTTTCTCATCATCGTTCTATTATGAAGGCAGTTGAAAAATAGTGCTTTTCAGGTGACATCATTACAATGATACACTTCCACACTGACATAAAAGGGATATATAACAGTTCAGCAGTAGAGTAGTGGCAATGTAACCGGGATATCCGGGTATGAAACCATGTTGACGCGTTTTCGTCTTCGGTAAAGCATTAATCCACAATTTCTATTCCCTCACAGAGAATACTTAAAGCTTTCAGTCCTTTTGTTGATTACTTACGAGCATACATAAGCTTTCTTAGCACTCAGGTAAAAATACACCCAAAACTAAAACTTCTCTTTAATCTCTATTAAAATGAATACCCTTCTGGCAGTCAACCAAATTTCTTTTCTCCAATTATTCTGTTCCCCTCTCCAAATATTTTGACGGGCACTTCCTCTATTCCCGATTATATGTTTTGACAATTAGTTCTTTCCAGGAATTCTGCTTTGTTCCTGAATGAAGAAGAGGAAGTTGCCTTTTTTTTCACATACTCATAACACCTGTCATCTGAATCATTTTTTTCTTCTTAGAAATTTTGAGAGTAGTGTTGCGGTCTAGTAGATACGTCACCGAATGAAGAAGGGAAAGTAGAAGTTTGTTTTTCCATACTCATAACACCTACAATCTGAATGATTTTTTTCTTCATAGAAATTTTTATAGAGGTGTTGTGGTCTAGTGGGTACGTCTTAGACTGTTGATCACATGGTTTGCGGTTTAAGCCTGCCGAAACACTAAAGTCTTACTTGTATTACTTGAATGCTTTGAGCGCCTCAGGACACCAGGGCAGTTTTTCACAAAACTTGTCATCAGTGACAAATGACAGTTTTTGTTATAAGCTACTATAATCCTTGCTTCTGATTGGTTAACAGCAGATTTGTCACTGATTTTTGTCATTGAAAAAAGGCTTTGTGAAACGCCCCCCCTGGGCTTAATCCAAGGTTATAATTCTACTTCGTAGGCATCTTGAACAACCCTTTAAAGTGGGACTGCACTATACTTGTAGCTATACTTACGCCCTCTATATAGCAAACAATGCCCAAGAAGTACCCGCTGGTCCCCCATGATCCCTTTATGTTGAAAGCTGATTTGATGAGATAACCACCTGTCAGTGACCATGCAGGAAGGACTTATCTCTCCTGGCCAAACTAGTGCAGATGGGCTTTAAAGAATGAGTGTCGATTGTGCTTCTTTATGGCATCTTCTTAAGGAAACATTGAATGTTTAATGACATAAACTTTCTTACACTTCTCTCCCATTTTTAATAATATAATGGTCAAATTTGTACATGCTTCCATTTTTAAGTATTAGACATGAAGTAGGCAAAGAAAGTTTTAAAAAGTTCACCAACATTTCCAGAGTCTGTAAAAGGTTAGTGACGCATATTATTCTAAGGGAGAGGTAATAAATACCCTGGAAGAAAGATGTTTAAGAGTGAGAGTAGATTGTACTTCTTTATTGCATCTTCTTTAGTAGACATGGTAGGATTAATGACGCAAACTGGAAAGGCAAGAATCTTTTTGTTGGGTGGAATAACTGTCGCTTTTATGACCAGGGAGTCCATCTAACAAATCATCCATAACAATAAAATCTAAACAAGACTCCATTATGTTATATGCACTTAGCTCTGCTGAGCTTAAGTAATGGGTGTGTTTACATGCAGGACTAATGATAATTTGACAACACTCGTGTGAACACTGCTGTTGCTATTGTTTCATGATATATTGTAAACGATTTTGAATTGAAACACTTTTGTTTTTGTTCGTAAAGTTGTCATAGTTACAGGATGTATTTACATCATGGAATTAATACTTGATTTAACCCTGGACGGTCTTCAATTCTTCTTCTCCACCATGAAAAATATCACTCATACAGCTAGACATGTATTTAAAAAAAATAAAAGTATTGGTTTTGATCATCAGATTCATAATTTGTAATCACCTTTGGCAAAAAGTAATATAATGATCACACAAAGGAAATTTCTCAGTAAATGATTTGTTTTCTTTTCGAGGAGTAATCATGTAAGGTGTTATAACTTATAAATGCAGTTAATAAGCACTTTTGTTGGATCAATGCAGACTGGAAAAGCCAAACGACAACAAAATCTTCAAAAAGTAATTGAACTAAAAAAGTGGCATTATACCTAGTTTTAAACTGAAGCAAAAAAAGAATTCTCAGTTGAAGAGAAGTTTGTCAGGAGAAAGTAAGATAAAAGGAAACAGAATGCGATATGCACTGAAAATCCAATAAGAACGATTGCCACGGACATGATCGGTTAGAACAAAACCCCTTAATGGCGCTCTTACCTCAGAAATAGGACACACAGGTTTCAAGTTGTTCTATTTATTATCCTCTCATTGAAAAAGGCTTTTGCCCCCTATAAATAGATGCCTGCCGGATTTGTAATACATCTTTTCTGGGGGAAAGTTACACTTTTGGCAATGGTACTTCTAATTTCGTACAACTTAGGTATTAAAGGATTTCACTGAAGAGGATTGTGCCCCTACAAATTAATGCCTTCCTGATATTTTCAATATATCCATTCTGGGAAAAACTTACACAATTCAAAAATACTTCCAAGTTTCTAACGAATTGGTTATAAAACCCTTCTGTGTACCGGTACACTTTCATTTTTGACTGACCTAAAGGTTTATAATTTTGATTGCAACATGAGCCAAATCCATGATTTCGTTTCAGAATCTGAGGCAATGTTACGGAGTCACTTTAAGGGGTGAATACATATTTCATGGGAGCCTTTGTCAATTCTACAAATGCAATCAGAAATTTTGCAAACATCTTTCGAAAGTTCATTAATACTTGTATCAATTCAATTTGTATTCAAGACAGGATTGCCACCTGAAGGCATGTTTAAATAACATGTGGCATTAATTATCAGAATTATCATAACACATTTTGAGGCATAGTTTTGGTGAACCTTCATTCGAGTTTAGGTAGTTAATCAAAGTCAAAGCAAATCTCAAAAACAATCAATATCTCTATGGCACTCCTGGAAAAATCATTAAATGTTATCAGTGCATAAGAAAAAAAAAAAGAGGATTGTTCATGCTATGTTAGTGCAAAATAAACTGTCTATTAGTTATTGAAAAAGGTTGCTGAACCCGTTGATTAATGAATTGTGAAAGAAACTGTCTATTTGTTTTTCACAAAGGTTGCTGAACCTGCTGACAACTGAATTCAATTTGATGAGAGCACATCTTAAGAGACAAGATAAGGCCTAAAATAAAAACTTGTTGTATTGCCCTTTGGGTGCCAAAACATGGGTCGTCGGTCGGTCGGAAAGGTTTTTTTTAATTATGTTTTTTTCCCGCCCTCTTTTGGCTGATATTTCTCAGTTTTTTAATGCTTTAATACATGTGTATAACATCATCATTCCATTGATATCCTTCACCTCATAATTATCCATGGTTTGCACGAGTGAGAATTTTGGAATAATTTGATTTTATGCATTTATATCCCATTTAAACAAACAAAATACATATTTTTTTATTCATTAATATAAACAAATCTAAAAAAAGGGTTTAAAAAAAAAACTTTTTTAAAATGCCGACCATAGATTTTCAGATTTTTGGGTCGGTCGCAAAGGGCAATACAACAAGTTTTTATTTTAGGCCTAAGATTCGCTGAAATCATTAACATTACTCAGTTTAGACAGTGATAAAATAAAGATGCGCCACACCTTCTAAATATAGATGTAGGTTTAATCTATAGAAGCTGGCAATACATGCATATGTGAGAATGTTGGCAATATTTTAACAGACCTCTGAGAAACAGGAGCTTTCCAATAATTGTATTAAAGAGAAGGTTGAGCTCTGGGGAGAGGTGATCTTTCTGTGTACATTACTTGTTACTTTGCCAAGACTGGGCCAAATTTCTTATCATTTTGATGATTCCAGAACCTTGCAGTGCACACCAATACTATATGCCACATGATCAACTTTTTCTGATAGATTCCACATCGTTTCTTTCACAATGCAATCGCATGACCAGAACTCAACTTATCTTTAAGTCAACGATTACAACAAAACTAATAATACTCTACGTTTAGATGTGCTGAAGTCATATTCATCATCAAGATATAGACAGTGATACATCATAGAAAAGATATGTAACACCTTTTTATACTGCTGTAGATTTAAAATATCATTGATGACAATGCCAGCAAGACTTACATACTTTCAGCCACATGTGGACAGACCCACAATGCACATTTGGGAGATTTTCAATGATTGTTTTAAGTCAATAGTTACTTCAGAAAAATAAATATATTCTACTCTTAAATACCCACCTCAGGGACATGTTTAGATGTCCTGAAGTCATTTTTTTCATAAGCACTACTCGCTGTAGAATGTGATACATGTATAGAAAAGAAATGTGTAACACCTGTTTATACTAGTCTACATTTAACCTTTCAAAGATGACAATGCCAGCAAGACTTTCAACCACATGGGAACGGACCCACAATACACATTTGGGAGATTTTCAATAATTGTATTAAGTCAACAGTTACTTCAGAAACTACAAACAAATCCTAAAAAGCATTAATCATCCTGTCTCCGTTTCTAAACGCAATGGATTGCCCTTTTCATCGAGGGCAGCATCGGGGCTCTTAAATTGCCATCGCCAATTTACTGTGATAAGTGGGATAAACGGGGAGTGCATGTACGGTCCAAATTGGAGAGAGAGGGCTGGGGTAACGATTGATCGCTCACCGATGTCGGGTTCCATATCTCTCTCTTCGTTAAGGGTAGTCATGGGTCGTCGTGATGGATGAGGAATAGTTGAGGTTACGGTTTGACTCAATGGAATTGCTTCCCCTGTTTTCACAGATATATCTTTAAGAGAACCAAGAATCACTTTGCATTTGTTGTATAATGATGGTAGCTCAAGAGAATGACTTCAGTTCAGGGACCCGTTACATAAAGCATCTTTTCAATGACAAAAATCAGTGGAAATCTACTGATAACCAATTAGAAGCAAGGTTTCACTAGCTTGAAACAAAAACTACAAATTAGTAACTTTACGCCCCATCCCTCTCCTTCAAAAAGGTAATTAAAACAAAATTATTCTAAAAATTGTTCCCCTAATTTTACGCATTTTATTCTATGACATTCACTTCACATGTTGTAATAGACAAGCTTAGATCTATACTGAATTTTTCAAGAGCAAGACATCAGAGCAGAGCTCAATTCAAGACAAATTATAAGCATCATCCTATCCCTCTAGGGCCCCTACCCAAGGGAAACAAAGACGTTTGGACTATTAATGACTTCATATCTAAGGCAGATAGCGTGAATTAATTCTTCCAGTTATTGATTATTTCAAGTTGATTTACAACAAATGAATAGAAATATGAATAAAGTCTAATACCAGTACATCTATATGTAATTTGTGCCATAATTGAACTTACCCCCCTCTCTAGGGAACTATTTAAAATTTTGGGAAAGGTATTGTAACAAAACTTTGGAGCATCCCAAATCCTTGGATCCAAGATGACTGAAACAACACCAATCAATAAATCAATGCCAAGCTGTTTCTGAAAGTGAAATCCCCATTGAGCACTTTCAAGACCTCTTTCTTCAGAAATATTACATTAGTATGGATGGCAAAATTGTGACTGAAAAGAGGAAATTTTCCGTGACAATATGCAGTATTCCTTCCACCAAACCTTTCCTAATTTTCAACCCCTTTTCTTCCTTCTATCCAGATGAGATATATTTCCATGCATTTGTATATCTCTCAATCGTACGATACATTCAGTAAACAACTGAATTATTTGTATCCTTACACAAAAAACATCTCACTCACAAGGGGTATGAATAATTTAGCTGTTAACTGTACCCCTGCGACAATTTCTCCTCAGTAATTCTTTACACAAACTGAATCCCTAACTTCAATCCTGGACGATCACCCTACCCCTATAGTGATGATAAAACTAAACCAAGAGCAATTGTCACAAAAGCAAATGTTGGATCATCCCCTAGACCCCAAACCCCAATCCTTACGCTAGACCAATCCAAAAACCTAATTTTAACTCATCCCTTTATCTCTTATCCACGAAGTAAAACCTGGATCAACGTTGCCAAGGCCTTTTTCATTCTTCTTTTCCTGTTCTAACCTGGCCAGAATCAATATCTAGAGTCTTCCTATCTCTCTATCCAAATTATATATTTCTCCAGGTCTCGTTCTCATTTTTACTCTATATTTGAATCAAAGAATCAAATGTTTCCAATTTTGGCGTCCTAGTCCTTTGATATCGCGCTTTCCTGGGGTAATGGAAAATCAATCGAGGAACTTAGACAGATCAGAGACAACCCCTACATTGAAAGCTTGTCCACACTGACAAAGAATTACAGTCTCTCCACTTTGTGAAAAAACAAAGGGCATATCATCTTTTGGGACAACCCCCAGGCATAATAATAATAATAATAATAATAATAATAATAATAATAATAATATGTCTTGTTCACCCAGGGTAGCCTCATCAGTATTCATACTGTTCTCCCTGAGGGCCCTGCAATCATATTGTTACCCTGGCTTTAACCAAGCTACCATGAAAAGGTGCTCAAGCATTATAGGAATTTCTTCCTACCGGGTACTCATTTACCTCACCTGGGTGGAGTATGGCAAATGTAGATTAATGTCTTGCCGAATGGTTGTTTGTTATTGTTATATGGACAAATCCAAGGTATTTGGGTTATCTGATCTCCTATAAATATATTGTGTAGTCATGAACATAAAGCTACTTCAATTTTGGTTGTATGTGGTCGAGTGGATACGCCGCCAGACCTTCGATCCCAAGGTCCGTGGTTCAAGTCCCAACGCAGCACTAGTGTCCTTTGGCAAGACATCGATCTATATTTGCCACACTCCACCCAGGTGAATTAAATGGGGACCTGGTAGGAATTCAATCCTTGAAACGCACAGCGCGTGACAGCTGCTCTGATAAGCCAGGGTAATTATGCTGCATTATTGTAGAACGCTTAGAGACTTCTGATAAAGTAAGTGTTAGGCGCTATATGATAAGCAAATATAATTGCTCTTGCGACAATTGCTCTGCGTCAATATTGCACATGAAGCAAATTCTCAACTTCAACCCTTGACCCAGGTAAATTACTTAAAAGATATCATGCCAACTGACTGATCTCCATGGGGCGTGTACCACATAGACGGAGCAACAAAGCACCCATTAGCAGCAGTGGGAACCGGACGTATGTGCAGTATACGGTGCACTCTGAATGTCAAGATTAATCAAGATTATTGCATGGAACGTACTTCAAGGCCAGTGGTTATGAACGATATGCAAGGATTGAACCTCTAAGCATATGCTAGAGGGAGGAAGTGGATAGATGATAGGGTGGGCAAGGGATACTGGGCATAGTTTTAATGTTAAGATTGATCAAGATTGGTGCATGGAACGTACTTCAAGGCCAGTGGTTACAAAAATATATGAGAATTGAGCCTCTAAGCATATGCTAGAAGGGGAAGAGATGAGGGAGGAAGGAAGTGGGTAGATGACAGGGCTGGAGGGGATAATCGGGATAATTTTTTATTTTAAGATTAATGAAGATTATTCAACAGAACGTATTACAAGGCCAGTGGTTATAAACCATATACAATAGTTTAATCTCTAAGCATATATGCTGGAGAGGTAAGAGATGAATGTTAGGAAAGAGTGGATAAATGATGGGTCAGGCAGGGGACAATGGGAATAAGTTTCTATGTTAAGATTAATGAAGATTATATTTCAACAAATGTATTGCAAGACCAGTAGCTATTATTGGCGAACAGGGGATGTGGGGGGGGGGGGGGATAGATAAAGATAGGGAGGGGTAGATGATGAGGCATGGGGTGGAGAATAACTGGCGGGGACATTTTGAGATTAATCCAGATTGTCGCATGCAACAGACTCCAAGGCCAACGGTCATAGACAGTTATATACAAGTTGAATATCTGATGCGGACATGTCGAGATTAATCCAGATTATCGTATGGAACAAGATCCAAGGCCAACGGTCATAGACAATACATACAAATTGAATATCTAGACGTGTGAGCTCATATATGCCTCCATCATTACGAGACGCAGATTTGTACAGTAACACAATACCAAGTTCAAAGTCACAGCAGCCTCTCACAACACATACATCCAGTAAATTAGTACATCACCATTTTTATTCGACTAGCAAATGGCAAAACCATGCAGAACCTGTGATGTCGGAGAAAGCCCTGCATTTTTCAATGTTCTTTTAATCAAGGGGACACTATGCTGCACCATGTTTGGGGGGGGGGGGGTTCAAGCATATTTTGACTGCTTCCGTAACCCTAACCTGAACCCCAAACGATACCCAATCAAATGCTCAAGAAGTTGTACTTTCAAGTTGATATTTCGATTAGTACCATCCCCATTTTCTCCTCTGACTAGCAAATGACAAAACAATGCAGGACCCTTGATGTCGCCGGTAAAAGCACTGCATTTTTCAATGTTCTTTTAATCAAGGGGACAATATGCCATGTCATGTTCGGAAGTTCAAGCAAATTTTCGCTGTTTCTACAAGTGCCTGGGGATCGAAATGAGAAAACCTGCACCAACAATGTATATTTTAGCCGGTAGGTTGGGTTGTATTTGATTACCGACGGGAGAAAAGCATGTGGATTTCTTCATTTCAGTGACAGGCGGAGAAGCAACATGCCAATACATGTGCATTGTCTGCATAGAGTCACCCATGCTGACCAAGCGGTACATGTATCTTTTGAACCATTGTATTGCAAAGCCCGGCCTCTGTATATTAAATTAAATTAGGTTTTTCTGATAAAAACAGACTCTCACTCGGGTGTTCTGCCACAAGTGGGTCCACACACCAGAGCTTTATTTAGTTTGTTCTCCACCCCTCTCTATCTTTAGCCTTCTTCTTCATTATATGTTATATGATATGTTACCTTTAGAAGAATCGTATGTCAGGGTACAATTGAAGTGTAGCAGAAAAACAGACATGACCCTCTAATTACCAGAAACCTGTCTGAATTCAGACACTTCTTTTCTAGTCTATTCAAATGCGATATAATTGCCTGTTTGAGAGCCAAAGGGAACCTGATGCCTGTCTGCCTTTCAACAGAAAGATATTGATAGTGTGGAGTCTCTATGCAACTAACAGATTGTCTATTGAGAGCCAGAAGGGCGCTAACTTTGTATTAAAGAATATGCCCTTATGGCTCTATCCAGATGACATTCATACCTTTCAATGATACAATATGGCTTAGGCGAGGCGTCAAAAATATCGATACCATATATTGGCGCATCGAGGCTGCAATTACGGCCGAAGCCTGGCTGGGGCAATTATTTTTCACTTATTAGCCCAGCCGGCTTGCGCCAGGCTGGGATCTGAGGCTCGGTTTCCATTCGAAAGGCGGCAGCCGGCGCATGCTTTTGTTCGGAGACCATTATGATGACATCATGAGTTAATTGAGGGTCCTACCGCCAGCGGTAGCCGGCTGAGCTAATTTTAAAAATGCAGCCAGGACGCACAAGTGCAGTTAGCTGCCGCTGGCTGGTATATTTATTTTTGACGCCTCGCCTTACAGAGAGCACCGCGTTGATAATAAAAGTAGTCAATTATGTTTCTATCAAGATATTTCTAATTCTATTTTACCATAAAAACATATAAATAATATTAAAGACAAAATACAGTATGGAATATGGAAAGGACCAATAGAAAAGCAAATGCTTGTAAGGAATGGCCCCGAAAGAGAGAGAGAGAGAGAGAAGATGAACAATACAAGATAGACAAAATAGACACAATTTAAAGCACATCTGTACTAGTTTACAGGAGGGATTAAACCTCCCAGCAAGGTCACTCACAGGTGGTTTTCTCATCAACTCAGCTCTCAAATAACATAAGAAAAAGAGGATAATGGGGGACCAACAGTGGGGGCTGGGGTGGGGATTTGCAGTTAACAGAGCATGTATCATCAAAGCCTTAAAGGTATTACAAAGTTTTGGGAAATTTTGAAAAATGGGTGGATAGTGAATCTTTACAATTTTGATATATTTGGATGCCCCTGTGGATGTATTAAAAGCACTAGAAATGTTAGCCCCTAAAACACTTCTGCTTTCGAGAAAAATTGAATATAAAGATTTACCGGTGCTCCCGGTAAATGTTATTAAATTTCATATAGCTCCAAACAGCCGTACAATGGTAGCTGCGACCATGGAAATCTCAGAGTATGTAGTTGTGGAATATAATTACCGAACGGGAATAGCTAATCGGTCAATTTTAGTCAAGAAACATTGTTTTATAGCTTAATTAATATCTTGACCTTGAGAGGGAGCTATACAACATAAAGTGTTTATTATTAACAATTTCATAACTTTAGAGTCAATTTCATCCGCGACAACGATCAGTGAATATTGTAGGATCGCATATTCTTCCAATATGTTCATTTGAACCAAATTCACGACCCCATACTGAAACTTTGTATTACCTTTAAAGGAAAGACAATCCTGTTCCTCAATGATTTAAACCTAAAAGGTACCTCATACCAGATAACTTTATGGAGAGATATTCCCTGATTTCATCTCAGATAAAGGGGGCACAGCTTGCTTGTTTCAGTCCAATTAGACTATATGTCGTAATAGTAGAATCACAGGCGTTGATAAGTCAACTTGATTACCAGTGCTGATGGAATACCAGGGGGGTGTTTCACTAAGCCTCTTTTCAATGACAAATGACAAAAACCAGTGACAAATCTGATGATAACCAATCAGAAGCAAGGATTTCGGTAGCTTATAACAAAAACTGTCATTTGTCACTGATGACAAGTTTTGTGAAATGCTCCCCTGGTTAATTCATCAAATTAATGGATGATGAGGATGGATCAAATCCCAAAATAGAAGAGGGTGTCATTCATTTTGAAGATTTAGGACTACCATGGACAGGAAAATGCTAACAAGAATTGTTTAGAGGTGTCGTGGTTGAGTAAATACGTCATTGGACTGTGGCTCACAAGGTTCACTGTTCGAGTCCCGCTGCTGCATTAATGTCCTTTGGCAAGACGTTAATCTTCATTTGCCACACTCAACCCAGGTGATGTAAATGGGTGCCTGGCAGGATTTAATTCTTTAAAAAGCTAGAGTGCTGTAATGGTAGCCATTCTTAAGCAGGGGTATTAAATGTGGAGTGCCAGGAGTGTCAACAAGCCTTACAGATATGAGCTCTACACAAGAACTCATTGTTATTATTATTATTTGTATTCATTACACAATGACTCATACATGAACATTGCAAGGATAAAATATACCCTAATAATACAGCAAGATGAACGATGCTTCAAGATATCAGAGCCCAATGAATATAAAGCGCAGCATTTCTTAATAATGTGAATGGGGCAGATGAAAGCTAATGTTCTCAATCCAATATTCCCAGGGTTTCATGAAAGCAATGTTCTAAATGAATACACCATCCCCAGGGTTCATTCCGATGCCATGCACAGAACGTACTTTAAATCGTCATTAATGTAGACATTGCCTTAAAGCGCAGCATTACTTTATAATGTGAATGGGGCAGATGAAAGCTAATGTTCTCAATCCAAAATGCCCAGGGTTTCATGAAAGCAATGTTCTAAATGAATACACCATCCCCAGGGTTCATGCCGATGCCATGCACAGAACGTACTTTAAATCGTCATTAATGTAGACATTGCCTTAAAGGTCATCCTGTGTTTTCAATGAATGCTTGATAATACTGGGCAGCAGTGATTGCTTTTATTTGGGCAAACTACTCCGTAAGGTTCAACATCCTATTAAAGGGATCTGGTAACTTTGTCTCAGATTCTGAAACAAAATCCTGGATTTAGCTCATGCTACAATGATAATTATAAAACTTTAGGTCAGTCAGGAACCCCATTACTTTTACAAGCCGATCGCCTGTCTGATTATCAAGATATTTATGATTGAAAATTGAAATTTCATTTAGCGTTTTCCTAACGGTTTTCATAACACTACAGTCTATTTGGGAAAATGAGTATGGTAAAACCTGTCATTCAAAGATTTTTTACTTTTTTGAGGCACTTTATGATCATTTTGAAGTGCAATTTTTTTGAGGGCTTCAATAGATTTAATCTCAGATTAAACATTGTTAAACGATGCCTTTAAGAGACTCTGTCTTCTGTTTCTCCAACAATGTGCAATCTACAAAAAGTTAACCCATTGAGTGAAAATTTGTTAAAAAGTAATTGTTGATAAAATGAAATTTCAAGAGTTGAATGTCTTTTGACCCGTTGTTTACAGGAACCTGGTGGTCCCTGTGTTAAGTCTATGGCAATGAGAAAATTCAGTCGTTAATGAGTTAATGAATTTTCCATTATTAAAATGGGAATAAAGTCTATTGCATGGGAGTGAATTTATAAACAGATATCTGTTTCTGTTTAGGAGGAAACCTGGAGCCTTTATGAGCTCAAACAAAATGCTAAATCCTCAGATTATTGTGCTGTATGTGTTGGTACAGCTTAAATGCAGCATTGGTTTCATATTTTAGTATAAAAACTATTGTAAATTTACGCTCACAACGACTCACTTCCAAATCATATCAAATTGAATGAAGTAAACGATGAAGCTTTTTGATTAAAGAAAGGCACTATCAATAGAAATATGAATGATACATGAAACTAAAATAATTCATGGCTTAAATGTCAAACGGTAATTTGTAAATGTATGGAATGTTACTTACATTTTCCTGAGACTTGTCATGTGGGAGCACAGGTCCTTTGGTAAATGCTTGATGTTACATCGGTTAAGAGTTCTGAATAAGGAAGAGAGAGAGAGAGGGGGAGGGAGAAAGAGAGAGAGGGGGAGGGAGAAAGAGAGAGAGGGGGAGGGGAGAGAGGGGGAGGGGAGAGAGAGAGAGAGAGAGAGAGAGGGGGGGGGGGGGGAGGGAGAGAGATAGAGAGAGAGAGAAAGATAAAAATAAAAGAAACATGGCTGATTCATAATGAATTGTATTGAATTGATTGAATGGATTTATTGTCCATAAAAATGGAAATTCGTTGTTCACTGATACAGGTGTGTTACAAACAATGTACACAATTATACAGATTATAAAACATAATAACATAACATCAATGGCGTTACATCTAGCAATACGAGCGACGTCACACATCCAGGCACCTCACAATTCAAACATAAATAGGGAGCAATAAAATAGTACACTGGAATTGTACTTAATGGAATAGTTATGGTACATGCTACATTAGTTAAAAGTTCTGAAAGAGAGAGAGAGAGAGAGAGAACATTGTTGAGAAAGAAAACAGAGTTGATTATTATGGAATGATTATGGTTTATAACTTTATATCGAGTCTACCCATTTGCCAACTATACCTAACTGCTTAAAATATCTTATAAAGCTTTGTTCAAATGTGATGCATTAAAACCACCATAACAAAATACAGTCAAACCTGTCTATTAAGAGAGAGAGAGAGAGAGAGAGAGAGAGAGAGAGAGGGAGGGAGGGAGGGAGGGAGGGAGGGAGAGAGAGAGAGAGAGAGAGAGAGAAAGAGGATGGAATGGAAAGGCGAATAGTCACAGAAAGAAAATGACTTACATTTCTTGAAGATTAAAGGTGCCATTTAAATCTGGAAAGTCTTGGAGATTTTTAGCATCTGAGATGGCTCTAAAAATAAAACGAGCAAATATGTTCAAAAGATTTTATTGGACAAAGGCACAAAGATAGGCATCATAATCCTCCTCCTCCTCCTCCTCCTCCTCATCATTATCATCATCATCATCATCATCATCATCTTCATCATCACCACCATCATCATCTTCATCACCATCATCATCATCATCATCATCATCATCATTATCATCTTCTTCATCGTCATCACCATCTTAATCGTCATCACCATCACCCATCATCATACATCATCATACATCATCGCCATCATCATCACCATCAACAACATCAACATCAACATCATCACCTCTATCATCACCACTATCATCATCACCATTGCCATCATCATCGTCATCATCATCATCATCACCATCATCATCATCATCATCATCACCATCATCATCATCACCATCATCATCATCATCATCAACACCATCATCATCATCACCATCACCATCACCATCATCACCATCATCCTCAACATCATCACCATCATCATCATTACTTGATTCACCATTACATCTTATCACAACCAAACAAGCGATGCCTTGTTTGTGCCCCAACATCAGAAGACCTCCACCGCCATCACCAATTCAGAGTATTAATGCTTTCACAATCGTCGACATCCTCCTAATCTTCATCATCATCATCATCATCATCATCATCATCATCAATATTACCATCATCACCACTATCATTACTATCATCATCATTACTCGATTCACAAATAATGCCTTGTTTGGGCCCCAACATCATAAGACACCCACGACCGTTATCATCGCCAAGTCTGAGCATTAATGCTCTCGCAATCGTCAACATCCTCCTAATCTATCTTCATCCATCCAGCGACATCCACTGCCATTAACGTGTTGACTACTGATTTTTTTATTCTCACTGAGTTAACACAGGGATCACCCAAGTCCTGTAGCTTATGGGTTAAACTTACAGCACGGTGAGAGCCGAGAGGTTAGTAAAAGCCTTGGTCCCAACGCCCCTGATGGGATTGTTGTTGAGATGAAGTTCAGAGAGCTGACGAAGGCCGTAGAAAGCATGGTCGGGAATGTAGCTTATCTTGTTTTTGGCGAGATTCCTGGAAAAAAAGAACGAAAGGAGACAGGAAGTTGTTAAATATACCATTAATTAAACATGGACTCAAGATCCGCTCACCAATTGCAGTTGTTTATCCCATGGAACTGTGTGTATAATCACTTGGCTTGAGAAAGTCCACGACAGTGGACAAAAGCTTGCCTACTAAATGCTAAAGGTTGGTAGAACCTTTATAAACTACATGTTATCTCATAGACAAATAACAGAGTTTGTGAAAAATCTATTTGTCCTGATATATGTTTCTAAAGAATGTGACATATTCAAGTTTACATCGAAAAGTATTAAAAAAAGCCCTAATTCAACCAGTCCATCTTTAATTCTTGAGTTGTGAAAAACACACCCAAAGAACCCCATCAAATGTACAATGAGTATGAATAATTCATTTGTTAACTGCAACTTGCTAACATTCTAATTCGAAAATAGCATTTTGTGATCCCGTCATGAGGTTTTGTGCCACTACAGTGCGAGTCAAAAAAGTTTACACCTATAAAATTGCTAATTATTTTAAAAATCATTTATGAACAGTAAATTATTATACATCTTATGAAAGAGTGTTTTGTCCTAAATTGTTGATTACCATTTTTGTGTGGTATGTGTTCATGCTTGGACGAACAGGAGACATTGTTTAAGAGGGTGCAAAAATCTAAACTTTGTTTTGACTTACACGGTATAAGTACATTCATAGGTAGCAAAGATACTATAATAAAATCTTACAATGTATCTAGCCTTGTATTATTGCTGAAGGCGTACGAACGGAGTGTGTTGATATTGTTGTTGGCGAGGGAGAGGTACTGAAGTTTGGGTGCGGTCCTAAGGGGGCCCTCTGGAACCTGCGAGATGCGGTTACTATCCAGGGAAAGACGGTGGATGTCTGGGAGAGTAAGGAGTGCGTCGTCTGTCAGGTTACTGATTGCATTGTCATCTAAAAGTCTGGAAAAAGAAGTAGAAATAGTTGTTCAATATTTAACGTCAACTAACCGCAAGAACCGTGAGATTCAGTTACTATCCAGCGAAAGACGGTGGATGTCTGGGAGAGTAATAAGCGCGTCGTCAGTCAGGTTACTGATGGCATTGTCATCTAAAAGTCTGGAAAAAGAAGTAGAAATATTATTTAACAGTTATCACGTAAACTAACCACAAGCAGGAGGAAACGCAATGGCTCAGTCGGTAGAGCAGTGGTCTTGTAATCCGGTAACCCGGGTTCGAAACCAAGTCATTACCAAGTCCCTTCGAGAGGACCTAAAGCCGTCGGCCGTCTGGTTACTTACTTACAAGCATTTATGCTTTTTTAGCAGTCAGGTACAATAACCACCATCACTATATCAATACAAAAGCTGTAAAACAAATATTCATTTCTTATTTTAATTTTAACATAGCATGAGAAAACAAAGTATAGTAAAGGTTTGGAGCACTGTTTCAGTACTCATTTAAAAGAATACACCCCAACAAACATGAATAAAATTCTCCATAATAAAAATGTGATAAGATCAAGAGACAATGAAATTCAAGGAGATGTTTTGCATTATAGAAATCACTTTAGGTTACAGAATCAAGGACCTGCATTAATGTGTAACTTCAGTTACATGTTCTTATCAAATCCACACTCTACAGGCAGAAAATCATTTATATTGTAACATGGTCAAATGCAATATATAAAGTAATGTAATATTTCCAAATGGATCTTGTATCCTTTGAGCTGCCGAACCTTGCATGAAGTCGGATCATACCATATCATGGTGCACGCACATGCAAGGATTTATTGCTTTACCCAAATCATTTGGGGGCACTTCGCGTACAACATGCAACAAGTCAATTACAGGCCAAGGGTAACAGCCAGTGGGGGAATCTCCTCATCTCTCTGTCTGTCTCTCTCCCTTGCTTTCTCTTTTTCCATCTCCTTCTCTGTATCTCTCTCCCTCCCCTCCCTCTCTCTCTCTCTCTTGCTTTAATATCATTCTTTTAGCCATTTTACTTGTTTGTCTATCTCCTCATCTCTCTGTCTGTCTCCCTCCTTTTCTTTCTCTTTTTCCATCTCCTTCTCCGTATCTCTCTTACTTACTGTCTGTCTGTCTGTCCGTCTCTCTCGCTTTCATATTACTCTTTTTGCCATTTTACTTGTTTGTTTATCTCCAAATGCTCAATAAGGCTACTGTTTTCCCTCCCTAATGAAACCACTACATAACTCTCTGTATCTCCTGTTCCTGCACCCTCTATTGTCTACCTCATATTAATTTATTTTGTTACTCTCTTACCCCCCCCCCCCCTCTTCCTCTCTCTCTCTCTCTCTACTGTGCTGCACTCCACTCAATCTCATTCAAGTCTCATTATAAATCTATAAACGGCACTGTCTGGCTCTCGTTTCCTCCCTCTTCCCCTTTACTCTCTCTCTCTCTCTCTCTCTCTCTCTCTCTCTCTCTCTCTCTCTCTCTCTCTCATTCTCTAGCTCTTTCTCTTTAACCCTGTCCCTCCACTTATTTCTGTCTCTCCTACTTATTGTGTTTTAGAACTAAAAGTGCAAGACGACCCTCTCTTCTTGGCTCCTTCTAAATATAGATACGTCCTCTCACCCTCCTTTCATGTCTCCTTACCTCCCTTTCTTCCCCTCACTCTCTTCCTCCACTCTTCTTACCCTCTCTACACCCCTCCCCTTCTGTCTTCCATCTCAATCTCCTCGCTCCCTCCTAGCTCCTTCCTCCCCCTTGCTCCCCTCCCTCCTCCTCTACCTCCCTCCTTCTTCCCCCTCCCTCCTCTTCTACCTGCCTCCTTCCTCCCCTCCCTCACTCCCCCATCCCTCCCTATTCCCCACTCCCGGTGTATAATATCAGAACCAAAAGTGCAACACGACCCTCTCTCCATGCCTCCTTGAGAATGGTGTCAAGTACGTTCCCTCATCCCCCGGGGTAGGACCCGGTAAGGACCTCTGAGGGCCTGGGAGGACCGCTTATTCTCTTGACATCCATAGATAGACTGAGATCAGTCATAAATTATTCATGTTCCACAAGTTTGATACAGTCTTCAAGATAAAAGCCTTGATATGGAATTTCCGACGGAACTGTCTTAAGGTTCATTCACATATGATTCGGTGTTACTGTCTGAAGCAGTTATTTCTCCCTGTAAGTGATGAACAATTGGGAATGAACACTTATGAAGCATGACTCCATCCGTTTAGGAGGCTCTGGTATGATTGGGGGGGGGGGGGGTCTTTAACTAGTCTACATCCATAGATAGACCGGGATCAATCATAAATTATTCATGTTCCACAAGTTTGATACAGTCTTCAAGATAAAGCCTTGATATGGAATTTCCAAAGGAACTGTATTAAGGTTCATTCACAATTGGTAAACCGTGGCAGTTATTTATATCTGTAAGTGATGAACGATTGGGAACAAACACTTATGTAACATAAGTCCATCCATTAAAGGTACTATGTCCCATTTGCAGGCCCAAAAAATGAAAAAGTTAAATTCCAACTGCATTTGAAAGATAATACTAATTTAGAACTTCCCTAAAAAAGGTGGGGCTTGAAAATGTCTTCAAGTGGGAAATAACGACTATTACTTGTCAAATCGACTTTAGGGCTATAGAGCCCAAAAGTAATAGTCTTGATTTTCAGACAATTGTACCGAATGGTCATACGTTTTATGATGCGCAAAGATTCAATCAGTTTAATCTTGGCCATCACAAGAAGTGGGTTATTGATGTAGACAAATGCTCATGTACCCTTTACAACTCTTTTCATGTATGTTATTACCAAAGAAGAAAAAAAAGCCAGTCAGTCACTCAATAGTGTCTGACAGTGAAGTCTAGCAGGTAAACGGGTTTCCTTGCATAATTTGAATATGAGGACAATGCTAACGTTTAAATTTCACAGATAGGACATACATGACATATTCATAATTCCTGCAAAGTTCTACAGCATTTGAGGTTGGCTGCAAAAGGGACATAGTACCTTTAAGGAGGCACTGCATGGTATGATGGGGGGGGGGGGGGGGGGGGGGGGGACAAGTCTTAGCTAGTCTACTCATTAGAGGAGAGTGCGGGAGAATGTCCAGACATCATCTTTTTTTGTTTTCTCTCTTTAACCATGCAATTGCACGGGGATCAATAACACCAGATTTCGCAAGAGTGTTTTACCGTGGCGGTTTATTAGAGCATATAAGAATGGGTCCTTAAGTCTAGAGGAATTTAAAATCCGGGAGTCTACAGGTAAATCAGTAGGAAAATCAAAGGATTTAGAAAGACCATAGTAAAGTTCTGAGCTTCGTTTCACAAGTGATGTATCCAGCAATTTTTACTACACTTTGCTCCTTCAACAATATTCTTCATCAGTAGTGGATTGGGGGGGGGGGGGCAAACATTCCAGGGGCAGTGACATAATGAGAAAAAAAAGTTCGGAAGGGGGGGGGGGGGGGGCAGACGAAAAATCTGCATCACCACCAGTCTCACACATTACATGCAGGTCCCGCTGAACGTTTTTCAAAGTGAAGTATTATCCATCAGGTAGGGCATAAATTGGCGTGGGGTCCAGGACATGAGCCTCGACAGGGGGTCAAGGGGCTAAGCCCCCGAAAGCTCAGGGGTTTTAGGTATTTAATCACGGTTAGATGAGCATCCAGGGGCCCTCTGTAAGGCAATTGACGTGTTCCAAGGGGGGGGGGGGGAGAGAGCCCCCAGAAGCTCAGAGGTTTTAATATTTAACTACGGTCAGATGAGCATCCAGGGGCCGTCTTAGGGCCCTTGGTGTGGTCCAGGGGCAGAGCCCCGGAAGCTCAGGGGTTTTAGGTATTTAATTAAGGTCAGATAAGCATCCAGGGGGCCGCCTTAGGGCCCGTGGTGGGGTCTAGGGGGCAAAGACCCGGAAGCTCAGGGGTTTTAGGTATTTGTGACATTGGCAGGTCACTTATTTTTTTCTCCGTCTTTCTTTTTTTTTCTCTTTAACATCCTTTTTCAAAAAGAAGGGAGGTGGGGGCTAGAGCCCAGCCACTTTGTAGACCATGACATAAAGCAGGCCTTCTCAACTGGCGGCGCGCGCGCCACTCAGTCAGAGTGGCGCGCGGCTGTTCCAAAAAACTAATAAAAAAATAAACTAAAATTAAAAATTAAAGAAAGAAAAAATTAAAAAATTATATTTTAAAATAAAAAAAACTCAACAAATAAAAAAGTTGCAGTCAAAGTTGAGCCCAAAGTGTAAGCAAGCCATTTTGTTTGTGATTTTCACTTCATTTTGACATTTTCCGTGTTTATTGCACCAAAATTACTACATATAAATTAACTTCAAGTGTAGATTTTAGCCAGGAATTGTACTAATTATTTCACATCAATATGAAATTATGATTGATGTTTATGGAACAAAAAGGTGTTAGAAATGCCACATCTGGGCCTTAAAAAAAGCCCTAAAAACCACTAGCTTCCGGGGGCTTCGACCCCTGGACCCCACCCGGTATCGTCATCAAACATACAGGTTGGCACTTCAACCTCAATAAATTTTTGTTTTGGCACTTCTAATAAACTAGTTGAGAAGGCCTGACATAAAGGCTTCTAAATAAGCGTATTTCGCCTGACTGTAATTTGGGAATTTCCTATTTTATAACAACGCATAAAAAGAATGACTTACAAAAAAAAATGGAGAAAAAAATGCCGGAAAATTATGTCACAACATCAACATTTGCAAATAACTTGTTTTCGAATAAGATATATATCACCCCCCCCCCCATAAGTACGCCAGCGTTCAGGGGCTCATGTCTTCTCACCCCTATAACAAAAAAAACGGACACGCTTTCCTATTCTCGCACAATATGTCCACGATATGCGCTATATGCTATTATTATAGAGACCTCCATTGATAAATTACGTATAGGTGGCATGTGCAATGTTTATGAAATTTAATTCCTGTGAACTTTCCTTTTTCTTTGAATGGAATTGTATATGTGATTTAATTCAGGTTTTTATTATTGTTACGTTCTTTTGGATTAAAAATACAAACCATGTTTACTCCTTTACTGTTTTTTTTTTTTTTTTGGAGGGGGGGGGGCATTTTTTTTTTTTTTGGGGGGGGGGGGGCAAAAATGCATTTTGCCCCCCATTTTTTTGACAGGGGGGGGGGGGGCAACTTTCCCCCACCCCCTGCCCCCCCCCCACTTCCGGCGCCTATGTCGCACGGCCAACAAGATGTAGTTCATCCAACCTTATTGACTAATGTAATACATGAACATCTAGATTGAGCATCCTCGTCACATTTCTGTGTGCTTCATTTAAAGGACAATGTCTCAAGCACATACATTAGCCCCAGGGCATACATTGACAAACAGACATAATGAATCAAAGAATATCACGCCTTCGGATCACGTCCCATTTGTATGGTATGTCCCTGTTCTGATGGGGAAATCCATATAACTGAAATACATCTCTCTTCCCCGGTGGATAAAAGTTAGTTCACGAGACGGGGATACAGAAAAAGAACCAAAATGTAGAGATTCATTATGGAAATGAAATACATGAAATGGAACAAAATGGAACAAGGTTGAATGATATTGAGACAATAAAGATAGCAGAACTTTACAGAGGAAGAGAGGGGAGAGAGAGAGAGAGAGAGAGAGAGAGAGAGAAAGAGGGGGAGAGAGAGGGAGAGAGAGAGAGAGAGAGGGATAGAGAGAGAGAGCAAGAGGGAAAGAGAGAAAGAGAGAGAGAGAGAGAGACCTAGAGAGAGACCTAGAGAGAGCCTGTTAAAGATATAAATGCCAGTTTAACAAGAAATAAGGCGCTGTAATGCAATGTCACGCCATACTCTCCTGTTACATACAGGTGACAAGGACATTAAAAATAGAAAGAATGTATGCAAGACGATGATTAAAATAGAGGAAGATAAAGTGGAATGATATGAGAGAGAAATATTGGGAGAATAGAGAGAGAGAGAAAATTAGAGAGAGAGATAGAGAGAGAGATATAGAGAGAGAGACAGAGAGAGGGGGACGGACAAAGAAAGAGAGAGAGAGAGGGATGGAGAAAGAGAGAGAGACGTACAGATAGAGAGCGAAAGACGACAGAAATAGTGAGCAAGAGAGAGAAAGAGTGAGAGAGAGAGAGAGAGCATTAAAGATATAATCCGAGACTTACAAGAAATAAGGAGCTATAATTCGATGTCACACCATACTCTCATAATCCCTAAACGATCATTGTGTTTAATACGTGCCCTTCTCACAAGACAACCCACTATAAATCATCGTTACAAACACATGCTTAGAGTCAAGCCCCATGAACCTATTACAATGTATATCCTATCCCAGGAGCCCACTTCCAAGATGATAACTCCCATGGTAGCAAAGCCCATGCCCAATGCATGCCCTCAATATAGTTCAACTCTGGTGTCTACGTCACAGACAGCATTTATCTATCCTCTTCCATAAAACTGAACATTAAATTAATTTGATCGAACTGCCCATTGTCTTTTATCTTGGCATTTGAAAGATACATTTTAAAAACAAAATATAACCATTTCAAATAAAAGGTTAGGCAAGTTCCTGAGGTACAGCAAAGCCCAGCCCAATGCATGCCCTCAATATGAGTGAACTTAATGTCTACGTCACAGACAGCGTTTATCTATCCTCTTCCATAAAACTGAACATTAAATTAATTTGATCGAACTGCCCATTGTCTTTTATCTTGGCATTTGAAAGATACATTTTTAAAACAAAGTATAACCATTTCAAATCAAAGCTTAGGCAAGTTCCTGAACAATTTTGTCTGTATTTATTTGATAAAACCTGTATTTGAGGTGCAAGTTCAGTCTTAGAGATGTTAAGATCTCTCTAAAGAAATAATATTGAAAATGAAGCATTTTAGATATGACTATAGCTGTAGGGTTCTATCATTCAAAAGAAATAATTCTTGCCAGGTAGCATTTTCTCAACCCGGGTAGAGATAGACAAACATGGATTAATGTCAATTAGTGACAGGCTGGGCATTGAACCTACCACCTGTTGATTGTAAGGAAAGTGAACGGCTATATCCCACACTCGTATGGAAATAATTCTTGCCAGGTACCATTTTCTTAACCCGGGTGGAGATGGGCAAATATGAATTAATGTCAAGCGCAACGACATTAGTGACAGGCTGGGCATTGAACCCACAGCCCCTTGATTGTAAGCAAAGCGAATGGCTATACCACACTCCTCCCACACTTCACCCAAACTCCTATAAAAATGCAATTATTTCTCAAACCCTTGAAGCTGAAATTTAAATCCATGGTAAGTTGTTTTCTTAACCTTCAGAACAAGATGAAGAACTTATCTTCTGTGGATTAATGTCAAGCGACATTAGTGACAGGCAGGGCATTGACCCACCGCCCTCGTTTGTTAGTAACGTGAACCAACACTCCTCCCACACTCTCATAAGGCCTGTCTTCACTATCCCGAGATTGCCAAATATCCAGCTAATTTGCGTCTTCATCAGACCGAAGTAGCAATTAGAAGGATATTTGGTCAGGATTGTCATCTCAAGATATCTTGGGATAGTTTGCAAAATATCCCACTATTTGGCAAAATATCCAGCTATTTGTCCTGTGCATCTTCACTTAGACTGAAGACTCGCATTATGCGCTAACGCTCAGCAAAATATCTCGAGCTAATTTCTCAAGGTCGAGTTTCAAGTTTCAAGGTCGAATCTTGAGCTAATGAAGAAGCGATTTGTAACTTCAGGATTATTTCCCAAGTCAGAAATAGCGGGCCATTTGGCAATCTCGAGATTATGAAGACGCGCCTATACAAATGCAATTATTTCTGAAACCATTGTAGCCAATCCTTTATCTGTGGTAAGTTGTTTTCTCAACCTTCAGAACAGGATGACGAGAATATCATCTGCGGAAAGCCAGAGGGGCATCAATTCTAAAAAAAAGGATTAACAAGATGTAGTGAAACAAAAGGAGGCGTCCGGAACGCAAAATGCATGTTAGTGGTGAAAAATCATAATTTATCACACATATGGAGAACCACAGAGTTAAAGATGAAGTTGAGTTCTGGGGGGTGTTTCACAAAGATTCTAAGTAGAACTTAACTCTAAGTTGGACTTAAAAATTATGGACAGCCATTAGCATCTTTGAAAATATTTGGTAAAAATATTTTTGAAAGGCATAAAATATTTATTCAAATCATTCATATTTCTATCATCAAGGAGATTTCATATTCTTGTTGTGGAATTTATAAAATGTCTAAAATACTTGAATTTCTGCTTTTGAGTATATTTCATTTTAAGGCTCCAATGGCTGTCCATAATTTTTAAGTCAAACTTAGTGTTAAGTTCTACTTAGGATCTTTGTGAAACACCCTCCTGGTCATGCGATTGCATTGTGAAAGAAATGGTGTGGAATTGACCAGAAAAGGTTGATCATCTAGCATATAAGAATTTGTGTGTATTGCAAGGTTCTAGAATCATTAAAATGATAAGAAATTTGGCCAAGTCTTGGTAAAGTTACAAACACTGTACACAGAAAGATGTATATGGGACTACACAAACATGTGGCGTAAAAATCCTACCCCCGAGTTTTACAATGTTGCATGACATATTTAGAATATAAAGGCATTTGAAGAGCCATGCTTTTCAGGGAACATGTCTTATCTGATGTTCTTCCACACTTGCATAATAAGAATGATAACGCTCACAACTTATTTTTCACCTCTACCCAGAACTCAACCTTCTCTTTAAGATATCGAGCTTGTAAGTGCATATGGGCTTAATGAGGCTCAATGTTAGCTAAACTTTCATTTGGATACAGGGCTCAAATTAATTTTTGTCCACGGGGGCTCTTCCCAAAAAAAAAGAGCCCCCGTGAGCCTTCTCACGGGGGCTCTTTTAGTGCTGACGGGGGCTCTTCTTTTAATACAAATTTCCATTGAATTTGTACCCATGAAACTCCTTGTTTTTTATCATTATCATTTATCGTCCACGAGCCGTGTGGCGGGGAGGCGATTTTTGTTGTTGCTATTTTGAACCCCGTAAGACAGTGATGTTTACCTGACATCTACTAACATGCGGAGCATCGTCCACGAGCCGCGAAGCGGCGAGGCGATTTTTTTGGTGCTATTTTGAACCCCCGTAAGTGATATTTTCCTGGCATCTACTAACGTGCGGAGCATTTTTTGGGTGCTCTTTTGAACCCCCGTAGGTGATGCTTTCCTGGCATCTACTGACATCTATACTGTGTAGGTCTGGACACAAGATGGCATTTTTCTATGCACATTTTCACTTGGCAGCCCAAGGGGGAGGGGGGGGGGGGGGGTAGGAGGGTTAAACCACCTAAACCGCCTAGATCCGCCCCTGCAACATCTTTGGTCTTGTTCTTCTTCTCGATATTAATTTACTGGTCGAGGTACATAATTTGCTGGTCTTTTAGAATCACCAGATTTCCGAGGATTCACATTTTTCACAACGAAAAAAATTCTGCATATTTCAGTCTTTGCGTGATCGTCTCCAGCTCCAGCAGATATTGGGCGTCAGCGTGCAAACCTGTACTACCGGCGCAGTATAGCCACTGCTGACGACCGCACAATATAGTGCGAGCTTCCGTTTTTTTATATCGGTAATACTCATAGAGATGGGAGAGATAACGCCATCTAAGTTCCATTTCATTGGTTTAAGGTTTGAAAATTGATACTCAATATTGTGTTAAAGTTATATCAGAAAAGATAATCTTTATTTTATAATTCCACGGGGGCGATTTTTAATTTTGCAATCGCCCCCGTGAGCAACCTGACGGGGGCGATTATGGAGCTCACGGGAGCGAATCGCCCACCGCCCCCGTGTATTTTGAGCGTTGTTTGGATATGTACAAACAAACTTTTATTTAACAAAGATCACTGAATATTATGCCTTTTGCGTTCCGGACGCTTCTTTGTGCACCACTGCATTTCAATACGGTACGAGGTAACATTCTTTCGGCTCACAACACATGGCATGAACAAAAAATGTTTTTTGTCTTGTATGTATGCAATCGTATCTCACTTTAGGATGACGAGAATATCATCTGTGGAAAGCCAGAGGGACATTGACTCTTAAAGGAGGCTTAACGAAATGCAGTGAAACGAAAAGACACAAAAAGACACGTCCGGAACGCAATATGCATGATTGTTGAAAACCATGATTTAATCATACGGATGGAGAATCTCAGGGTCAGGGATATAGCTTGTAAATGCCAATGCAATCTTAATGAGGCTTAATGATAGCTAAATTTTCATTTAGATATGTACAAAAGAACTTAATTTCAAGAAAGATCGCTGAATATTATGCCCTTTGCGTTCCGGATTCATCTTTTTGTAAAAGATACGAGTTAGCATTCTTCTGGTTCACAAGACATGGCATGAACGAAAAATGTTTTTTGTTTTGTATGCAATCGTATCTCACTTTAGAAACATTGTTTGCTGAAGGCTGGAATGACATCAATACTCGATTAGAAGAATATGGGTCAACACCCTCCCGGCTCCCAGCTCAACACATCATTTTGTTTTTCTTTAAATGCAATTCTATCGCTGCATCAAATAACATGATATAGTCTGCAAGATGAGAGCTTGAAAGAAGATTAGAGGCTATAGAGACCTGGAGATTATGAATATATCATGAACTGAAAGGATAACAAATGAAGAAAGTCCACAGGAGTGGATGAAAGCTTGGATAACAAATTTAAGGTTGGTAGAAGCTTAAAAACTGCATGTTATCATTATCCCCAACTGATGAAAGTATTCCGTATCAAATGAAGAAGTGTTCGGAAAAAGCAAGAGCAAAACCATCACTCACCAACACTTTGAGAGGCTAATGCAAGTTGTTGTTCACATAAATAGAAAAAGATAATATAACATACAGTATTAACAGGGGAATATATCATGAACAGAAAGGATAACAAATGAAGACGTGTTCAAAAGAAGCAAGAGTAAAACCATCACTCATCAACACATTGAGAGACTAATGCAATTTGTTGGTCACATACACAGAAAAGATAATCTAGAAAAACAATACTAACATGGATGATTGCTGAAAAGAGAAGTAGGGGAAGGCAATGGCTTACATATTTGCAAAGTCTGAACAAATAAAATGGGCAGCCAAGATTGAAATCAGCAAACCAGCTTTTTAAAAATAGCAGATAGTAGACAGATATGGAGGGCCATGACCCTGGAAGTCTGTAACAGACCTGGGGGGTGTTTCACAAAGATCCTAAGTCGAACTTATCTCTAAGTTGGACTAAACAATTATGGAAAGCTATTAGCATCTATGAAAATATTTTGTAAAAGTTGTTTTAAAAGACATAATATGTTGATTCAAATCATTCATATTTTTCTATGATCAAGGAGTTTACATGTTCTTTATGTGGAATTGATTAAAAATCTGAAATACTTGATTTTTCGCTTTTGAATATATTTTATTTTAAGGCTACAAATGGCACTCCATAATTTTGAAGTCCAACTTAGAATTAAGTTCGACTTAGGATCTTTGTGAAACACCCCCCTGGTACTTGATGATGATGGTGCTCCAGAAGTGTCTAGAGGGAGATAAGGTGATGCCTTTCTGGCCCTCTCTGGATGAAATGAAGACCATCTTGTTTTGGATGCAATCGTATATCTATGTCTATTTTCAGACTCGGGTTATTATCCCGAAGCTAAAAATTGCATCTTCACCAGACCGATACGCTTATCACAAACTAGCTAGGAAGGGCGCAAATTAGCCCGCTATTTCCCCCAAATACCAGGATATTTTGGAAACAAGACCAATATTTCTTGGGGTTTTTCACGACCAAATATCCTGCTAATTGCAACAGCAGGCTGATGAAGACGCAAATTAACTGGCTAATTTGCAATCGGGATAGTTAAAATAGCGGGATATTTGGCAAACTCAATCTGATGAAGACAGGCCTATAGAGCGAGATGGGCCTCTCTTCATCTTCATCTAAGAGGATATGTAAGAGGATACACCAGACACCCTTGGGGACACTCATGGTCAATGTGACACCATGCACATTATGAATGTCATTGGTTTGATTATTATGATTAATGCTCATGTTTTGGTTGTTGTCACCGTCATTGTCATCCACAACATCATCATAATTCATCATTATTATCCTGTGAACTCTGACAATAATTTCATAAGATCCATGTAGGCACCATCATAATCTGTTGATTATATTTTATCGGCTCTGAAACTGTCTCGAACCATTGTATTTGCATGGGACCCGGAGGTGTCTTTGCCACATATACCCTTGGTCAGTGCTGCCCTCCAAGGGCGAATGCCGTAGTGGCAATAGCACAAATTCTGCCTTTGATGATATCATCCTTCTGTACGGCGAGGCACACTTTGCATAACTTGATGAATTGGTAGGGGAGGGCGTAGTGTTTAATTGTGTAATGTATCACTCACACCTGAATATTGATGAGTATACACTGTCTGTGTGGAGCCAGACAGGCCTTAACCCTTAGCATACAGGAACCTGGTGGCTACTGTATTAAGCCTATGGTAATGAATGAAGTCAGTAGATGGTTTAACACTGTGTAAATTGATATGACTTAATGCCCTTCTGGCTCCAAACAGACAACGAGTTGACACATTCAAGAAGAATAGATGTCCTAGTTTGCTTAACAACCGTACTTTGCCGTTGGGGACCGATGTGTCGAGCTTGCTAGTGAAACCCTATCACGTTGCATGATTGCATGACGCATACCTGGACAACTATTATTCGGTGGTTGATTTACAGCATGAGTACACATTTTAAGTTCAACCCTAGACAAAGAGATGCACTACCTGTATTACCCTAACCAAGTCTCTTAAAGCCCCACTGCACTACTTATAGCTACTTGCGCCCTCTATAAAGCAAACAATGCCTAATAGGTGCCCGTTGGTCCCCCATGATCCTCTGTTTCCTATGTTAATTGAGAGCTGATTTGATGAGATAACCACTTGTCAGTGACCTTGCAGGGAGGTCTAATCCCTCCTGGCCAAACTAGTACAGATGGGCTTTAATGGGTGTACAAGTCTCTCACACGGCAAACACGTGGTCCCATCAAAAGATACCCGTAGTCCCTCAAAGAGTCTTTGGGTGAGGGATGTATATCAGGCAATCACTTTTCCTATGGGGCAATTGGTGGAAAATGCAGAACATTACATAAGGCCTGTTGGTCACCAGACTGAAGGCTAATCCTGGATATTGATAACCCCTGCGCGAATACTCAAACGGAAAAAAGAGGAAATGTATAAGAATGATAATTGCATCATACACCTGTGGCAATCCACCAATCAAGGTCTTATTACAATTGCCTCTTACATAATCTCTGCAGCAGTCTGTATCAGATTCCATTATCAAGAACTTAATCAAGGGAACTTATCGATCAGGGGAGCACATGAAACAAAAGACCTCCCTAACCAATATATATTAGTAGAGAAACAGTGGAAACTTGAGGTCGTCTAGAAACATGTCAGAATTGCCGATTTAAAGAGAAGGTTGGGTTCTGGGAAGAGGTGGAAAATAATTTGTGAGCGTTATCATTGTAATTATGCAAGTATGGAAGAACATCAGATAATAAATGTTCCCTGAAAAGCATGGTTCTTCAAATGCTTTCATAAATTTGACTAAACAATTATGGAAAGCCGTTAGCATGTATGAACATATTTTGTAAAAGTTATTTCAAATGGCATAACATGTTTATTCCAATCATTCATATTTTCTATTATCATAGAGATTTCATGTTCTTGATGTGGAATTTATAAAAAGTCTAAAATACTTGAATTTTTTATTCTGATTATATTCCATTATAAGGCTACAAATGGCTCTCCATAATATTTAAGTCCAACATAGAGATAAGTTAAACTTAGGATCTTTGTGAAACACCCACTGAACTCAACTTTATCTTTAAGATAGGAAAGTGCTACAACATATATCAAACTGTATATCTACTCAAGATATGAACCCACTGGGAGGTATTAAGATGGATATTGTGTGTCTTCTATTTTGAGGGTGGTTTGACCTTTTAAGGTCAAGCCACATCCTTGTTTTTGTCTCCTCGGCGGCGGCGTAACCACATGTCTATGCCTCTCAACCACAAATTTCTTCCTCTGCACTTTCCTTTCTGTTGATATCATTAAATATGGTATACTTCTTTTCGCCCCTCTCACTCTCTCTCTCGCACACTCTCTTTTTCTCTTTCTCACAAAGACATTCATACTCTCTCTATCTCACTCTCTCTCTCAATCACACACACACACACACACTCTCTCTCTCTTCTCATAAATGCATTCATACTATCTATCCTACTTTCTTCCTCTCTCTCTCTCTCTCTCTCTCTCTCTGACTCTCCCTCTCATACAGGTACTCATGCTATCTCCCTGACTACAGATCTGTAACAGACACACCCTACTCCCATCTCTACCCCAGCATCACCTGAGTGACTTTCCTCTGCACCCTCTCTCTATCTTTGTCTCTCTCAGAACGGCTCCATAATTTCATAAATCTGCAAAACATCTCCCCCTATTCCTCTCATCTTCCTTTGTTCTCCAAATCTCTCCTTCTCTTTCTCCTCCCCCTCTGTCTCTCCTCCATTCATCTTCCTATTACTCATTTCCCTCCCCTCTCTCTGTCTCTCTCCCTTTCCCTCCTCCTCTCTCTGTCTCTCTCCCTCTGATCACCCGATCTCCTCCCTTCATCTTCCCGTTACCCATTTTCCACCCGCTCTCCCTCTCTCTGTCTCTCTGTCTCACAGTCTCTCTCCCTTTGATCTCCTGCCCCCCTCTCCTCCCTTCATCTTCCTATTACCCATTTTCCTCCCATCTCCCCCTCTCTCCTTCTCTCTGTCTCTCTCCGTCTCTTTCATGCAAAACCTAAAACCCTCTCCCCCCCCCCTCACCTCACTTCATTTCCCTGTTACCCATTTCCCTCCCCTCCCTCTCTCTCCTTCTCTTTCTCGGTCTTTACCCTCTCCCTCCCTCTCCTCTCATCTGCACCCGCAAGCACTTTTGAATGACTCTCCTTCTCATCCTCTCTCTCAGGACGGCTCAGTCATTCCATAAATATGTATCTTTGTCTCTCTCCTTCTGATCTCCCGCCCCCCTCTCTTACTTCATCTTCCAATTACCCATTTTCCTCCCCCTCTCTCCCCTTCCCTCCCCCTCTCTCCTTCTCTTTCTCTTTTCTCCCTCTCCCTCCCCCTCCCCCAATCTGCACCCGCAAGCACTTTCTGAATGACTCTCCTTCTCATCCTCTCTCTCTCAGGACGTTTCAGTCATTCCATAAATATGGAATAGAGACAGAAATAGAGTGACACTAATCCAACACCCTAAAGGTCCAATCAACACCTCGACTTGTTGCTAGTACCAAGAAATGATCTCATTTAATCCATGCAGTCACATGCCTTTGCAACATTCCCTGTCAATCACAGAAGTTTGAACCTACTTAAAGGTAAAGACCAGTTTTGGAAACGCCCCCCTCTCAAAAAATGAAATGGAAGCTCTTATTACCAATCATGTGAAAGAATATGTTTTGACTAATACATGATGATAACAATTTTGCCGGGAAACCGCCTACTAATTGATATATTTGGTAAATTAGTTTATCTATTGGTGTGTGAGAGATAAAAACGCATGTGTCGTGCAGGTGTGCGTAGTCCCATAACATCTTTCTGTGTACAGTACTTGTAACTTCATGAAGACTTGGCCAAATTTCTTATCATTTTGATGATTCCAGAACCTTGCAGTACATCTATGCTAGATGATCAACCTTTTCTGATGGATTTCACGTTTCTTTCACAATGCAATCGCATGATCATAACTGGTCTTTATCTTTAACCCTTGATTCGCCTCATGTGCTGATTGTCACACACACAAAAACACACACACTCAAATAGAAAGTAGAGTTCTGGGACCCGTTTCCCAAAGCCTTTTTTTCAACGACAAATGACAAAAGTCAGTGACAAATCTGTTGATAACCAATCAGAAGCAAGGATTTCACTAGCTTCTAACAAAAACTGTCATTTGTCACTGATGACAAGTTCTGTGAAATGGGGCCCTGGTGGCAGTGAAATATAAATTGCAACCTATTTTTTTGTTCTTTGAGTTGTCATTTTTGAAGAAGGCCTTCATAAAAATGTCCCCTGAAAAAAAAATTGCTCTTCAAGTCATCATATTTGATATCCACGTATGACATGAAAGAACTAAATTGTTTGGACCAAACATTCGTGCCAGATGTTGATTGATTTGATGATTGCGAAACCTCACAGGCTCACAGTATACCCTAATTCTGATAAAGTACAATCTTTTCCATTTGCTTTCAGTTTCTTTACAGAATACAATTGCATGATCATACCTGAAATTTATCTTTAAAGTGTTGCAATCAACTAGACGTGCGTAGGCAATTTGTAACAATCTATTTATTGTTTTACTGTCATGTAATTTTAGATCTCTCTCTCTCCCCCTCTTTCTCTTTCTTATTTTTATATTTTTTATCTCTCTCTTATATCTCGTTTTGTCTCTCTCTTTCTCACCTTTTTACCCTGCCCTCTCTTTCTCTCTCTCTCTCTCCCTCTCCCCTATGTCCTACTCTCTCTCTCTTTCCCTCTCCCCTATGTCCTACTCTCTCTTTCTCTCTCTCTCTTTCCCTCTCCCCTATGTCCTACTCTCTCTTTCCCTCTCCCCTATGTCCTACTCTCTCTTTCTCTCTCTCTCTTTCCCTCTCCCCTATGTCCTACTCTCTCTTTCTCTCTCTCTCTTTCCCTCTCCCCTATGTCCTACTCTCTCTTTCTCTCTCTCTCTTTCCCTCTCCCCTATGTCCTACTCTCTCTTTCTCTCTCTCTCTTTCTCCCTCTCCCCTATGTCCTACTCTCTCTCTCTCTCTCTCTCTCTTTCTCCCTCTCCCATGTCCTACTCTCTCTCTCTCTCTTTCTCCCTCTCCCCTATGTCCCCCTCTCTCTCTCTTTCCCTCTCCCCTATGTCCTACTCTCTCTCTTTCTCTCTCTCTCTCTTTCCCTCTCCCCTCTGTCCCACTCTCTCTCTCACACACAGACACACACACATACATTTCCCCCTCTCATTCTTTCTCACTCAGTATGTCTGTCTGTCTCCCTTCGGTCTCTATCTTTCTGTCTCTCTTTCTCTCTCTCTCTCTCATGTTCCAAATGTATATTCTCCTCTTTCCTAATGCACTTTATCATACAATAGCACACCTAATATCAAGGTCTAATCTTCTGCTTTTCCCTTACCCATTAATCAGTAACCCTCACTCATTCCAATGCCCTTCTTTTGAACAACACAATGCTATACTTCATGGTCTATATCCCAATGTAATTGAGCCAATTCTCTCTGCGGTTTCTTTCTGCGTTGGTGTGAAAATGAATCCAAACCGGAGCAAATCCTATTGATTATTCCCGTAATTGCTGTCAGATATGAGGAACACGAAACAAATTAAAATGACTGATGTGCAGCACCACTGAGTCAATCACGAAATAGGTTACAGGATGATAAAGCTGACAACAGATATTTTGGGGCGATCCTCCTCCTACATCTTAATTAACATCCCACGCACAAGGATTTGACGGGCGACCCAACATCTTCACTGGCGTCAATTATTTTGGGATTTATTTTGTCAAAAGTTTGGGGTAAGGTTACGGGTTGCAATTTGGTTTTAGTTCAGCATTGGGGTAGGGTTAGAGTTAGGATTAGGGGTAGGGTTAGGATTCGGCTTAGTGCCATTATACATGTACATGTAAAAAGAAAGGCAAATAGGCAATGGAAGGTGATGTTTGGGCACATTTTCATGAGGGGCACCTTTTCCTCAAATATAAACTCTTTCATTTACAAATTGAAATGTTTGACAATTTTTGAAGTGAAATGGCTGAAATTACATATCTGGGCACCTCCTGTCTGAATATGATGCAATGCGGGCATGTCGTTGAATCTGCAGTATTGGTTTGAAATCCGCAGGGGGCTGGAGCCCCACTAGCCCTCCACCCCATCTTTCCCTACGCCAATGCAGTGTATTAACTATTAATCAGACAAGGCTGGTATACTTACATGGATTTAAGGCTGTGGGACACCATGCGGAGAGGCTCAGAGGGAAACTCGACCAAACCGTTTACTTGGAGAATCCTGCAAGAGGAAAATAGAGAGAATTATAACTTTTCTGGCAAGTTTATATGTAATGTTTACATTAGCATCTTGCCACACTGGAAGAACTGACATGTTAACATTAAGACAAAAATGAACACCTTATCCACGAATAACAAATATGAGTAATGTTTTAAAATTTTAAAGCTATGATAAAATTACATTTTCAGTCAGCAAAAAATAGTAATCTAATCCAACAAATTTTACAAAAATTGAATGTTTTTAAGTGTAATAATAATAATAATAATAATAAGTTCTTGTATAGCACATAATACATTATGAAATAACATCTCTATGCGCTTCCAAAGAGATTGGAGGTACCCATTTACCTCACATGGGTTAAAAACCAACTATTGAAGCAAATTTTTAGCTCAGTTCAGTCTATAAAGTAGGATTTTTTGCATAGATAACAATAATAATAATACATTATATCTCTAAAGCGCTTAATACTAATGTTTCTAAGTGCAAGAAAAAGAAGAAAGGAAAAGGAAGGAAAACTGAGAGATACCAAAGAAACATGTTAAAAATATTAAATTACAAGTAAACAGACTTAGCCTCCCTCTCGAGTATATATATATATATATATATATATATATATATATATATATATATCCCTCGTTTAAAATAGACTTGTTTTCTTCTTTACATTACCATTAGAAGCGGAAACTATCGACCCATGAAAAACAAAGTCAGACAAACCTCATCAGTTAAACTGAGAAAACACATGTATTTAGAACACCATGACCTCTAATATCTAACAATGGCACCAAGTATAGAGGTACCCACCATTAACATGCAACCTTTGAGTAGTTTGCCAAAATAGGCTAATCGAAGAGGAGCTCGAAAGAAACGTCAGTGTTGCTAATTTGTGGTCATGGCCTTCCATTTCTGTATATTATCTGTTATTCTTTAAAAATCTGGTATTGCTGAATTCATTTTTGGTTGCCCGTTTCTTCAGACTTTGCAGATATGTTAGGCATTGCCTTTCCCCGCTTCTCTCTCCAGTAATCTTCCCCGCTAATATTGTTTTTACTAGATTACCCTTTCTGTAATTGTGACCAACACATTGCATTTGCCTGTTACTTATTGTGTTGATGAGCGATTAATTTTCTGAACATTTCTTCAATCTGTAATCTTATCTGTCCATGATATATTCATAATTTTTCTCAAGAATCACGTCTCTGTACCCTGTTACCTTCTTTCAATATGGTTCACATATGAGGTTCATTTAAACACCTTTTTTGTGTGTGAGTGAGCTCGTTAACTCTCAAACTGCGGGCTCGATACATTCTATATAAAGGTTAAGATTGTTTCCACAACTCTACCCTGTGATCTTCTTTCAATATGGTTCACATACGAGTTCCTTTAAAACACGTTTCTTTCGTGTGAATGAGCTCCTTAACTCTAACCTCAAAGGAGCAATACACAGTGTATTCTATATTAAAGTTAAGATTGTTTCCACAAATGTAGCCTGTGATCTTCTTTCAATTTGGTTCAACGATAAGTTCCTTTAAAACACGTTTCTTTCGGTGTGAATGAGCTCCTAAACTCTATCCTCAAAGGCCCAAATACACAGTGTATTCTATATTAAGGTTCAGATTCCTTCCACAACACTTCTTGGCTTGATAATGGGTCCTCGACTTGTAACACCTGCCCAAACATAACATGTTTTTAGGCATAACAAGACTCTGTCCTCCGCTGTGAGCCAGAAGGGCGCTAACACTATACAACCTAGACGTCTTATGGTGCCCTTACGCAGAGACAGCGCACTTACGGGTCTCGGATGATGGTAAGTAAAGATGAACGAGGATGGGTATGGGGGTAAAAAAGGGAGATGAGGAAGAAGACAGAGAGGGAAATGAATAGGGTAAGAGGGAGGCAAGAAGGGCGGGGAGTATGGCAGAAAGAGATAAATTGGGATAGGGGAAGAGAGATGTGCCAGAGACATACAAGAAGAGACATAAACGTAGAAGGAAAAAAAGTGTACATAAAAAGAGTATCTATGAACAAGAGAACAAGATATGCAGAGGGAGAGAGGGGAGATAAACAGAGAGAGAGAGAGAAGGCAAAGAAGAGAGACAGAGAAGACAGAGACAGAGAAGAGAGAGAAAGAGAGAGAGAGAGAGGGGGAGAGAGAGAGAGAGGCAAGAAGGACAGGGAGTATGGCAGGAGGGATAAACTTGCAAGAGGTAAATTGGGGATTGGGGATTGGGGGAGAGAGGTATCCCAGAGACATAATGTAGACAAAAAGAAAAGGGAAGAAAACAAAGTGTACATACCAAGAGTATCTATGAACAAGAGAAAAAAGAAATACAGAGGAAGAATGACAGAAAGAGGGAGAGAGGGGAGATACAGAGAGAGAGAAAGAGAGAGAAGACAGAGAAAAGAGACGAGAGAGAGAGAGAGAGAGAGAGAGAGATGGAGAGAGAGAGATGGAGAGAGAGAAAGAGAAATGCAGAAGGGGGGGGGGGGGGAGGAGGGGAGAAGCTGGCAATTATACTTCATTCATGTCTTGAAAGAGAAAAAACACAAAAACAAATTGATGTGTTATCAATGCTAGCATTTTTACAAGTCATTTTTAGTACCCTTCATTCAAAACCACTAGCTAGGAGATTTATTCATAATTCAAGAAGCATTTCATGAACATGTGTTTTCACAATTACTATCCACTTCAAAACAACCGATTTATATATAAAGTGATTTGGCTCGGGCAACTGAAAACGTACCGAAATCTGCATAAATAATTAAAAGCGGCGTGTGATTAAGAGACCTCTCCATGGGGAGCATCTCAAGGTGCTTGGATACACATGGATATGCAAGTACCATCTAAGGGTGCGTTTATGCTCAACCTTTTCTGGCCAGAATGAGGCATTTGTTACGTGTTTAGTTCAAAACACGGTTGCATTCTTTCTCATTTTTGTAGAATCACAGGAAATCGCTGATCGTAAACTCACAAAAAGGTGCGTTTTGGATCGCTGATTCTGGAGAAGCATAAACGCACAACCATTTGTAAACGTGTTTGAATGGGGTCAATGTAGCATGCGCAGTGCAGGTTTGCGAATCCAGCTGCAGAGCCAGAATCATGCCTGGAGGAGCCAGAGAACTGAGCATAAACAGTACACCATGGAACTGCGATAACGATGAGCGTTTACGAGGAGCGTTTCAAATTGTTTCAAGTCTGCCTTCAAAATTGAGCATAAACGCACCCTTAGTGCACTTTGGCATCACATGAAAATATAAACGCATATGGTATACCCCCTCCTTCCCCTCCCCCCACAAGGGAGGACAATTAAGGGAAAAAAGAATGCATGAAGAAACAAAGATGTCTACACTACAATTCAAATAAAGGAATTTGACTCAAGCTTTAAAATGTTGAACACATGGACACCTAAATGATGTGACATAATTTTGTTTTTGATTTTATTTTGTGTTGGTATTAGTTTGCTCCTTTTGTTGCCTGAAGAAACTTGAAAAAAAACATATTGATAACATTCATTACAATGTGTTTCCAGGTAGGTTTAAAAAGAGAAACAAAATTAAAAAACAATAGTTGACAACTTATGCATATAAACCTGTGTACATGTGTGTTTAAAGTTATTGCAAACCAAGAAACTACAAAGTGAGCAACACTACAGAGAGGTATTAGTACAAGAACAGCGGCAAAGAAGAGCTACAAATTTGAAACCATAATACAAGTTTAGATAATGATAATCCTCTATGCAATACACATATGGCTTCAAATCATTAGTTCTATGTCTTACTTTTACATCCCGCTGCCACTCTAAAAATTATCCCCAATTACACTCAACTGACATTTGTAATCACTATTGCTATTCACTAATAAGCAACAGCTAGAAACTCTCTCTCTCTCTCTATCTCACTCTCTCTCTCTCTCTCTCTCTTTCTATCTTCCCTACTTTTCTATCTTCCTTTCATTGCTATCTCTCACTTTTTTTCTCTCTATATATTTATGTCTCCTTTGAATTTCTCAAAACATTTTCCCTCCTAATTGTTTCTTTCATTCTCTTTATTTCTGTACCTCAATCAAGCCCCCCCCCCCCCTTACTCCTACATGCTCTACTTCTATTCTGATTCTCCTTCTCTTTATCTCTTTCTTCTCTCTCCTTTTCTCCTTCATCTCTCTTTTTCTCTCCTCTCTTTCTTTCTCTGTATATCACTCCTTTGCTATTTATAAATCTATCTTTCAATTATTTTTTGTTGTTCTCTATCTCTCTCTGTCTATCTCTCTCTCTCTTTGTCTCCCTCTCTCTCTCTCTCACCGACTCTTTTTGGATCCCCCCTCTCTCTCTCTCTCTCTCTCTCTCACTGACTCTTATTTTGATCCCTCTCTCTTCCTCTCTCTCTCTCTCTCTCTCTCTCCCCTTACCACCATACCCTTATTGCTACTTATTCTTCCTTTAGCTTATAAGCACACATAAACAGGATCAACGTACATGTAAATATTATGTCACAATTTCCCCCTTTTTTTTTCTTTACCGCTTCTAAAGAAAAGAAGAAATCTAGAGTATGTGATCCTTCTAAGAACTTGTCTCCATTTATCTGGAGGAGAAATCCTTCATAACTCTCTCGGGCCCATTTCATAAATTGGAATTTTCCCGGTTTGTCGGTGAATAGGGTGCTTAGCGGAATCACGCAGTAGATTACAAATTGTCATAACAGAGCATCAAGGCCGTCTCCTGTTTCCATTCAGGTTCTGAAGAAAAGAAAGTGGGTGAAGAAATGCCGTGGAGAAATAAAAAAAAAGTGTATCAAGCTGAAGTTCGTATCTTCAAAAGGACAGTGTAGTTGCAGAGGTTACCAGAATCAAGTTGTTCTTAAGATCACGTACTGCTTGGTACGGTCAGGTGCTTGCATTGTGAAAAGAGCTTCCTAAAAGTGAAGGAAAATTTCTATGAGGTACTGGATAGGTTGAATATATTGTTGTACGTACAACTGGACCTCTAGGAAGAACAGAGCCCAAAATGAAGAAAAAAATTGTAAAAGACCAAGTGTTTTTGTTTCAAACTACTTCCCAACAACTAACTTTATATACAATTTTACCTGAACTTTTAAAAGAATGCTCCAAACTTCCTACGATTGGCCCATTTACACAGCCCAAACGCTATTTGAAAAATCCTTGATTTTTCAAATACCACTTACACTACTACGAAATCCCTTAAAAAACGTTGATGTTTGCTCATTACGATATTAGGGGTAAGTAGTGCAAATGGACGTTTGTTACTGCTCTGCATGCAATCGCACAGAAGCGAGTTGAGTAACGTGACAACAAAAATGTGCAGAGAGCAGGCATTTACACTGCAAAATTTTTTGCCAGCATTGAACAAAAAACACACTCCAGAGGGGAATTTTTAGATTTTGTTTTTTTCTTCATGTTTGCCGGTATTTGCATAAAAAAACCCTCTGGAATGTGTACAACATTGATGCTTTTAGCTTGCAGTGTAAACGCAGCTAAAGTGTGAATTTTTGTTGTGAACGAAAACACCACCATTCTTGACAAATAATTTGTTCCAAATTGATATGTTGCTATCATGATGGTGCCATTCTTTATTTACAGCTAGAAAATGCTCCAGATCATTGTAGTCTAAACGCCGTTGGGAATTTTCACGGAGTTTCCCCGAGATGTCTCATGGGTTTCGACTTCTGGTTCAGTTTCCGCACAAGTAGAATTTGAGATCCAGTGCAACACAGTTAAAATGCCAAGTGAGCCCCTCAAGCCGAGAGTGAGGAGCAGAAATATCACGGGGACTCAAATATCATAGATTCTATACATTTTCTCTCACTGGATAAAAGTCATGTTTTGTTGCATTGCACGGATCTAGCGATCCTTTTGAGGAGAAATGTATGTCTTTGCAGCTCCTGATTCTTTTCTATCGCTCCCTCCATCTCTCCCGCTTTCTTTCTGCCTTTTGTCCTTTCCTTCTTTTTCTCTTTCTACCTCTTATTTGTCTAGCTGTTTCCTTCTCTTTTTGCTCAGAGCAATTCCGGTGTTAATATTTGTATCAGTACGATATTTATTCATGAATGCATTTGTGATGTGGCTCAATAAGCTACTGCAGTGTGTACATACCTGCCAACATTTAAAAATGAGAATTAAGAATTTTAAGCACGGTATGTCTTCGAAAATAAGAAATCTGTACCCTTAACAGGTGTTCGCACATGCAGCGGCAGTATAACTGGCAATACGCGGTAAATCTGTGCAAAAAAGCTAATACAAATTCGCTGCTCAATCATGCAGCTTTTCAACGCACGCAATACGTGAACTCTCACATCGCGGCATATGATCAAACAAGCTTAATTTGGCTTAAGCAACACAATAAAAATATAAATATTTAAAAAAATAAATAAATACAACAAAAAAAATTTAAAAAAAAAAATTTAAAAAAAAAAATTTAAAAAAAAAAATTAAAAAAAAAAAAAAAAAAAAAAAAAAAAAAAAAAAAAAAAAAAAAAAAAAAAAAAAAATCGAAATTTTGAAAATCCGGGATCTCCCACATTTTGGGGTCCTAAAAATCCAGAAAAACAGGATATGCCGGATTATTCGGGAGGGTTGGCAGGTATGTGTGTATATTTGGAAGAATTCAGTAATCAACAGAATAAAGAGATTTTGAAACTATCCAAAGAACGAAGAGTAACTCTGCACTACTTGTAGCTACTTGTACCCTCTATACAGCAAACAATGCCTAATCGGTGCCCATTGGTCCCAGATGGTTCCCTTTTTCATATCTTAATTGAGAGCTGATTTGATGAGATACCGACCAGTCAATGACCACGCAGGGAGGTCTCATCCCTCCTGGCCAAACTAGTGCAGTGGGGCTTTAAAGAATATAGTTTTTAATAAACAGTTGATTTATTAAGTAGCTGAATAGATATAAAACAAGATGCTTTTACCAGTAAAATAACAAAACTTGTTTCATATCTACTGTAGATCAAGTAATAATAAAAATAATGATAACATTAATAATATTGATGGTAGTCGTGTAAAGCATGCATGTCTGGCTCATTGCCACTCCTAGCGCTCCATTATTACCACCCTGGCTTCAGGGATTTGAACCCTGTACCTTGTGGTTTACAGTCCAAAGACTTATCCACTGGACCACAACACCTTTACAAGTAGTAACCAAATGGACTACAAATAATTATGTATCGGTATGCAAGATTTGATAATTTCTACCTCTCCCTCTCTACATTCTCTCCCTGTCTTCCCCATCTCCCTCTCTCTCTCTCTCTCTCTCTCTTCCCTTACATCACTCTCTTCCCCTCCTCTTCTCTTTTACTTCTCCCTTCTCCTATCAATTTTTCTCTCACACACTCACTCTCTTACTTTCCCTCCTCTCCTTCTTACCACTTACATCCTCTCTTACTGTTTCCGCTCATACTGCCAACAATGTCACCTCTCACTCTCTCCACCACCCTCTAGATCTTTAACTCTCTGTTATTTGATTTTTTTTTACCTCTTCTCCATTCTCCCTCTCTCCCCATATTCCCTTCCATCACTATCTTCCCCTCCTTTTCCCTTTTATTTCTCCCTTCCTCTATCAGTTCCTCTTTATCTCACTTTCTTTACCCTCTACTCTCCTTCTAACCGCTCTCATTCTTCCTTACTCTTTCTGCTCAAAATACCAATAATGTCACCACATTCACCTCTCCCTCTCTCTCTCCGTCACCCTTTCCCTCTCTCCATCGCTCTTTCCCTCTCTCCATCACTCTCCCCCTCTCTCTCCATCACCCTCCTAATCTCACGTGGTCTCTCCATCTTTCCTTCCTATCCCCTGTATCCTAGATCTTTAACTCTCCGGTAACAAAGCCCCGGTTCCCTCCATCCCCCAGGAGCTAAGAGCACGGCGGCTTAGTGATGAGTGGGACCTTAATCCATTTTACAATGTGTGAATCTTAGCTTTAGGTGGAATCACTTAATGCATCAATAGAGGTATTCATGACATGCCATTGGTATGGGGTCTGTTCACACAAACATCTTAAGCCGGATCAAGCTTGAATTTGATTCGGGTTTATTTGTTTAGATCTATATGATACAGGTTCATGAATAACTTAATGCATCAATAGAGGTATTTATGACATGCCATTGGTGTAGGGTTGGTTCACACCAACATCTTAAGCTGGATCATGATTCGATTTGATTCTGGTTTACTCGTTTTGATCTATTTATTGTTTGCAGAGATGCCAGTTAAAATTGATCAGAGTGCCTGAAATCACCTAGAATGAGCCATTTTGCACACAAAGAAGCCTTAACTATGGCCTGAAAATAACTCACCACGACCTGAATTCAGGCTTTAGACCAAAAACTGGCATCCCTGTGTTTGTTATAGGAAAATATGATACAGGTGAATGTACATGCATCAACATAGTAAAATGTAATAAACCTGTGCATCAAGAAAAAAATGAAGATATTAAGAAAAAGAATGACCCCAAAACATCATTAAGTTGAAATCTGAGAACTGAAAAAATGGTACGACGGGACACACTAAAAAGATTTCACTGATTGTTCTTAGTATAGCACAGGGAAAAAATACACAAGGGCTCAGGGCGAATTAGCCCCGAAATGCTAAAAAGAGCCCCCCCCCCCCCCCCAAAAAAAAAAAAAAAAAAAAAAAAAAAAAAAAAAAAAAATTGCATAGAGTTCAATGCAAAACAAAATAAACAGAGTTATTTTCATGCAAGCAAGCTTGAAAAGTAGCCCCAATTTTTTTTAGAAATTTGTTTCCCTGGTAGAGCATGCTATTTAAATGTATTTGACTTGGATGCGCTAATACAATTATTCTAGAAGTGGAGTAATCTCTAGAGTTCGAGAGTATTTACAGACCAAAGAATAATCAAGAGGAATGAGAATCTGGGCCGAATCATCATCTAAATCCTGCCTACTAATGGCTGATATGCTAATAATGGAAAAGGTTTGCTGAGATTGTAATCCTGGGGGGTGTTTCACAAAGACTCTAAGTTGAACTTAAATCTAAGTTGGACTTAAATATTATGGAGAGCCATTCGTAGCCTTAAAATGAAATATATTCAAAAGCAGAAATTGAAGTATTTTAGAATTTTCATAAATTCCACATCAAGAACATGACTTCTCCTTGATACTAGAAAATATGAATGATTTGGATCAACATTTTATGCCTGTAAAAATAGGTTTTACAAAATATTTTCAAAGATGCTAACGGCTTTCCATAATTGTTAAGTCCAACTTGCAGATAAGTTCAACTTAAGATCTTTGTGAAACACCCCCCTGATCAATTTCTCAGTCAAAATTGATATCCCTGTTTTTATTAGGGCTTATTCACAACAAGGTTTAACTTATAATTATCTGGCTAATGTAATGTGTGTATTCACACAAAATATTTGAATCAAGTACAAACAAAATCTACAAAAAAGTAGGAATCCAACATCATATGAAGAAGAAAAAGGTTGACAATTGCTTAAAGCTACATGTAATCTTGAGCTATGGTATGGGCATTGTTTGTCGAAAGAACATGGCTATTATTCATTCTGGATTGTTCATCCTGCAGTAGATTGATTGTTTGAACCACTAAAGTAAAAACAAACCCACACAAACTTGCTGGAAACCATCTGCAGTAAAAACTACAACTCTCATTTGCAAACAGTGACAGGTGTTAAGCACATGGCCTTGGGCTTTTCCTTATACCTTTTTATATGCTCATTACTCAGCCAGTTTACATTTTCTATCAAAATCGTCTGGCACATGTCATTTATTTGTAATCTTGAACATTCAGAGTAAGTTTAGTTTGATTCTGTGAGAATTTATTTTCTATCAATACTAGAACTCAAACTTAACCTTTAAAGATCCGACAGTAAATGACGGTGTCTGTACATTGTAAAATTATCCGTTCACAAATTCTTTGATAATTTAAACCAAGAATAATAGTGAATGACATCAATTAGAACTAACAAACTAAACTAAACAACTCCATTAATTTTGGGCGTTACAGAAAGTGTTATGACTTTGTGACGATGACATTATTGAAGACATTCAACATGCCACCACGTATGTTACAAGTTCAACCGTCATTAAAAAGCAGGTTGCATTCTGGGAAATTGGAAAATACTTTGTGAGATTATTTACGGTTTTCTGTTTGTGAAACAATATCATTGAAATATCTTTCAGTAAATTTTGTTCAGAAAGTCATTGATAATCAACCTTTTAAAATCACTTCAAGCCATTTTTTATCTTCACAATGCAACTGAATGGCTTTAATGAATGAATTAATATTAATATTGGATTCCAGTTACACTCCAACGAGATGAACAGCTCTTCTACTCATCCACCTTTCAACATAAACAAGGTAGAGAGCTTTAATGAAGTGCATGCATTAACCTCAATTGCCTTTATAAATCAGATTTAATGAATTTATGAACGAATCCATCTCCCCTCCTGGCTTTGTGGCGATTCTATCCATCAAGGTTGATGAAATCTAAAGTAGATGGTTAATTCTTGACTAGGGCAGAGAGATGGAGCTTGTTGGATCTTCAATTCAATCAATGAATTTATTTTTCTGATGTACGTTCAGCATGGACATTTGTTTCACTAACATTTAAAATAAAGGCTCAGTGTACAAAGAACCAGGAATAGGATACATAATGGTGATGACAAAATAATAATTGTACATAGTATTTGAATTTCTCTTGGTTATGGGTTGTTTCATTTAATCAAATTACATAATTTGGCTGTCTTCATGGCATTTCTGTACAAATTCAAATTCGTCTTACCAATTTATACATAAGACAATAATATGAAGGAGTGTAATATGAAGAGAGGGGTAGAGAGAGAGAGAGAGAGAGAGAGAGATTGGGAGGCGACACAGAGAGTTGAGAAAGTAGTTTGAATTGTCTCGAGTTGGACTGCCATATCATGTGGAGTATATTACCATACAAGCACCCTTTAAGTGTGTATCAAAGGTCAACTATGGCAGTCCAAGTTGTTTGTTGCACTGCCCACCGGATGCATGCAAAGAGTTAAAGAAGACTTTGGATAATGTTTAGAGGGCATGCATGGTTAAACTTACAAGAGCTGCAGATTGTGAAGTCCTCTGAATGCGTCATTATCAATGTGTGTGATGTTGTTCCCAATAAGGCTTCTAGAAAGATGAAAAACAAGGAAAAAGAGAAAATAAGAAAAACAAAATCTTATTTCTAAAATTGTAACATGATGACGTCATAAACTCTGTTGAGCAAAAAAGGTGCATAAAACACATGTACACTAGCTTCAAGCCCTTTCAAAATATGCAATAAAAAAAGGGGGTCACACAGCGGCCAATCAGAGTAGCTATAGTAGATTCAAATTTGGAATATACATGTAAGAGGTGATATGTACAATAGTATATACAACCTACAAATCATTGTATGTAAAATATGAAATAATATCTGCATAATATTTGAATGAATCTCTACAACAATGTAATAGAGAGGCCATACTCGGCTCCAATTTATTATGATTTAATTTTCATGCACAATTAAGAGGACATGATGACATACAAGGTTGGACAGTCCAGTAGAACATAAGTCCACAGAAATCTGGAAGCCCAAAAAGACTGATCGTTATCAAGCAGGAAATAAATGGTTGATGATTGTTTTACTAGACTGCTAAGCAAGCATGCATGCTTGCAGGTAAGCAACCAGTGAACAGACGGCTTAAAGGCCCACTGCACTACTTGCAGCTACTTGCGCCCTCTATATAACAAACAATGCCTAATCGGTGACCATGCATTGGTCCCCCATGATCCTCTTTTTCTTATGTTAACTGAGAGCTGAATTGATGAGATAACCACCTGTCCAGTGACCTTGCAGGGCGCTCTAATCCCTCCTGTAAACTATGGCAGATAAGCTTTAAAGTCCTCTTGAAGGACTTGGTAATGAGGATAAATGCTGTGCCCCTTACAAGTGTATTGAATTGGTTTTGAATCAGGGACTTCCCGGTTTAGACACCACTGCTCTATACCACTGAGCCATCATATCTCCTATAAAAAGGTAGTAAGTTCCTAATTGCCAAGGTGAAATCCCACAGGAACCATCAGCCCAGCATAGCAAAGGAACATACAGATATATAGAAAGATAGAGGTTTAAAACATCCATACAGGATTTAAAATTGATCTTGAGTTGAGTTTTGTCATTGAAAGTTTTAATTTCTCATCATGTTGTTCGAAGTACACACGTCGATGCACTAGTTCATGGGCAAATTGGGCGCAGATGTTAAATCCAAGCTAACTTTGGAGCATGCCTGGATACGAAAACATTTTTCACCTGGTGCCCTTCTAAACACTCATCCACGTATGACGCAGAAACCTCTGCATTTTTTCTTTCTAAATGCGTAAAATGAATGGAGAGTGGAGATGAAAAAAGGAGCTGCGCACAAAAGCCCTCAATGTATGCATATACTCACCGCCTGTGTATTATAAGCTACATAACCGTGAAGTGCAGTACGCTTGATAAACATCGACATAAAAAGAGGCAAGATTCGAGCATCATGTGCTCGAGCCATTAATACGCACAAATACATTTCTCTGACGATTACCCCCCCCCTTTCCCCGAACATGTTCCAATGCATCCATACAGTAATCTAAATCACTCTACCTGCATGGCCCCTGGAAATGGTTGCCATGGTAATTAACGCAGTCATCAGGAGGAGAGGTGTTTGTAATTCTTTGATTAATTACCAACAAGAATCTGGAGATTGATGGACTTATCAGATACGTTATCAATGATGCAAGGACAAGTGATGAACCATACCAGATTGACAAATATAGCATCAAGGATAAGCTAGGCCTATATTCATTGAAGCTTAAAGAGTTTTGGTAGCCCCCGGTCCCCCCTCGGAAAAAAACAAAAACAAATGCCATGAAATATGTTAAATAAAGTCTCGCGTTATCTTATCATTTTATTATCTTAAAGCTTATCTGCCGTAGTTTACAGGAGGGATTAGACCGTTCTGCAAGGTCACTGGACAGGTGGTTTTCTCATCAAATCAGCTCTCAGTTAACATAAGAAAAAGAGGATCATGGGGGACCAATGGTCACCGATTAAGCATTGTTTGTTATATAGAGGGCGCAAGTCGTTACCAGTAGTGCAGTGGGCCTTTAACTCAAGGAAATCTGACAGTTTTTGAGGGTTTAAAAAACTATACATTACCTTTAAGGGTAGTGTATATCTTTAGGGAAAAATTATGAACATGAATTTAAATAGCAAGTGTATAGCAGTTCTATGTTCACTTTTGCATTCACACATTATAGAAAACAGTGGTTTAATGCTTTATATCTGAATGAGCCTTAACTTAAAAATAGGGGTGAGGCGCAACACTTTTGGAGTTGAGGATGGCAGATCGATATACCACTTATGTTTCAAATGGGGGCGGACTACAAGTGGGATTTGGCCTTTATAACTGTCAGTTCTATGAATACAATTTATTCATTTATTTACTACTTGTAGGATGAAACACCCTTTTCAGCATGAGTGCTGTTTTTCATAAGGGTCCACCAAAGAGTTTTTACATACATGTACTCTTATCAGTCACGCTTTTGGACACTTCCTAAATGATCACATACAAAGGCATCACTGATTTCCAGGCTTAGTGAATTCAACAACAACAACCCCTTTTATGTTCCGGACGTTAATCTTTCTGCCACTACGTTTCACTCATAGCTTGTTCAGACTATGGTATATCAAACTTGTACAAAGAAACATCTAATAGCGGAAGGAGTATACAGACTAGAAAATAACGTCATCTAAAGAAACTTTGTCTATAGAAATGTTGTACAGTGAAACTAATTTCGAAGTGGATAATTGACACAATGGCTGGCAAGTCATCTGTGTGCCCTCACAATAAGCCCAGCCCAGTTATACAATTTTTTTCAGACTATACAGTGGAACACTGTTTCCGTATCAAGTATTTATTCAAACATTTTTTTCACTATAGATCATTCAGACTAGAAAAATGTAAGTACTTCTTGTATAGCTACATATATACGATTCTTAGGGTATGTTTATGCTCAGCTTTTTCTGGCCAGAATGAGGCATCTGTTACGCGTTTAGTTCAAAGCACGGTTGCGTCCTTTCTCATTTTGTAGAATCACCGAAAAACGGCGATCGTAATCGCCGATCGTAAACTCACAAAAAGGTGCGTTTATGATCGGTGATTCTGGGGTAGCATAAACGCACAATCATTTGTAAACGCGTTTAAATGGGGTCAACGTAGCATGTGCAGTGCAGGTGTGTGAATCAAGCTGCAGACTCTGCACTGCACTTCTCTGGCTCCTCCAGGCATGATTCTTGCTCGGAGCCAGAATCATGTCTGGAGGAGCCAGAGAAGTGAGCATAAACAGTACACCGTGGAACTGCGATTACGATGAGCGTTTACGATGAGCGCTTCAAATCGCTCATTCTGCCTTCAAAACTGAGCATAAACGTACCCTTATATACATGTAGCTACACATGTTTACGATGACCTCTGGTAGTCCAGACGCAGGGAAAAGCTCCTTAAGCCATTCTCTCTCTTGGTGAGACATATACTGATTCTCTGATAAACTGTCTCTTAATGTGAGCCTACCTGTAGTGCTGTATGGATAATGTTACACGGAATGACATTTTATCTTGAATTATCCACTTTAATGCAACCGTTGGCGGAGAATTCCTTAAGGGTTATGACAGCTTTTGCTATGCTTTTAGACAAAGAATGTTTATTTAAATGAGTTTTAAAAAAACAAAGCAAACAAGTTCAAAGAAACAACACATAACTTCTTATTTCAGTATAGCTGTATTCTGGGGCTCAATATCCTGTGTTTGCTGCTGTGACAAACTTTCCTTGATTTCAAGTACTTTACTTTTCCTTCATATTTTTTGTCTGTTATTTCAACTCTCCCTTCTTCTCTGTCTTTCTGTCTCTCTGTCCCTCTCACTCCCTCCCTCACTCACTCACCCTCCCCTATCCCTCCCTCCTTCCCTCCCTCCCTCCTACCCATCTCCTCTACGGACTACCCCTTGTTCTTCCTCCTCCTCCTCTCTCTCTCTCTTTCTCTCTCTCTCTCTCTCTCTCTCACTCATCCCATGAACCTAAACAGGAAGAAAAATACTAAAATATATGTTTCTATGCCTATAATGTAATACTTAAATAATATTCTCAAATGTATTTTGAGAACACACTGAACAAAAGCAATTTCTAGCATAGGGAATGCACATTCCCAACAATCTGTACTTAAATAAATTCATACTACTTTTTCCTGGAAACCCTTGCTACTTAAATAGAAAGCTATATTTCAATCAAATTAGGTTCTGAAACATAAGATTGTACTGCTTTGTGTTCATTTGTATAATACACATGAATTTGGCATTTGCAACTAACCACAGAGCAAGCAGAGTACTGTTCACAAAAATCATGTATAACATTGCACAATTGAATACATTATTTCATCTAATCGTTAAATATTCCTTTTGAATGCAATATCATCTCGAAGCAAACAATTTAAAAATGAAATTGTTATAGCTAAAAATAAGCAGGTGCAAGAACATGATTCTAACAATGATTCAACTAATGAGGTATTTTAATACCGTTTTGCATTGCATATTATGTTATAAAGTTTATGTATGTCATAGTAATGTTCACTTATTTCAATAAGTGAACTTGGGGTATTTATGGCAAATGCCAATAAAATTGCAATTGGTTGATTTTTATAATTTTTGCCATCTTACTTAAAAAAGGTTTAGAATATGAATTCCTAAATAGCGACTCTTAGAATGTGGAACCAAATGAATTAAGTCAACATCAATAATAGGCTACTCATCACGAGACAGGTTTACAAACATGGAAATCCACTGCTTCCAAGCTTTCCCATAAAACAAACAAATATTGTCATTCAATCAACATATTTGCTTGAGTTTGGAGTGCATACACCGGCAGAAAAACCTTTCCATTTCTATTTCCCGATCAACAATTCATCGGCCGGATGATGACGGTTCGTGAGTATTGTCAAAATGACAGATCGGTTTCATGAACGTTGATCCAATTTTGTCAGCTTCGCTAGCTCAATTCCAAAGCATGGACAGTGAATCTAGAACACGGACGCACTTACGTTTACTTTTTCAGCCTACTTCATATTCTGGGTCATGACATTCTTTTTACGCAAACCTGTTTGAATGGTACGGTTCGTGAGCTCGATTTTCTTTTAAAGGAACTATCGGATGACAGCTGCTACTCTCTGCTAATATTCCAGCTCAATATTATGTCCATTTGCTTATCTTTATTCATGATTTCCTTTTTTGTTTCTAATCATCTAATTGGTCATTTCAAGTTTTGCTTTTATGTATATTTCATCCATTATGGTTTTAAGTCCTCTGCCTCCACTCTTTGTCATTCGCCCTCCCCCCCCCCCCCCCCTCTCTCTCTCTCTCTGTCATCCTCTCCCAGGTTTAACCCTCACTAAGTCTCTGTCTTACCAATCTATGTTTGTCTCTTTTCAAATGATGTCTGTTTTTTTGTCTATATTTCTCTTTCTCATGTCCTTGTTTTTCCCCATCACCTAGAACCTAAGTCCTTGAGTGGCCATCATTATTTACCTGTATCCTGATCTCAAAATGTTGTCATTCTGTCACAAATAATGAGCACCTTTAGAGTAAAATACAATGCTTTCATAATTTTAGTCTAATTTCATGAATTTCTATCTTTATTTTATGTTGTTCATTCTTACATTGTTTTCCACCTCTCTCAAATCTCTTTTCTTTTTCTTTTTTCTTAGCCACCTTCCTTAAATTCTCCCCTCCTCTCTTCCAACCCCTCTCTCTCCTTCCCCTCTCCCACTCATCCCCCTCTTCTCACCTTCCCTTTCTACTCATTTCATCTCCTCTCTCTCTCTCTCTTTCTCTCTCTCTCTCTCTCTCACTCTCTCTCACTCTCTCTCTCTTTCTCATTCTCTTTCTCTCTCTCTCTCTCACTCTATCTCTTTCTCTTTCTCATTCTCTTTCTCTCACTCTCTCTCTCTCTCTCTCTCTCCCTCCCACTCTCTCATCTCTCATTTCTCACCCTACACTTCTATTTTATTCTCTTCATAAAATAGTTCATAGACAGATTGTTGCCAGGTAGCAAAGGTATACATGCATGCATGGCCAAGCAATGCAGATGAAAGCAAGATGAAGAGGTTCTCTTTCAAGAGCAACATTCTTTCACTCCCCCTCCCCTCCCCTTCTCTCTCTCTCTCTCTCTCTCTCTCTCCCACTCTCTCATTTCCCATTTCTTACCCTACATATTTATTATATTCTCTCCATAAAAGAGCTCCTAGACAGATTGTTGCCAGGTTGCAAAGGTATACATGCATGCATGGCCAAGCAATGTAGATGAAAGGAAGAAAAAGAAGAGGTTCTCTGGGGGCAACATCCTGCTTGTCATAGCTAACATCCCATAAAGATGCATCAATAGGCCTGTCTCCATCAGACCGCAGTTGCACAATGACCCGCTGTTTTGACTAGCCTCAAATTAGCCAGCTAAATTGCATCCTCATCAGCCTGCAGTTGCAAGTAGCAGGCTATTTGGTTTAGGAAATATCCCTAGAAATCTTAGTCTCGTTTCCAAAGTAGCCTGCCCGCTATTTGGGAAATAGCGGGCTAATTTTCGCCCGTCCAAACTAGTTTGTGATGAGCGTATCGGTTTGGTGAGGACGCAATTTTGAGCTTCGGGAAATATCCCGAGTATGAAAACAGTGGGTTATTTTGCAACTTTGGTCTGATGAAAACAGACCTACTGTGTATTATCTTAAGGACTGTTCAGATCATACCCTTCATTGTGTCTAAACTTATCGTGCTAGATATACTGTTAACGATTGTACACATTCACTGATCCATAAAATTCAACAAATCCTATATACATTACTGTGAAATTTAGGATTTTGACACAGGCCACAAGTCTTTACCTGACTGCTACACTACCTTACCTCTTCCCCTACCCTAATCCTAAAGATAGTCCTAATCTACAACCTTATCATAACCCTAACCAGCTAACTGTAAACCTAAACTTCATATTCAAGGGTTGTAAAAGAGGCTATGACAAGGTTTTCCATAGAAGATTAGGATTGAGTTTAGGTGTAGGGTTAGGATTGTTATGAAGTTTAGGGTTAGGATAAGGTTTAGGGTTAGGATTAAGTTTAGGGTTAGGATTAGGTTTATGGTTAGGATTAGGTTTAGGATTAGGCATAGGTTTAGGATGATATTTAAGGTTAGGGTTAGAGATAGGGATATGGTCAAAGTTAGGGATAAAGTTAGGGATAAGGTTAGGGTTACAGTTAGGCAAAGTGTTGAATCCATATTTGAAGAAGTTTAGATGAAATTAATTGTTGTTGGAGCTGGGGTGATAATATGATTCTGTTTTTAATAAGAGCAGAAGAGTATATATACATATAAATTGACCACTTATTATCATTATTGTCATAAAATACTGTCAAGAGACTAAATTATCTTTATCCCACGTAGATCTTCTTGACAAAAAAACACAAAACGTTTATGGCAACTAAAACTATTTATAAAAACACAATTTCATGTAATTTAATTGAAAATTAATTGAAATTGAAATTGAAATGAATATTCAAACTATTATCAAGTGTCAACACAACATTATTTTGAAAACTGGATTTGCAGATAGCCATCAGTAGGAAATGAGTCAAAGGGCAAAAAGAACAAAAAAAGGGGGAGTATAAAATAATGGATTGGAGAGTTTTAGGGAACAGCTTGACATTATATAAACAGGCCCCGAGGTGGCCCCCTACCGATGTGATTCTTCTCGTTTCCATGGTAATCATTAATCTCAAAGTGCATGAAACCCCACAAGCGGCTTTGCATGTGCATTCGGTCAGATGGACGGCATATCACTGATGCTCCAAGGAAAGACATTAATGTCTATGATGATGGTTACATGGTAAAAGGTCTGATCTACGGCTTACTCCAAATCATCGGGTCATCGGTCCGGTCCAGTTGTCGTGTTTACACGACCTTTCGTGAAATGAAAATAGAAGATGAAGCGACCATTCACAGATATGCTATAGGGTTTTCACAAAGTGTCGGGGTAATTGGACCAGACCATTTGTAGATTAGAGGAGTTTTTTCACAAACATCACCCCGACTTTTCATGCTTAAAGGGGCATGTTTACACAAAGGTCGGGGGAAACCACCCAACCCGACAATTTTGAAGTAAGTCTTGATATGACAGTGAAATCAGTACAATTGTAAGTTAACTTGTTGACTGCTGAATTCTTGAATTCCCATATGCTTTATACATGGAACACCTGGCTCCAGGAGGCAAGTGGTTAATTTGATTTACAACAAAATAAAACCCTGCTCAATGTCAATAGAAAGACAAAAATAAATGAATACGATTAATCATAATTCTGTTTTGTACTGCAATCAACTAATGATGTAATTCTCGTCACTCCTCATTCTTCTCCTCCTTTTTCTTCCTCCTCATCCTCTTCTCCTTCTTCTTTCATTTTATCCGTCTTTCTTTACCTCTTCTTTCTTTTCTTCATGGTCTCTAACTAATTAATGCCCTTCAGAATTATAACGAAACCTTCATTAACATACTGTATGCACTGATGGAGGATGTGTGTTAGTGTCCCCTACTTAATTTAGCCATCATGCTTGATCTGTGATTCTATTTGATGCAATTAACTTTAACTGTTTTATTTGGTCTCGTCCATGGCTTCCTCTTCTCCGTCATCTAGGCAACCTGTCTACTCTTTAATAGACATCCTTTCACCAAATGAAGTTGCCTCCTTTTAATAAGCAGAGGGCTTAATCAACTTTTAACCAAATTAAAAGGATCGGATTATTGCCGGTGTTGACTGCTTGGACGTGAGCATAACAATAAAATTGGTTACACCAAATGCGGAAGATGACATGAAACGACTGAAAACACTATTATTTGGTTGGCCGGTTGGGGGGTTATAACTAGAAATACTAAGGCTCTGCTTAACAGGATCGACACAAATCAGTGACTCTTTAAGAAGTTGTTCTCTAAATTGATGTTTTTCACTAAAGGAAGTTTCCTTCTCTTAATAAGCAGAGGGCTCAATAAACTTTTAACCAAATTAAAAGTGACAGATTATTGCCGGTGTTGACTGCTTGGACGTGAGCATAACAATAAAATTGGTTACATCGAACAAGAAAGACGGCATGAATCTATTGAAACACTATTATACGATGAGGGGTAATAACTAGAAATGCTTAACCTCTGCTAATAACAAGACTGACACAAATCAGTGACGTTTTAACCCATTGACTGCTGAATTGTCATATTCCTCACAGGTTTAATACAGGAACCACCTGTTTCCAGTAGGCAAGGAGTTAAAAAGTTTTTCTTTCTATTGTTAACAGGGTTACCATATTTGAGTTCTCATCACCAACCAAAGGCTGACATATCATATCCGAATCTCAATCTGTACCAGATATTCCATGCCAAAAGAAAAACAACAAACTGCAGAAATCAAAAGATTATAAGGATTCATCGTGACTTGTAATTACTATTGAATTTTCTTGGCGCAGATAATCTTAGAAGATTGAACACTTCACATCCCACCGCTGCCACCATGTTTCAATAGGGACTTTTAGATTTGCGTGGACTGATACGTGAAACGTCCATTCAAGGCAGTGCATTAAAAGGACGTTGATCGTAGCAATCCACGTTGTCGTTCGGCAAATCTAAAAGTCCCTAATATCGTTTTTAGTAGCATTTAAGTGTCATAAACAAAAGATAGTTCACACAGCTCATGTGTAGTGTAAGAGAGTGATTTATTACCAGTGAGGCTGTATGCTGCCTACTTTTTGATATCAACATTATAAGTGTTTCTTTTCTTAAATCTCATAAACGATATTGTCACAATATTGAAATACAATTATTCATAACAGGTGAATCAAATAATTTGTAACGAGGCACTTGACAAACATTTGTGCATTAAATTTGATTACATGACGTAAATGGTCTATTGCTATTAAAGATAAAGACCAGTTATGGTCATGCGATTGCATTGTGAAAGAAACGTTGTGGAATCAAACAGAAAAGGTTGATCATCTAGCATATATAAGTATTGGTGTGTACTGCAAAGTTCTGGAATCATCAAAATGATAAGAAATTTGGCCCAGTCTTCCTAAAGTTACAAGCACTGTACACAGAAAGATGTATATGGGACTACGCACACATGCGCGACACATGTGTTTTATCTCTCACAGTCCAATCGAAAAAACTAATTTACCAAATATATCAATTAGTAGGCAGTTTCCCTGCAAATTTTTTATCATCATGTGTTAGTCAAAACATACATGATTGGTAATAAAGAGCTTCCATTTCATTTTTTGAAATTGGGGCGTTTCCAATACTGGTCTTTACCTTTAATAATAATAATAGTAATAATAGCTAATTCTTATATAGCGCTTTTCAGGACCGAAGGCCCTCTCAAAGCGCTTTACAGATATATATAGCTTTGTGTTGTTACAGGGCTCAGTAGAGTAAGTGGCAGAGGGTTAAGAAGATTTCTGAAAGAGTATCTTTTGAAGCATGATGCAACAATCGGAGCAAAGCAGGAGATTAATTAAGCCCCGTCCGTTCCTAAACCCAGTCTCTATTCTTCAAGTCGACTGAGCTGTCAAGTATTGTTGGATCATTTCCTAAGGCATGATCGGCTGGCTGATATGATGCTCTCAAGATAATATCTTCTCTCTCTTGTTCTCTACCTCTACCTCTATTTCTCCCTTCCTATTCTTTCTCTCCCTCTCTCTCTCTCTCTCTCTCTTCTCTCTCTCCATCTTTCTTCTTACCATGTACCATGTTTACATTCTCTTCTCTGCCTCTCTATATGCCTCATTCACTATTTCTCTCTTTCACTCTTTTCCCCCTCTCGCAATCTTTACTAATCTCTATTAATATCTGTTTCTCTAGTTGTTTCTCTTTCATTTTCTCTCAATAGATATCCTTATCCTTCAATAAATGTTTTTTTTCCCCCACCCTCTCTCTCTCTCTCTCTCTGTCATCTTTCTCCATCATTTACCATCCCCTCTCTCTTTCTCTCTCTCTCCCTCCCTTCCCCTCTCTCTCTCTCTCTGCCATTCTTGTTAGGGTTGCAACTGGGCTTTAGGGTTAGAGTTAGCGTTTGGTACAGTGTCGGTTCCATGGTTGAAGTTTGGAATTCAGTTAAAGTAGGTAATTGACAACAGGGAAATTGCCACAGGAGCAAGGGTTGTATGAGGGGTAATACTTACAATTCCACCAATCTTGGCAGGTGCTCAAATGCCCCTCCGTATAGCGTCCCAAACGAGTTGAAACCAAGGTCTCTGAGAAGATAAAAAGCAAACAAAGATATTAATTATATATGTTTTGAGTAAATTTATGGAAATAAAGACATAAAAATATTAAGTTATGTTCTGGTCAGATAAATGTAAAGAAACTGTCTGGGAGCACTATACCAGTTCTTAGATACAGTCCGTGCAGGGGCAGATAAAGGTCGTTTGTTAAAAAAATGCCAAGCCCAGAGACAGACTAGAAACAGTCTCCATTCTCATGAAAGTCATGTATTCATTATTCATTTATGCAACGACGGTGTACATTCTATGGAACACAGGTGAAAGTATTCTTCTCAAGAGGGCGAACTAAAGGTGTGCATGAAGCACGTCCCTCACTTTGACAGTGATTATTCTAAAATGCACAAAGTTACATGAAATGAGCCCTTATCACAAAACATGTGATCGATAACAAGTTACAATAACTGAAATGGTGGCATTTGTTTCGGAGAGCAGATTTGTCATTGAAGTTTAGCATTTGTTATTGATAACAAGTTTGATGAAACAGGTTCCTGGAACATTGCATCCAGGCAGTTTATTTTATGTCTGACCAGAAATTGACTTTACCCTTTACCATTATTCAATCTTTAGAGTTGTAAATACAGAGAAATAACCAGTACAAATCTATTCTGTTTGTATTAACCAAGGCAAGAGTCAGAAGCTGTTCAATCTGTTGAAAGCATTCCCTAAAGCATGTTTACGAACTCAATAAAAGACACCTTTGTCTCTTTTGAGCTACCCCGGATTGAAATATAAAATGCATTACCATAATTGGCTAGAAATAAGTTAATTATCCAAACCGCCACCACTGTCAACCAATAACATACCTAGACACAGGTGACAGCCCTCAAGCTAGTCATGAATATTCATAAAGTAATCAAGTCTATTTCTGATGTTGGTCAAGTCAACTTTTGGAAGGTCAGGGAGAAGGCTGAGACAATATGAAAGATGGGCGGAGAGAGAGAGGACATTTGATGTAGAATGCTGGATAAACAGCCCGGCCCCCCACTCCGGGGTCGGAGGGACCGCATTCGTGTTCCCGAATTTCTCCGGTAATGGAGTACTTTTCACGCAACAAAGTCTGGTCCGTATTGACTTATACACACCAGAGATAAGGGGGTGCTTTAAAAAATCTGGCCCACATTGACTTTACACACCGGAGATAGGGACCATCTAATTAAAGAACTTCTTTTATGAACCATCCCGAAGAGATCAGGTCATCAGGATTCTCTGTGAAATGCAGGGAGGCATAAATGTGCAATTACAGCACCAAGGAAAAATTAAACAAAAATTCTTTCTTGACATTATTCTGCAAGTAGTTTAGAGGCATTATTCAGCATTTTGAAATAATTTTGGGGTTGTTAACCTCTTCCTGCCCCAAATAGTTATATTATTTTGTATGTTTGGATGAAACAAAGTAATTTGTTTTGTTCTAAAGCAGAAGCATGTACATATATAATTGAAATAGTTCTCATAAAGGATTTTTCATTTCAAATTTAACTATCACACAAAAATATAAGACCCCTAAAAAGACAATTAGAGTAAAGACATGAGAGGATGGGTTCGAAGATAGATTACGGTCCTGTCAGACAAAAGAATGGTGGCAGAGTTGAAGGAGATAATACCCCCTTTAGACAGGGAGAATTATGCATTTTGTACCAAAACTGCATATAGCTACAATACAACTACTTATTCAATTTTTCTTGTTCGACTGTTTATACAGTGAAACGTTGTATACCAAAATGTACAGCATAATAGAAGTTTTAAGATCAGTTCAAATCAAAATCAGGATGATGATGATGATGATGGTGGTCATGATGATGACTATGACGACGATTAAGATGATGATAATGGTGATGATAATGGTGGTGATAACGATGACGATGATGATGTTGATGTTGATGATGATGATGATGATGACGTTGTTTATCATAATAATGATACTGATGATGATGACGATGATGTTGATGATGATGACGATGTTTACCATAATAATAATACTGATGATGATGATGATGATGATGATGAAAACAACGACGATGATGTTTACCATAACAATGATACTGATGATGATAATGATAGTGGTGATGAAGATGAAAACCTATTGTGCAGTGTCAGTATTCACCTCTGCTGGTTGGTCATACTCTAAAACAATGTCCCTTTCTCTAAACGAATATTATACGTGTTTCTTTTAAATACAAATTTGGTATAACCATCCTCTAGTGTGAGTGGGGCATCTCTTCGATTGGGCCTCCAAGGAGCAATTATCAAACCACCTGTCTTGAGATAGCCACAGTACAACATGCACATGGCTGACAGCTTTAATAGTATTGAATTTGACCCCAAGGATTCTAACTTTCTTGTTATATTACCTCTTTAATCTTTTTATCTCTCCCTCTCACTTTATCACTTCTCCTCTTTTCTACGCTTTTCCTCCCTTCTGGCTCTCTATTGCTCCCTCTATCTTTTTTTGGTCTCTCTATCTTACATTTAATACCTCTCTTTTCGTGTTCAATATCTCTTGCTTCCTTTCTCTTGTCCGTTCCCTCTGCCTATCTGTTTCTTCTTTCATTTTTTTCTCTCTCTCTTTATCTCTCTCTCTCTCTCAGGTTCACCTAAGTTTAATGCTCAAAATCATGGCAGTTTCCGAATGCTTAGACATTCTTGATGCAAAAACAGGTATCGTCATCAAGAACTATTCTCCCTCTCTCTCTTTCTCTTTCATATTTCCATTCTTCTTCTGTCTTTACTCCTCTTCATGTCATCATTCTCCCCCATTTAATCCATTACATTACACATCATTACTCCAATCACCCTGCCAACTTTTTAAGGCTCGTTTAGATATGACGCAGCAAAAGCGTTGCGTCTTTTTTGTGTGAACATAAAGCATTTAATATACGCTTCTTATTTCTGTATTTTATACCACAGGGTTCAATGAACGTGCACAAGTCTTCTGTTGCACATAGTTGCCATTCATTTACACGTTAAAAAAAAATGGCTGCCTTTTTGGCGGCAGTATACCGCACCATATCTGAACGAGCCCTTCAGAAGTCGGCTGCTGACTCTCAATCCACTATTGGATTTGACCCCAGGTGAATAGTCTGACTTTACACGTATCCAGTTGAGCTCCAGAGGGCGTCTTTATTCTTTGAAATGAAGTCCTTTGGCTGGAGAATAGGTCATTAGTAAGAAATAAATGTACCAGAAAGCGATATGAACATGAGCCATATCTAGGGGTGCGTTCAAGTGATTTTTTGAAGCTAGAATCACAAACATGAATCACAAATCAAAGCGCCGTTAAAAAACATGGTTACTGCGGGAGAGCATTCAAGTGATTTTTCATCAACGCTGATTCTCGCTCATTTGAAGCCCAGCCACTGCTCATCATACTGTCCAGTTTGACCCAGGAAGTATAGGTCAATTTCGCTGCGTGCTTTCTGTCTGTGTTTACAGGCCACGATAATGACGTCATAGAATCATGATTGAGATCTCAGTTCGCTAAAGCAAATTTTAGTGACCGTGATTCTGCAGAATCTTTTTTCAGCGTTTCATGTTTCTGTTTTTAAACACATTTTTTTTTTTAACGACCGACAAAAAAAATCGCTTGAACGCAACTGTGTTTTAAACTAAACGTCTTTGAAAACCGTGATTCTAGGTTGAAAAAGTGTTGATTGAACGCACCCTAAAAGACAGAACAGTGGTCTGGTCGTCTTGATAAAACAGAAGAAACAGTTTCTGATATTCAGTATCCATTTTGGTTCCAGAGGGCTTTGCTAAAATGTACCTTGAAATGTAGTCCATTGGATACAGCAAAGGGCCACTAGCTAGCAATGATAAATGTTCCAGATAGCAATGTGTATATTGGTTATGTTGACAAAGATGGTGAAAGATGGTGATATATGGTTTGAAAATTTGCAATTCAAGATGCTCAAAGATATTCCATACAATCTAAACTGCCTTAGGCAAAAAACTGATCTCGAAAAATGCAAAGAAGAATGGTTAAGGCAGGCCATTCACATTGCAAAAGAACTAATCTGAAAAACTATTTTGTTTTGGAACTACCATTTTCTGAATATATCATAAAAAACACAAGTGTTTGCTTTATAAATTCTGGTATTTAAAAGAGTTGTATGCATACGTCACTTGTCACTGATCTGCTTGCGTTAGCATGTAAGTGAGGAGAGGAGATTCACATTATCAAAAACCAGAAAAGTCCACCAGTGTTTTGAGCATGAGCATTCACACTGCAAAAACAGTGGAGTTTCTGACAGTGTTAACAAAAACCACTCACCAGAGGTGGGTTTGTTTATTGTTTTTTTGTTTTTTTGTTGTGCTTTATGGGTAGTTGCCTAGCGACTTCCCACAAAACTCCTGGGACCCGTTTCACAATGCCTTCTTTCAATGACAAATGACAAAAATCGGTGACAAATCTGCTGATAACCAATCAGAAACAAGGATTTCAGTAGTTTATAACAAAGACTGTTGTCACTGATGACAAGTTTTGTGAAACACCCCCCTGTTTTTGCTTGGAGTGTGAATGCAGCTATTGACATAGAATACTGCCTGGAGGGTACAATGCAATCTAAATGGATTAAAATGACAAAGCAGATAGATACATTTCATTTTTTTTACCTAATCTAGAATTTAATTACATTTATTCATCAATCATTGATTATTTTTTTCAATATCTGATAAAGATATCCACATTGTTCCTTTTGTTTTTTCCTTTGTTTTAGATTTCAACTGAAACAAATCAACATTTTATCTTCTCAATAATCAATCATCGCCCCCATGTCGTACAATTGAAATTCTGTTCATTATCATCCATAAATACTTTATAAATAGATAAATAGTTTTGGTACTAGACAATATTCCCTGCATATTTGACCACAGAAAGTTCAACACCCTTGACTACAGTATCATACAGTTAGAAACTTGGAATTGCAAGTTTTTGTCAACTGAAAAAGAAACATCATTCCATATTGATTCCTATATTTTATCTACTAACTGGAGTTTATAAACACAGATGTGCCTTACAAGTTACAACTGCCATAATTATGGCTCACAAAATCCAATTTTATTTATACCTAAAGAGAATTATCACCTTCAGTAAAAATGACTTTGAAACTTGGAGACACTGGTGGCAAATCAAGGACCGCCTTCTGCTTTTTGTTAAACTAAGAAGGAACAAGACTCCTAATTATTTCCTATATTTTGTCTTTACTTATTTGAGTTTACAAAATAAGAATGCAGCTGTGCCTAAAAAATCACATAATCATGGCTTGCAAAATCAAATTTATGTATACCTAATCCTACAAGCAAATTTAACAAAAAAATGACTTTAAAAAGTCAGAGACCCTGGTGGCAAATTAGGCACTTAATTCTGCTATTGTCCCATGCTGAAAGGGCAAGTACAGATGACAAAATTATAGCTGTACATGACAAACATCGTTCATATACTTCCTTAGCTATGATTTATGAGATTTAAGATTCGAGATTCAAGTTTTATTGTCCATAATAATACAGAAATTTATTTCCCATTGGCGTTTTACATACAGTATTAAAATAGGTAATTTTTGTATAGTATCATACAAATTTCACGTCTTCTTCTCTCATTTTGTTGCTTTCCTCTTGAGTAGTTTGCTATCGTTGTTGAATTTCCCTTTACTGGTAACTACAACATAACCACAAGTTGAACTTAAAGTTTAATTCAATGAGCTTAACTTTAAGTTCATGGCCACTCACGTGAACCTCGCTATGATGAGAGAAGTTCAATCTCCTGGTGGTGTTACCTAATGAGCTTTCAATTCAAGCTAGTTCATAACTTTCAAATTTTGTGTACTTTCAATATTGTTCAAATGTTCACTTGTCTATTCTCTCATTTTGTTGCTTTCCTCAAGAGTAGTTTGCTATCATTGTTGGATTTCCCTTTAACTACAAGATTTTAAGATAACCTCTAAGACATTTAAAACCATGAGCTTAACTTTAAGTTTGTGGCCACTCATGTGAACCTAGCTTTGATGAGAGAAGTTCAATCACCTTGTGGTGTTGCCTAATGAGCTATCATTTCAACCTAATGAGCCAGATCACGACTTCTGGTATGAAACAGCAAGACACAATCGAACTAGGCAGCGGAACATCTAGGAATCAATCAAGACCAAAATAGCCGTAATCATCACAGTTTCTAGGATGTATGTATGGCAAGTGGTGAAAGGGGTGGGGGTCTTCTTTTTCAATACAGTGAAACCTGTCTATAAAGATCACCCAAGGGAGACAAGAAAAGTGTGCTTCACAGGCAGGTGGTCTTTATTAAAGTGAGAAACCATTTTCATGGGAGACAAAAAATGTGGTCTTCCTATACAGGTAGTCACTAAAGCAGGTTTAACTGTATAAATGATAGTTCTATAAAAGATAATACAATTAACAATACCAAAATGATTACGAAATGTACAAGCAGTACAAGTTTAGTGAAAGATTGCTCAGGGAGATAAGGAAAGGGGCCTGTAAAGTGCTTAGAGACATTGTCGATGTATTAAGCGCTATATAAAAGCAGAATATTATTTTATTAGTATTAAATTTCCAGTGCAAGATTAATCTATACCAGTTTTAAAAGGGTTGTCGTTGAGCTAATCAAGACCGGTAATGTTGTGAAGCCCTTCTGTCGCACAAAGTAATCCTTTCATTAATTGGTGCCTACTGATTTGTGCTGATCTGCCCACGTGGTGACTGAGCAAGTGTGCAGAGAGGCAATGAAAGCAACCGAAATATTAAGTCAAGATTCTACATTTAAAAATACATCAAAAAATGTCTTAATTAAGGTATTCAAAAGCCTACGCTAATAACAATATTTTGAAACAGTGATTAGAGCAATGTCGTCTTTGAATTGTCACTTGAAAATGATGATAATGTTTCTAAGAACCTCAGGGCATATTCTCTTTGAGATATTGAAATGTCACAGCGTATTTCTAAAACACTTTCCACGGCTACAATAACACAGCCTTGGGATTAATTGCAATTGAGACGTGAATTTAGGCAGAGACCGTGAAATTTCAAATGCAAGCGTCGAGGTACCTGTGGTACATGAGATGCATTAGCAATGTCTTGATGTGATGTTTTCATTTTTTCTCAAATGCTAAGAAAGTAAGTATAGGGAGATATGCAATATAAGAATCTTAACCTACTGAAAGCCCTCATATCCTAAGGGCTTCTCCCACCTTCTCCAACTCCATAGCGTGTTAGCTTACACTTCATTCATCTAGTAAGACAGTTACCCCCACCCCGACCTATACACTGCCCATATCAGCACCCCTGAAAGGCAGAACCCATCCTATAAACCAGCTTCAGCAACTACCAGCTGTCTATAATTTTTTTGTTTTACTTGAATAAAGTTTCTCATTGTAACCTGTACTAAAGGAATCTGTACATAAAGACCACCTGCATATAAAGACCGCTTTTCATGTTTTCCTTGAGCAGTCTTTAAATACAGGTTTCACTGTAACATCAAATGCACCAGGTATTCGAGAAACATGCATTAGTGGTATGCAACTTTCATCACTCACAGTACAACGTTCCCTACAACGTGATATGTTATCATCTCTATGCATGGAGAGATGAAGACAATATCACCATACTTCTTTACAACAAGTTGCATACAACAACAAGATTTGTAAGGTTCACACGACAGTAAGTTAGTGGTATGCAACTTCCATCTCTCTCAGTACAACGTTCCCTACAATCTGATATCTGTTATCATCCCTATGCATGGAGAGATGACAAATATCACCATACTTCTTTACAACAAAAACATTTGTAAGGTTCACACGACAGTAAGTTAGTGGTATGCCACTTCCATCACTCTCAGTGCATAGTTCCCTACAACCTGATATCTGTTATCATCCCTATGCATGGAGAGATGAAGACAACAACAAATTGCATACAATAAAAATATTAGGAAGGTTCACGCAACAGTAAGTTTAAGTCATAGTTTTAAACTTTGAAATTATCTTGTAGTTAAGGACTTAGCGGACGCACTTGGGGTTACAAAACTGTCCGTTTATAACTTTAAAACCACAAGCAATGTGAAGGTTAGCGCGATAGCTACAAGCGGCGGGTCCTAACTTGAGGTGATGTGCTTTGCGACATAGTACTTCAAGCTTACGCCAGCTTATTCCAAATGAATACTTTCCCCGGTTTGTAGTTTAAAACTTTGAATACTCATTATTTCAGTAACGCCTGAACCCTCATCATTGTTAGTGCATCACTGTTTATAACTTTGAGGTTTTTGCAAAATTAAGTTAAAAGCTTCAACGTTTACGTGTGAACATAGCCACTGAAAACCATCCTGACAAGAAATCCAAGAGGGTTATATTTCCTTCACCTCGTTATCTTTTCCAATCCATACCACGCAGTCAGATCATTTTCCATGATTAGGTTTGTGTTTTGAAATGATCTGTGGGTGCCTAAAATATCACTGACTTCTTTTTTAGGGGATCTCGTATCATAACTGCCCGGGGTTACAAAGCCAATCATAGCTCAATGTGAACCATGCCAGTTAGTGTCATGGGATATATCTCAGATCCGCTGGGGCTGTGTTATAGAATAACATAGCCGGTGTCAGTTAGCAGAAGGCGATTCGGGCCTGTTCACATTGCCTCTGAGAAGCAGAATATGATTTGACCTGTCAGGGATGACATGCCAATCACAGCAAGCTGTTAATAGCCCTGTTTAACTCTAAAAATGCCACACAAATAATCTCCCCATGCCACATTGGTAATCATAGGATAGATGTACAAAAGCCTTCAAGATTATTTAAGTCTTCCCAGTGCCAGATTAATCTAAACTGGTGCTAAAAGGGTAGTTATGGAGCAAATCAAGATCGGAAATCAGTAGTTTTGTAAAGTCATGTTGTTGTACATAGCAACCCATCTTGCAATAGGTACTGATTGCTTTGTGCAAAACTGCATGCATGGCAAACTAGCAATCGCGCAGAAAGGAGTAGAATTAAAAGCAACCGAAGGGTTAAGAAATTTTCTCAGTCTTTAACAGATCTCTTTCCTGTGTGAACATGTCTATATGGTTGCAAGCAAGCAAAATTCACAAGGTATACTACTAGAGTGCAATATTTAGAAAATATATAACATTATAGAATTAAAACTCAATCTCTTTGCAATAGAATGCCCTTTAACTAAATAAAAAATATAGCACTTGCCTTTTTGCGTTCACATAGGGAATGTGCGTAAAAGACAGTCAAAATGATTAAAAGATAAAATGTCTTCATTGAAAGGAGTAGAATAGGTTCTTGAAATATTGCAACTATTCTGTATAGCAATATCATTTCCCATCATACTCATTGTATGAGTTCTTGTCTTGCACATACACAGAGGGAATCTAGCAATTTGAACAGTACAAAAACAAAAGGATCCAGTTTCTCCATTAAAAGGAATTAAAGAATAGGCCTTTCCATACCACATTCACTCCCCCCTAGCCTCCATTGCTTTGCGAAAGTATTGTCTACTACTCATCTTTGCTAATTATGTGCACATCATTCCTTGCCCAGTCCTAATTAGGTTTTGATTGATTAATTCTAATTTGAACTGCTCTAAATAAATTCGATCTGTTATCACAAAAGAGTGTCTCGATCATAAAACTCTCATTAACGGTAAAGTGATCGTTTCAAGGACGTTCTCATTTATTAACTGTAATTGTCATCGACTGCGCTAACGAAACGCTAGAATTGCCCTCCTTTGGTAAATTATTTCAAAAAAAGGACCCAAAAAAAAAAAAAAAATTATATACATCAGCTAGTATTATTCTATAACCTCTTTACACTACATGGTGCAAAATGAGTTCTCCAATTTGTGGAAGGCTATAATATCCTTTAAACGTTAAAGATAAAGACCATGCAGTTATGGTCATGCGATTGCATTGTGAAAGAAACATTGTGGAATCAATCAGAAAAGGTTGATCATCTAGCATATATAAGTATTGGTGTGTACTGCAAGGTTCTGGAATCATCAAAATGATAAGAAATTTGGCCCAGTCTTGGTAAAGTTACAAGCACTGTACACAGAAAGATGTATATGGGACTACGCACACGTGTCCGACGCGTGCGTTTATCTCTCACATACCAATACATAAACTAATTTACCAAATATATCAATTAGTAGGTGGTTTCTCGGCAAAATTGTTATCATCATGTATTAGTCAAAACATATTCTTTCACGTGATTGGTAATAAGAGCTTCCATTTCATTTTTTGAAATTGGGGCGTTTCCAATACTGGTCTTTACCTTTAACATTTTGCATGCTTTGGTAGTCTAATGGAACAAACCATGGAGTGCCTTACTTAACCTTTGGCACAAAAACAGCTTCCTAGTACACAGCATGAAGCATGGATTCCAAACAGTCAAGTGATATTGGAGCAGCTACCATATTTTCTACAAAGTGGACATCCCGAACCATGCAACACGTGTTCAAAATGCACGCTCTGCAAAATATAAAATATTACCATTGTAAGCTTTCATATTTTCAAATACTCAGAATGGCTTTTCATCAATATCTTATATCATTCTAGCATTTCCTACCATTGGTAGAAGATTTCAATACAGAAAGAAAAAAAATCAATTACCTAAGTTAGTGTCGGCTTGCAAAAGCCTCAAGCTAGTTTTACATATCCTTTATGAATTTGTTAGAGTAAACTCCTGGCCAATAAACTAATGGATAAATTAATTTGCATTTTGCATTTCGTTAATTGTAAAAGAGATATTTTGTTGCAGAAACGTTAATATTAATATGCACTTTAGACCACGTCTATGTGTAAATTGCTGTGTAGAATTTTCATTGTAGCAAATGCCCCAAAGCACGATGCCAAAAAAACCCAGTTCCTTCCACAAAAAAAAAGAGTCTAAGATATCAAAGAGAATCTTGATACCCCAGTCAATAACAATTACAGCTAATAAATGAGAACGGCCTTCAAACAATCACTCAAACGATAATGAAACACTCTCTCTTACGATTTTGAAAAGATCGAGGACGTCTGGACGGAACTCGTTTAGAGCAGTCCGTCATTAGAATGAATCAATCAAAACCTTATAAGAGACTGGGTAATACGCATAATGTGCATGTGGTTAGCCTGCATGAGTAGCAGACAATACGTTAGGAAAGAAATAGAGAGAGAATGTGAAATAGATGAAGTGCGGCAATCAATAATTTATAAGGAATGGTAGGAAAGAAGACAAAATGAATAGAAGGTTCATTAGCAAGCAGGAAGTTGAAACAAAACCTTGGACAAGAGGGGAACGACACAAATTGGAAATCCACATGTTCGGACAGTTTCTGTTAAGCTACTGGACAAAAGAGACTTCAAAATAGAAAGGGACATTAGCAACTTGGCAAGCACAAATAACAGATAACATTTACGACACAAAAATCAGGGGAATGGAAATTGGAAATGGTTGACAAGAGGCATTTTTGTTTTTAAGGTACTGAAAAGAGAGTAAAAATTGTTAGGAAGGTTTTATCAAGCAGAAAGAGCAGATAATACTTTTTTAATAGACACAAAATACAGGGAGGGGGGATGAGTTTGAAAGGATGATGTTGTTTAATTTTTTTCTCAAGTTACTGGGAAAAAATGAAACATTATAGTTTGGGTATATTACTAAACATGAACAGCATTCTTTTTGGGGGGAAAATACTTTACACAAGAAATAGGGCACAAAATGGGAACTTGAAACAGTTGAGGTGGGGCAATTGCTTTTAGAAGGTACTTGATAATAATTATTATGAAACCAAGATACAAGCATGCGTTCCAATAACTTGGTTCAAAATCAAATGAGGTGACCAAAGGATGGTGTTGGATGAAACAGATGAGATGGAGTGAGTAGAACTCTTCTTAATTAATCAAACCACCAAGACTTGAGGAACGTGTAATCTAGATGACCCCTCTCCAAATCTAGGTTATCATCCGAATGTAGGGTATCATATCCTTGGACTCATCAACTGCTGCAACATCCACTGAGCATATGGGCCTAAAGCTATCAATTTCATCCTTAAAACCCCCAATTAATGCCTATTCTTAAAATGACTCTGTAACTTTGTTGACGGTTGATGAAAAAATTGCATAATTTCTATCATTAATAATGGTCCGTTTTCACTAAAAATTTCAGATTATCTTTAATTGTATATCTAGCATTGAAGTCACTACCTTAACACCACTTTCTCTCATCTGAACAATGTTACCACGTCCCTTTAAAAAAAACAATTAATGCATGAGGGCTTAAGGTTTGATTTACTTCTTGCTGATCAGATGCAGAATGATCACGACTTTTGAAGAAAAAAATATAGAACTTTTAGTAAAATCTTGAAAGGAGACGACTCCATAGCACATCATTAGGTAAGTAGGAGTTAAATAGGTGCTATTGTAAGACAATGCGAACATCAATGATGGATTAGAGAGCACTTAAGACGAGGTTACTTGCCCCATTTGGTATGGGCGATGCATGACGACCTGCCAGCATTGATATCATCATTGCGAGGGATGACGGATTATCCAAGAACATTGACACCACTTAAACCATCAGAAGGGTCTTAACTCTGTGTCAAATCATAGGAGGTAATGATCTTCTGGCTCTCAGCAGGTTATGGCAAGAAAAATAAGCAATTATACTTTGGGCATGGGTGAAAGTGTAACAATCACAGAGCTTCACTTAGTCTGGGTTAAAATCTGGACTGAAGTTAGCCCACTGAAGGAGACGTGATGGCTCAATGGTAGAGCAGCGGTCTCGTAACCTGGGAAGTTCCGGGTTTGAAACCAAGTTGATGCGCTAGTGCCCTTTGGTAAGGTATTTATCCTCATTTCCAAGTCCCTCGGAGAGGACTTAAAGCCGTCGGGCCCCTGGTTGCTTATTTCAAAGCAGTCAGGTAAAAACAAACCATTAAACCAAACTAAACCATACCCTTCAGGAATACGAACACACCTTAAATATGGCAGCTGGATGTAACTTAATCCATCTGCTAAGTGAGTGACAAATTAACCATGATTTCTCCTGCCAATTTGGTCTCGTTGGAACAAGGAGTAAAGTTAGTACACTTCTATAAATACAAGCATAAAGCTTGAATGACACCTGGAAGCGTTTAGTTCAATGAAGTTGTAACCATAATTACAGATTCAAATTGTGCTTCGTTTCCTATTCCCACTCATTCACTTTCACCCCCAAATAACAATGTGGAAGAAAGTAACATTAGTACACTTCTATAAATACACTTCTATAAAAAAAAAAGAAGGGTATAGTTTGAATGTAAACACACCTTACAGGACACCTGCCTCTTAATTCAATGATTTATGATGAGTGAAATAGTAACCGTGATCCCAAATTCAAATTGTGCTTCATTTCCTATTCCCGATCATTCATTTTCACCCAAGAACAACACGGGCGGAAGAAAGCCTGTCTGAACGCCTCAGGAAAACAGGTACATAGCGTATGTAGAAAGCCAAAGGGGCATTAAGGCTGTGGAGAAGGTACAGAAGTTAAAGTCCTTCTGGCTTTTAACAGATGATGGAATAATGCACTACCGTAACAGACTAATTAATGAGAAGGACATTGTATAAAATAACCAATACACTACAAAGTTTCCATAATATCCGAGAGGTAGAAGGGCGTTAATTCTATGTAAAAATTAAAGCAGTAAACATCCTGCTGGCTCTCAACAGAAGATGAAATAATGCACCACTGTACAGACTATAATTAACAAGAAGGACATGGTAGACCAATACCCTACTAAGTTTCCCTATTGCCCAAGGCTCAATCCAAAGAGATACCTCTTTGCTCAATCTAGGTTTCCAGTATTCCCATGTAAACAAATTCCCTGATTTTCCTCTAATTTTTCCTGATGGGAAAGTGAAACTTACAGATGGTTATTTAGTTAATCAATCCACTCACTAATTACATTATTTATAATCTTTTCCTCTAAACTGACACACTTCTGGCTACATATATATTTTTTTCTTGTTCTCTCCTTTCTGTCTTGTCCCTCCCTTCCTCACTCTCTCCCTTATTGTGTAATACGTTATTGTCATGTTCTAACATTTTGATAGTTGCTCTGAAAAACGTGTGGAAAAAAACAAGAGTGACATTTTGGAGCCTCATAACACAAAATACCCATCAAAAGTATTTCAAATATGAAGGACACTGATAACATTAAACACTGTTACAACTAAAAGTTCCCGCTTTCTCTCTTGCTCACTGTAAAACACTTGAAGCATTTCAAATATGAAGGAAACTGATAACATTAAACACTGTTACAACTAAAAGTTCCCGCTTTCTCTCTTGCTCACTGTAAAACACTTGAAGCATTTCAAATGAATATCCTAGCGCTGCCCCAAAAAGCATTAACAGTGCCTTTAAAGTTTAATGAAAGGTAGCTGTCCAGGGAAAAGTATAAAGATAGCTTATTAATGAGCCTGGACACAGCTGATCACAAAGCAGCTGTTTTTATACACACCATCGGTCAAGATAGCCTTCTTCAAGGACAAAAATGAATCAAAAAAGTAAATTAGGAAAAAGACGATGATGTCTGAGACTAACCAAACATACAATTCGTCGCTGTTTTCACGAAGTGACGGTAGTGAAAACAAATTGCATTTACTTTGCGTGACGATTTTCCTCACTACCGTCCCTTCGTGAAAACAAGGACGAATTTGTTTAAATAAGTTTTTATTATTAATATAGATGCACTTGAATTTGTAATATTGCTTCAAATAGAAACTGTGTTCGGTTCTCAAAAAAAGGAAGGCCTATACAGTGAACAGTATAGGAAATACAGAAGGTTTAAAGTTGGCAGCACTATGAATAACTTATCTGCTAAAATTCAGAAAGGTATTAGTTTATATGTTATGCCATGCTTTGGCAAATCCATTGCCCTGTGCCATTTATGCTACATTGCGATACACATGTATATTTATGTCTGTACAATTATGATCAATTTGTACCACTGTCGATTTTGATTATGCAATAAATGCTTATACATGTATGTATACTAGTGCTTCACACAAATTTCAAACCATTCTGCAGTTAATATTCAAGGTGAAGCCCTTCATGGATCATCATGGTTACTGTGTGTTTGGATGGCTTTAACAGTCATCTACATCAATTTTTTTTCAAATTCAGATTTGATCTTATTCTTGATATGGAGCAGTTTGCAATGGGCCGATGGGAATGCAATTTTCCTGATGCTTTTAGCACTTTACATTCCCAACCTCTGAACTTCCAACGTTTTCTAACCCGTTACACCACCCCCTTCAACCTTCCTTATCCTTAAAAAAAGGATAAACACACTCACTATGTATGAGGGCCTCTCTAAAAAGCAAGTATTTCAGCATCACTGGATTCTGCACTCCATCTAAAGGTTAGTAGAGGTATTTATAGACCCAAGAAGAGGGTTGGCTCTTCCCCTACCTATATAAATCCCATCAATCTCTTGATTTTAGTATCATTCTTATCTAAAATCTTTCTTCGTCTCGTCTGTCTTGTCTGTTTGTCTGTATGTATGTGTGCAAAATAATGCATGTACCTTGCAGTCCCTCCATCCCTCCCTCCCACTCCCCCTCCCTCTCTCTCTCTCTCTCTCTCTCTCTCTCTCTCCTGTCTATACTTCTCCCAATCACTCTCCCTTGTTTCTCTTTGTTTCTTCCTTCTGTCTCTCTATCGCTCTTCTTCTCTTTATCATCTCTGTTGATATCTCTTTCTCTACCTATATAAAGCCCATCAATCTCTTGATTTTAGTATCATTCTTATCTAAAATCTTTCTTTGTCTCCTCTGTCTCTTACCTCATCTCTCTGTTTGTTGTTTGTCTGTCTGTATGTATGTGTGCAAAATAATGCATGAAGACTCTCGTCTACGGCTGATTGTCAACGAAACGGAGTTAAGTCTTTTGTTAATTTTGTTTATTGATACGGCAGGCAGCCAGTGAAAACGAATTTGTTTGTTAAAATTATGAAAATGTAAGGGCTACTTTAAACAAACAGAACTTTGTTATTCCTGGCTCATTTTTCTTGATTGAGGTATCATATGAAAGAGCAGAAAATGAACTTTCTAGAAATATGAATTTTTCTTTGAAATTCAGATACCGCCCGCCAAATGTCTTTTTGGTTTCCTTCCTTCGAATTGCTTTCAATCACTCATGCGTAAAATATGCATCACGTGAGTAGCACCAACTGAAAGAGGAGACTCTAAGCTTTCCAAATATGTATCATTCATTAATTATAGTTGTGATTAAGTTATGATAAAACATCGATACTTCTCCATTTCGTTTTTTCTGGGACGCACTGTTTAGCAAACAATGCCTAAGCACCCATCGGTCCCCCACGGTCCCCCCGTCCCCGTTTTTTTTATGTTACTGAGAGCCGATTTGATGAGTTAACCACCTGTTAGTGACCGCACAGGGAGGTCTAATCCCTCCTGGCCAAACAAGTGCAGATAGGCTTTAAGAGGAGTAACCGCCCCTCTGAATCTCAGCAGATTTACTGCTCTTGTGACAGTGGGATACAAAGACTGGAGCACTAGTCATCATTATCCCCGATAATTACTACGGAAGAGAAGGGGAAAAAAAGTAATGAACACCTGAGCTTGGGCTTATTTTGAAGGGAATGGAAGAAGATGCCCAGGGAATTTGATGTTGGGTTACAGGATGTTCTGGTCAAATAAGATGTTAATATACATCTCTTCTAATTACACATTCAATGCTGCACTCACAATTTGTGCATGTTATTTGGAGGAAGAAGAAGGGGTGGAAGGTGTTCCAAGCAATCAAGATTGGGTGAAGGGGAAGGAGAGGGGAGGGAGAGGGGAGGAAGATGCTACAGGCAATTCGGAACTGGAGGAGGGGCGGGGGATCTGGAAATTAAAAGGAGGGCAGATGATGATCTGAACAATTAAGAGAGAGAGAGAGAATGAGAGAGAGAGAGAGAGAGGGGGGGGGGGGGGGGAGAGGGAGGAAGGGGTGGGGGAGTAGGAGGAGATATTTTGGCAATTAAGATGTTGAAGAGGGGGAGAAAAAGTTCAGGATAATTCAGATGTGGGGAGTGGGTAGATGTTCTGGTCAATAAAGATGACAGTTGGTATAGATCTTCTTATTACAGTTTACTCACACAGGCTGCACTCGTGGCTTCACAGGTAGTTTTAAAGGTGGAAGGAAGAAAATGTGAAACATACATGTTCATGTATTACGGTTGTATCTGATTTGAAATGTGATCTGGTTTGAACTGGTTTGATCTGGTTTGAACTGGTTTGATCTGGTTTGAACTGGTTTGATCTGGTTTGAACTAGTTTGATCTGGTTTGAGCTGATATGATCTGGCTTGAATATGAACTAATTTGATCTCGCTACAACTGGTGTGAACTAATTTGATCTGGTTTGAAGTAATTTGATCTGGTGTGAACTAATTTGATCTAGTTCGATTAAGTTTATCTCACCTTATCAATCTAAATCATAGTTTCATCTGAATGCTTCCGTCACAAGCCATTAGGTAATAGAGTTGTTTAAAAGAACATGGTTTATAAAGGTACAATGATTGGAAAAAATAACCTTTCAAATAAATTTTATGAATTTCAGGCAACTCTGTATATACAAATAGCATTATTTTTTCATTTTCATTGTCTAGTACTGCTTGCATTACATTTGTAACTGAAAGATTCTATTCAAACTCATGTTATGTCAATACAGGAACTCTAGATTAGTTTTAAAATGTGAACAATCACAGGAACTCTAGATTTGTTTTAAAGTGTGAACACTCACATATATGAGATATGTGTCGATTCAATGGCATCATGTAACCTCAATCAAAACAGATTAAATATGCAGATTTCATGAAATAAAACCCTGGAATGAAGGGTCGATGGCTGGAAATAGGGAAGCGATCAATTGAATTTGCGAGTCTAGAAGCCAAAATGAGAAGAAGGAAAGTTAGGAAAATACAGGTGGCAGGTATCAAGCTTTCAAGCAAATTGTTTTTGTGGATGCAATTCTATTTTTGTCTCTGTTGTGATCCTTTTCCTTCTGGTAAAGTTTTTTTTACCCCACTTTAAAGGTACACAATTGAAAAGGTTGTATGAATCTAGTTCTATCCCTCTTTATTAGCATTAAATCTGTTGTCTTGTTCTCATTCTACTTCTTCTTTTCATCCCCCTCCCCTTCTCTCTCTCTCACAATCTCTCTATCTCTTTTGATCCTTCTCTTGCTCTCTCTCTCTCTCTTTCACGCTTCTACACACTTCTCCCTCCCTCTATTCCGCTCTTTCCTTCTCTCTCTAACCATGCATATCTAGTGTTGTTTTTTCAATTGTTTGTCAGAGTGGAAGAGAAATACTAGACAAAAGGCCTGTATTCACAATCTCGAGATTGCCAAATATCCAGCTATTTGAACTATCCCGATCACAAACTATCCAGCTAATTTGCGTCTTCATCAGACCGAAGTAGCAATTAGAGGGATATTTGGTCGGGATTGTCATCCCAAGATATCTTGGGATAGTTTGCAAATTATCCCACTATTTGACAAAATATCCAGCTATTTTTCCGGTGCGTCGTCACCAGACCGAAGACTCGCACTATATGCTTGCTCGAGCTAATTTCTCAAGGTCAAGTTTCAAGTTACGAGGTCGAATCTCGAGCTGATGAAGACGCGATTTGTAACTTAATTAGGGATTATTTCCCAAATAAAAAATAGCGGGCTATTTGGCAATCTCGAGATGATGGAGACGCGCCTAATGTAATCTAAAGTAGATGTTAACATAGCCATTTTCTTTTTTCCTCTTTTTTTTGGTGATTTACCATTTTTTGATAGAAAACCTTGCCTTTTATTCTTCAGACTAAAAAAGTTAGAATAAGGAAGGTTAACAAGTTATGAGACAAGGCAGAACAGAATTGTATAAAAGGCATCATGACTACAAGCCCGTTTACAAAATTAACTTGTGAATAAATCTACTGAATTTACACCACCCTTACATTCATCATTATCAATTCATCATCATTGCTATCATCATCACCATCATCATCTTCATCATTACTTTCATCATCATCATTATCATCATCATCTTCACCATCATTATCTTCTTCATCATCATCAGTTTCATTATCATTGCTATCATCATCATCATCATCATCATCACCTTCAATTTATCATTTTCTCTATCATCATCATTATCACCATAACCATCATTATCATCATCATCACTATCGTCTTCTTCATCATCGTCATCATCACCTTTACCGTCACCACCATCATCATCATCATCACCATCATCTTCATTGTCACCATCATCCGTATCATTATCTCCATCATCATCGTCATCCCCATCAACATCTTCTTCTTCATCATCATCATCATCATCATAATCTTTATCACCATCATCATTATTATCATCATCACCATCATTATCATCATTATCATCTTCTTCATCATCACCATCACCATCATTATCATCATCATCATCATCATCTTCTCTATCATCATCATCTTTACCATAACCATCATAATTTTCATCATCATCATCATCACCATCATCATCACCATCATTGTCACCATCATCATCATCTACATCATCATCTACATCATCATCATCATCATCATAATCATCATCACCTTCATCATCACCATAGTCGTCCTCATCATTTCACCATCACCATCATTATTATAATTTTACCCTTCATCCAGCATGACTACCTCCTTAAATCTTAGATATATTTAGCAGGCCACCAATATCTTATGGTTCCAACCTCAAGCGAGCATCCTATTCGATTTGTGGAGGCACGGTTATTGAAGTGAAATAAATTGGGCTACGGTATGAACTGAGCCGACTTTCCTAGACGATTGCTAATATTAGGCCCTTTGTAAACAGTAAGGGGAATCTTCGACTCTAGGGGGAAAAAGATGAAGCCAGGTAAATTGAAGTATAAGCCAAGACAATTACATACAACTACTATTTATCTGACAGGCTTACTAAGATTTGATGCTGTAAACATCCAGTATTACAAATTAAATCCTCGCGACACAATTCTTCTATCTTTAAGTGACAGACAAATGCAATGACATGCAAGTCGGCTATCTTTGCAAGTTTTTCTCCGAATTCGCAGCGTTGATCTTGTCTTTCAAAATTAGGCTACGGTGGTTCGTCTAGCTGACAAACAAAGCCCTGAATATGCCAAGCTCGTAGGAAAAAGGGAAATTACTTTGCAGGCACAAATGCTTGACAATCGTAACAGATACATGTACCAGAGTGTCTGATTTGTAAGACTATATGCAGACCTGTACTACATACCTGTAGTAGCTCCTCACATGGAGAGGCTTGGCTCAAAGCTTTTATGGAATTGTGTTTTCAGTGTCAAAATGTAGTTTATGCCTGTAGACTACGAGAAGGAAGAAATCTAAGCTATATCTTGGATATAATTTAGTATTTATTTATCCACATCAATACTACTAAATGTTCATATCATGCACAGCTCTTGCCGCTAATCATCGATTATTTTACCACTATACCCACAAATGCAATATTGTAATATGAAGAACTATTGTACAATCTATCTTAGTCCATATCTTGGCATTTAATTATGTTTATACATTTTTGTTGTTGTTGAAATTATGTTCATTAACTGTTTTTTAATTGTTTATGGTATTTAGGCAGTCGTAGCATGAAACGTTTAAATAAATTTAAACTAAATGTTTTTTACAATGTATATATTTGTGTAATCCATGGGCAATTCAGTTGTGAAACTGCCATTCATGAAAGATGCAATAAAATACCATTTATTTATCTTTCTTTATCTATCTATCTAACCTGAAGACTCTTCCAAGGTGCATGTACCTCCAGATATTGAATTTAACAAATGTGAAAAGGGATTTTGAGGTTAGTGTAGACTTTGCATCTAATAAATCATCTACTTGGTGGAATCATGCAGTCAAGCTGACGCTAATCAATTGCGGAGAGTACAGAATCCTTTTGTATCATGTCCGTTCACGTTCCCATGCCACTCCTCCGACTCGTCAACTCCAATGGCTGCCAGTTAAAGGGAGATGGCAGTCAGGTTTCATGTGCAGTAGGTCACAATTCGCTGACACCAGGCTGGGTGGAAGTACCTTTAAAGCCCCACTGTGCTACTTGTAGCTACTTGCTCTCTCTATATAGAAAACAATGCGAAATCGGTGACCATTGGTCCCCCATGATCCTCTTTTTCTTATGTTAACTGAGAGCTGAGTTGATGAGATAGCCCACCCTGGGTGGTCTAACCCCTCCTAGCCAAACTCATACAGAGAGGCTTTAAAGGGAGATGGTAGTCGGGTTGAATGTGCAGTAGGTCACAATTCGCTGACACCAGTCTTGGTGGAAATACCATTAATGGGTGTACAGGTGTCAAGGAACAGCAAACCCGTGGTCCCATCAAGAAATGCCCCCTAGTCTCTCGGAGAGTCTTCGGATGAGGGAAATGTAAAGATAATGAGTTGATATTGAGCAATTGGTGGAAAAAGCAGAACATTATACCTAAAGCCATAAGGCCTGTTAGTCATGAAACTGAAGGCTAATCCTGGTAATTGACAACACCAGTTATCGGGTAAATACCCAAATGGTGTCAAATTCAAGATGAAAGCCCACTATTTTGCGTCTTTAATATAGGATGTCCTTCAAACTTATCCTACAGGTGGGTGTTTCACAAAGCCTTGTTTCAATGACAAATGACAAATATCAGTGACAAATCTGCTGATAACCAATTCGAAGCAAGGATTTCAGTAGCTTATACAAAAGTTTTATAAAAAGCCCCCCCCCCCCCCCTGGTCTTCAAGTGGTCAACAAGAGACCACCATAGTACCTTGAGGAGTGTCTCGTGGGACATTCTCATTCTAACAGACAGGATGCACCATTTCAAAATCAGAACATTTAATTACATCATCATGGCCCGGGTTGGTTAGATTGCCCCTGCCAAGAGACATTGCACATGACATGAATTTTGTTGAATATTTGCACAGGTTACGTTCCAGATACCCTAGGATGTCATTCACGGGGACACCTAGCCAAACAAACCGATGATGCGCTGGAACGTCCCACACCTGCACCCCAAAGGTCACATGCACGACAGCTTGTCTGCTAATCAAGTGACAGGCAAAGCCAACATTTGAACATATCCAGGTAGGCTGAGGGGGCCTTGAGAGTAACGTCTCACCCTTAGAGATGAAGTTGAGTTCTGGTCATGCTATCGCAAGTGATGGGCAAAGCCAACATTTTAACATATCCAGGTAGGGAAGAGGCTGAGGGGGAGTGAGGGGCGGCATCGAGAATAACGTTTTACCCTTAGAGATACAGTTGAGTTCTGGTCATGCTATAGCATTGTGAGATAATTGTGTGTGGGAGCGATTGCAAAAGGCTGATCATGTAGCAGATGAGTATTTGTGTATACGGTGAGGTTTTGATAGTACGCAGTGAGTTCTTGCCTGTTTCATTTTCTTTCTTTCCTTCTTTCTCTCTCTCCTCTCTCTATCAGCCCCTCCCACTACCCCCCTCTTTCCCTCTCCTGTCACTCTCGCTCTCTCGCTCTCTCTCTCTCTCTCTCTCTCTATCTCTCCCTCCCTCTCAACAAACAAATAATGTACTGTCTCTCTATCAGGCCCTCTCACTCCCCTCTCTTTCCCTCCCTCCCTCTCTCCCTCCCTCCCTCCCTCTTTCCCTCCCTCCCTCCCTCCCTCCCTCCCTCCCTCCCTCCCTCCCTCCCTCCCTCCCTCCCTCCCTCCCTCCCTCCCAAACAAACAAACAAACAAAAATTGTAGACACTATACGATATGTTATCAAATTTTCTAACCTGAATGATGTATAACAAAACTCATGTTTAAGTGTCATTTTAAATGGAAACTTGATTTAAGGGTCAGGGTCTTGTCTTCATAGTCTAAACATCATATTTAACCCCAAAATCGTATAACTGGGCGGGGCTTTACAAGAACGGGCAATGATGATTTGCCAGCTGTCACTTCATACATATTTTTAAAGACAATATTGTTAACTATTCTCTACGCCCCTTTCGCTATACGTTGATTCTTTATATGTTTCTTTATAACATTAGTATCTTTTTTTTTAGTCTGAACATGCTTAAAGAAGATATTACCATACTCAACAAAATGGATTACCCCAAGGAGAAGATCTTGTTCCTTCCCTCATCAATACTAGTGTCTATTCTCACATTTCTTCCTACCCGTTGTTATCCAGTCAACCCTTTTGCTAAACAATGATTCTTTATATGTTTTTTTTTACAAGAGTTTGTATGTATTTCAATAAATGTGAACAGGCTAAAAGAGGGTATTTATAACCAAAATCAATTCAATGGATTATCTCCTAGGGAGGGGATCCCTGTTCCCGCTTTCCATAAAATCAATGAAGAAATCGGAGCGACAGAGAATTCGATTTGATTCGATTCGATCCGTGAAAGCTTCTGCTATCACACATCAAGACGAGATTACGAGAAGTAGAATGTAAAGGACGAACTTAGTGATAGAATGAGAGAAACAGGACATAGCAAACATGAAGGAGATATATGGTGTTGCATGCTTTTTGAGCACTTGACAATTCACTACACGAGTGGCGCATTTTGACGTTTGGCCCTAATAAAAGCGTAAAAATGGGAAGAGTTGGTGAATTTATCAGGCAAGCTAGTGGGCTGTAACCTGTGTTTTTCTAAGTCGAGGACCTCTGAAATTATCACAGACCCTGAATACTAGGTCCCTGCTTTTGCTGAACAAAATAGGGGTCATTAGATTTTGCACCCCCCCCCTTCCCCACCACCTTCAATTAAGAGGATATATGAGTGAGGGGAAAAGAGGATGCACTGCATTCACTTTTCTTTTCTTTTTTAAAATCTTGTTTTCTCCGCCTGCTCCCTCTTTCACCCACCTACCCAAACTTTCTCTCCCACTCTCTTGTTCCCCCTCTCTCTTTCTCTCCCTCCCCCTTTCTCTTTCTCTCCCTCTTTCTCTTTCTCTCCCTCTCCCCCTCTCTCTTTCTCTCCCTCTCCCTCTTTCTCTTTCTCTCCCTTTCTCTTTCTCTCCCTCTTTCTCTTTCTCTCCCTCTTTCTCTTTCTCTCCCTCTCCCCCCTCTCTCTCTCTTTGAAAAGTGTTAAGTTTACCAATGTTAACTTTTTCTTCCCATAACGAAAAGCTATTAGATTGGTGCGATGTCTATTGCTTCTAACTATTGTTCAACAAGCTGAGAATCAAAATGCCAATAGCATAATTACTGCTCAATTTCTTTCTCTCTTCATGTTAGCTACATGTCAGACTTGTCTACGATGACATTATCAATTTATCCAGCGTTAATCTCAGTAATTGCTGGACAGTTAGCGCAAATCCTTCAGGCTAAGAGCTGTCAGTGTCTGTCAGTGAAGTCAGGTTTACATTGCAAATCTGTTGATGGTATTGGGACTACAATAGGGGATAAGATGTCAATTATACGTCCCAACCCACGCTCCAAACTCCTGAAGCTCCGAGTCTTGAGGGGGTCACTGACCTCATGTTAAAACAATCCTGGGCTTTATGTTGACACCCAGTGTTCTGATTATTGAATTTTACTGACAACTGAATTGTCTCCTTCCCTTAAAGGTACATGTATGTCCAATTTGCAGGCCAAAAAATGAAAAGGTTAAATTCCAATGGCATTTGAAAGACAATACTGATCAAGAACTTCCTTCAAAACGAAAAGACTGGAAAATTTCTTTTTGTGGGAAAATAAGGACAATTGTACAGTAGGCTTGCGGGTGCACCAAGTGAGAGAGAGAGAGGGAGGACTGCATGAGGAGCTGTATGTCTACATCCCCATGCAAGCCGATGTTTACAAGCAGCATCTAAGGACGATTGGTTGTCAAATCGACATAAGTGATTGCAATCACTTATGTAAATAGTCTGATTTTCAGACCCTTGTACCGAAGGGTCGTATGTTTTGTGCTGCGCAAAGATTCAATCAGTTTAATTTTGGCCATTCCAAGAAGTGGGTTATTGATACAAGTATGTAGACAAATGCTGCATGTACGTACCTGTTATTACAGCTCATTTTATGTATTTTATTACCAAAGAAAAAAAAGTCAGTCAGTCACTCAACAGTGTCTGACAGTGAAGTCTAGAAAGGAAACGGCGGTATAGGACATACATGACATATAAATATAATTCCTGCAATGTTCTACCGAATTTGATTTTGGCTGCATGCAAAAGGGACATAGATCTTTCAAGACATGTTATGTAAACAACATGAGCCCTGTTTCATAAAACTTGTAATCAATAACAAGTTACAATACCTGTTATAAGTTACTGAAATCATGACTTTTGATTGACCGAGAGCAAGTTTGTCATAGAATTATAGCATTTGTTATTGATAACAAGTTTCATGAAACAGGCCCCTGGTTCTCACATGCACTAGTATAGGTAAAAAGTTATTTCATATATGATTTTTTAGTGTGTCCCTGACCCTGAAGTGAACAAGTATACCATGAAATATTTTGAAAGGGTTTGTTAAAGTAGTCAAATTTGTTTGTCATCTTGTCTTAAAGCTAGAATGTAAGATAATTTTTTTAAGCAAAATGATCAAAGTTTACTGATGCAGCCCATTTTAAGAGCCCATACCTACAGTGATTACAACTTTTACAAATTCATAGCATTCTAATTTGTTGTCCATGCAATTTCATTCAATCTTGCAAGTCTGCTTCTCTGATTTTTCGGCTTTTTGTTAGAGTAGTTTCCTTTAAATGTTGGATTTCCCTTTAAGTTTAAGAGTGTCACTTTTGTTGAACATGCGCTTCCAACGAGATGAGATGAGATGTAATCTAGGGCAAGCCTTCAACACGTAAATTCTTCCAGCATGATAACTGATATCAATATTATGGTGAATGTTCTGAGTGCGTCCCTGAACTAACACTCCCCAGCTTCATAAGATCTCCACTGGGCAAATATGAAACACATGGCCAGCATACGTGGACAGAACCAGTGACAAAAGGCCGCAAGAATCAACTTAAAAAATGAAGAAAAGTGAAAAGAGTTGTGTTCGGTTAGGGTCTATCTACATCGGGGGTACTCAAACATCTTCCTTGAAAGTTCTAGGCCCCGTCTTATAGAGTTAATGGCAACTATATGTAAATAAGAGATAGGAGACTGCAAACTTGTGATTGATTTGGATCAATCGCAAGTCTTTGTAAGACAAGCCCAGATGTGATGTCCATGAAAGCCAAAACATTTGACACAATGGGCAAATAACATATACCTGTAAGTTTGAATTATACATACATATTTATGTCTTCGTTTTTTACAAATACCTTTATTAAAAGAGTTCAGACGTCAAAAATGGAAGTCCTTGTAAATGATGTAGTGTATATCAGTGAGAAAAGGAACACTGTTTTCCAGCAATAAGCTGATTAAAACCATGGCACAAAATTGAGTGATTGCAACATGCAGGCATTGATGCAAATGTTCAGGTTATCTACTCCTAAAACTCAAAGTAGAGACATTTGTATACTGAAACAAATTAGGCTTGGTTTAGGTCTTAATCATAACATCATTACAGATTAAACAAAATTTAAGCTATAGAGGGCAGGCTATAGAGAACATGATATTCTAAAGAGACACAAATAGAATGTTGAATGTGTGACCTGCTCTATACAAAACAACCAAGTAATATTTCTTGTCATTATTGTAACATCCTCCGTTTTGCCAGTGAAAGGTATGTACACCCATCTGGTTTGAACCAAGATTAATCTTTACTTGCAAGAATTCCTTGCACTTAAAAAAGGAGAATATAAAAAGAACACTTTTGAGAAATAAAAGGAGTCACTTTGATTTTGATTCAGAGTCTTTGCCCTCACTGTGTTCGAAAAAAAAAAATTCACACACAAAATGACAGTAATTGAGAGTATATTATAAACTAATGTCTGTCAAACAAAACTACTACTCATGCAGCAGGAGAAATGACCTCTTGTTCATATCTATTTTACTGCATACTACAGTCTGGCAAAAGTTATATCCCCCTCTCTCTCACTCTCTCTGTGTGTCTCTCTCCACCTCTTTCCCCTTCTCCCTCTCTACTTCTTTTTATTTTCATACCGCCCCCCCCCTCCCACCCACACACATCTGACGTCATCCCTTTCTCATCTCTCGAGATCTCTCTCTCTATGCATATCTCTCTCTATCTCTATCCCTACATGGTTACTTATCTTTCAATTCAATGGTTTTATATCATGTTTAGAAATAAAAAATAAAATAAATGAAATGAAACAAAAAGGATTTTTTTTTCTCCAAATATTTGCAGAATTATTTACACATCATGTACAAAAACCTTTCTAAATTGTTTAAAACCCGTACACTTTTCTCATCTACAGTTCTTTTTATAACTCAATCTTGTTTCCAAATCTCTCTCTCTCTCTCTCTCTCTCTCTATGCATATCTCTCTCTATCTCTATCCCTACATGGTTACTTATCTTTCAATTCAATGGTTTTATATGTTTAGAAATAAAAAATAAAATAAATAAAATTAAACAAAAAGGATTTTTTTTTTCCTCCAAATATTTGCAGAATTATTTACACATCATGTACAATAACCTTTCTAAATTGTTTAAAACCTGTACACTTTTCTCATCTACAGTTCTTTTTATAACTTTATCTTGTTTACAAACAAAAAAGTACACTCTTCCTAAAATATCTCTCTTTCTCTTATCTTTTCGGGTGTATCTTTACGCCAACCATGTACACATGAAAAGATTTAACGATTGCGTCTCGTCTGCATTATTTTGAATGATGGTTTATTCCAAACTTCTTATCTCTGTTCTTATGTTTAGACTACATGTACGTCACTACCATAATTTATTCTATCGCCACCGTACATGACAATCATGCAGCTTCATGAACATGTATACGATTAGTAACGATTTTGGTAGTCTGTACATCATTAATAACAAAACATTGTATTACAAAATACAAGTTTCAGCATGATTTCAAGCGAAACCTTGATGAAGAATCAGGAAGCCATTCTAGTATGAAATTCATACCCTACAGAAATCCTATAACTGGATGGGGTTTAACATGAGCATGATTTACTGATTGAGCAGCTATCATGCATAGACATCCTGAAAACTAGCTGTTTTCTGATAAATGTTTCTTGAAATAATGTTGTAATCTTTATGTAGTTTGTACGCCCCCTTTCGTTACACGATAACTCTTTACATGAATTTTCTTTATATGATTCTTGCTATACCCTATTCTCTTCACAATATGATTTTTTTCTATAGGAGTTTTGTACAAATTTCCTCTCGTCTAAAGAGGCTAGCTTATGCACCACTCTGCTTTGCTAAGACTAAGTTGTAATACTGTTGATTGATCGCTGTCTATTCTAGGCAGACAACTGCCGATCCAATTATACGCTCGACTTCAATCATGAATACGCCCATTATTTAAAATATCTCCTTTGAAGGCAAAAAAAAGGAATTTTCTAAATTGAAAACAAAAAGAAACTTTCTCTTTTTTTATCCACCTTCAAAAAACCTTGCATTTTTGTAATCTATCATGTTCAGAATTAACAGCCTAAAGCCTGTTGCAATCAAATTCCAAGCTTAGGGATTTTCCCCATTATCTAAAGTTGAAAGACAATGGGCGGAAAAACTGCGCTTGGGAAAACAAATCCTTTAATAAGTTTCAAAGCGGTAAGTACACTGTACAATAACAAAAATAGTATTTAAACTATTAGGATAAACAAAGAGCTTGTCTTTTTTTTTAAAAGAGGGAGTGTGAAGTTCAACAGGAAATATTACATTCGATATCAGGGAATAATGTTTGAGTATTTCATGAAACAATCCAAAATTGATGAATTAAACAAATATGCACATGGAATGAAAACTTGTCTTATAAAAATCATAAAATTGTATTTATAAATAGTTTTTAGTGATCTTATTGGCATCATTTAAGAGTTTCAAATCATTGAGGACAAATTGCAAAATGCCCCCCCCCCCCCCCAACACACACACACACACAATAAATGGCTTTTATAACACAAGTCTATTGAGGAAAATGAGTATGGTAAAACCGGTCACTCAAAGATTTTTACTTTTTTGAAGCACTTCATGATCATTTTGAAGCACAATTTTTGTTAGGGCTTCAATATTGCACCATATCACAGGCACTGATAACACATCGGCTCTATGCATCTCAGATTTGCAAAATTGGAAACATTTTTAAACAATTCCTTTAAAGGGATAGTTGAGTTCTCTTGGAGAGGGTGCTACACAAAATAATTTTCTGTGAGATAATGAAAAACTGAGTGTCAAATTTGAAAGAGCATACAATTTAAATGATAAAATCATCTTTGTTTGATCAAATCTGGTTCAGAGACGGCTGAAATATCCATAATTATTACCCGTATCAGACATCTGAGCTGGTCATTTACAAAACCGTATTGCCCTAGTTTTCACTAGCAGTGGGAACGGAGGGGTATATTCTTTGTATTTTCCTTGGTCTCCCTGCGCGTATTGACTTTGCATGTAGAGACGAGTGAAAATATACCTTGGTATTTTCCACGGTCTCGCATCTGGGCATCGTTTATTGACCGCGCTGTATTTTGTCATTTTCATTGCGCATCTATTATGCGTACGAGAAATTGAGCACTTTGCGCGCACTCTATTGTGACGTAATAATCACACCAAATGCACACTGTTTGCAGTGTATCGAAAATTGTGTCAAGCACTAGATGCACAGTGCTGGTTTGACAAAGTTTGTTCAGTTCTTGAGATTGTCATGGTGGATTTCTGTATTTGCTCTAGATATCTGATTTAGATAACAATACAAATATTGACTGGCTTTACTTTCGGAGGATATCAGAAATATTGACCGCGCTAAGACCATATTGCCCTCGTCTTTCGACTCGGGGCAATATGATCTGAGCTTGGTCAATATTTCTGATATACCCCTCAAGGCCAGTCAATATTATATAAATATAACAATTTCTAATTCTAATATTTGTGTACCACCACAAATATTCAATAATTTGAAAAAGCTGTTGAACTGAAAAACGTTGAAAAAACGAAATAGCACCTTTTACGTTGTATTTCAGCCAATGCCAATGGTGGCTTTTTTGTTGGCTTTTTCGTGTTGGTTATTATTACGCACAACCAGCCAGCCCATGTTTTGTTATTGTTCATTAATTAATTAATTAACAGTCACCGTATTCTCTTGAAAGTCGAGCTGAATTGGTATGATCGTATTGGCTAATTTTACACATTTTGGGGTCTAAAATTACCTTCATAGCAATTTTAGGTCCTCAAAGGGCACTAGAAATGTCATAGATAAGAAAAGGAGCAATAACCATGCACTTTGAAGGCATTTGTGGTCTGAAAACAGAACTCAACTACTACCCCTTTAGGAGTAGGTATGGTGTCAGTTTGGTGGTGTGACACGGTATGATGTGGAGCCATTCCTGTTTTCTCCATGTTTTTCCATCACACCTTTTGTCTAATTCATCTGTGATATATTTTGCCCTCATGTATTATTTATCAAACTTTCACCGCCCTGCAAATGCTACGGTTGAGGGTACATTTCGTCAACATCTATTTATCTCTAAGAGCATGTTTCATTAACCATATTGATCTACCATAACAACTTATACCCATGACCGGAGACCTACGGGGGTAAAATAATTTGAAGTCCAGCTACAAGTATGTTTACAGAAAACAACATTACTTCACAGATGAGAGTCAAAAATTGGGTTCATACTGAGAGTTAAGGTCATGGTTGTCAAAATCAAGATTATCTTCAAATTTTCTTCAAATAATTTGAAGCCCATTAGGCTACAAGTATGTTTACAGAAAACAACATTACCGTACTTCACACATGAGAGTCAAACATTGGGTTCATACTGAGAGTTAAGGTCATGGTTTTCAATATCAAGGTTATCTTGTAGTTTCTGACAAAGTGGATGCTCTATTGGTTATCAAACCTCAGTATACTTAAAAGTTTTTAACCATTATATTAAATAATTCCTTTATTGCAACCATAAGTTGGATTTCATACAGTAAAAAAGGCAGGCATATAAATGGTTCACAATATAGTTATATGTATATAGCAATTTTTTTTTACATTAAGCATAAGTTGGATTTCATACAGTAAAAAAGGCAGGCATATAAACGGTTCACAATATAGTTATATGTATATAGCAATTTTTTTTACATTAGCAATTTTATAGCGCACTTTGTGGGGAAGGTACCCTCACTTTACGGTATGTGCCGTGCAGAAAAAATTAATTATATAGTTAAGACAACTTGTATTTAATGCCTGCGTGGCTTGCAATTTGAAAGTTTGAAAACCTGTTGTTCTGGCTCCCTGAACCCTTGTCATTATAAGGGAACCATTGTGTAAAATTAGACCAGACAGTGGCCTGTACTCGAAGCAAAGGAAAAAATAACGTATGTATGAACATATAGCTTCAGAGAATATTAATGGTTATATTTGGAGGTGTGTTAAGCAGGCTCCCACTTAGCCGAGTTGGAACCTCGAGTTGTGGCAAGCTGGCGCGATCTTATGGCAAGCAGTTTTATTATTACCGGTAATTGATATCAAGAAATCAATTCTTGATATCAAGAAATAATTTTGCGTTGTATAAAGCAATGGTAATTCTTGATATCAAGAATTCAATTTCGTGATATCAGGAATTCGATTTTGTGATATCAGGAATTGAATTCTTGATATCAAGAAATATGTTTTAATGAAAAAACTGCGTGCCATAAGATCGCGCCAGCTCGCCACAACTCGAGGCTCCAACTCGGCTAAGTGGGAGCCCTGTTGAACACATTTGTGTAGGTGTCACAATTCTGTATCTTACACCCCGGAGCTCAGTGAAAACACGCCGGACATTTGTTGCGAGCAGTTGCCATTCATATAAACATGAAAAATATGCAGTGTTTTTTTTCTTCTTCTTTTAGTGGTGATTTACCAAATCATTTTTGAACGAGCCTTGATGGGTTAAAACAATGGAAGCTGTTGATGTATATACATGAACAGCTGAACATGGACAGTTATGTTCTCTGCTGATCAAGGACGTTTTATTGTTTGTTCCCTGGGGACACTTATAGACTGGTGAAGACAAAGACCTTTTTGATAACTACATGTGTAAAATAGTTTCATATCTACTTTAGAGAGAGGGAGAGGGAGGGGGAGGGAAGAGAGAGAGAGAGAGAGAGGGGAGAGAGGGATGGGGAGGAGGAGAGGGGGAGGAGAGGGGGAGGAGAGGGGGAGGAGAGGGGGAGGAGAGGGGGAGGAGAGGGGGAGGAGAGGGGAGGAGAGGGGGAGAGGGTGAAGGTAAGAGAGGTGCCAGGAAGATACAACAAAGAAGGGGAAGGTGCCTCTAGGAGGGGTGCATAGGTAATCAATCACAGAGAACAAGTTTTTTTATTTAATTTTAAAGAGATAAATACCAGAGAGAGTCAGTAAAGAAATGGGGGGGGGGGGGGTGGGCATCTCAAAGAAATAATAGCAGCGTAACAAGATGACGGAGATAAAGTCTAACCGTCAAATCTACCACTTTCAGAGCAATTTTACTTTCAAATCTCATAAAAGGATGCTCTTACATGTAGAACAATGCTCACAAAGTCGCTTTTAAAGTGCGTTGGGGAGACAACAACCTTTTGCTCATGAAAATTCAAACAAGGGCGGGGCCGAGGCACGGGGATGTACGCATGATTAGACAGGTTTACTTCATGTCGTTTCACAAACATTTACATTTCATGAAATTCAGTAGACCGGCATGAAGACGAGCGTGTTGCCAACTTGCCCATGAAAGTCGTCTCAATTAAAACCAAACCCGTGTGGTACAAAATGGTTTGTTGAGAGCCTGAACGTCACGCTTAGTCGCCCTTTCAAAATTTAAGAGTTAACGCATCTCTGCCTCTGAACATATAAAAAACATGAATGCAGGCAACTTATCTTGACTATTCATGACAAGAACAGCAATTGTAAGCTGAACCACATGCATCTGTACAGGGAGTTAGTCTCTGTGAAAATGAATAGCTATTTTATAGATGAATATTCTCAAATGCCTGATGCTATCGATGCTCAACAAGTACTTTTGGCGTCACATTGAAATGCCAAAAGTATAATTATTTTGCGTTTCTCTTTTATTTGATTGTTATTTTGTTCCGGAATAGCTGAATGTTATTTATAAATCAAGGTGTACTATAGCAATTCTGATGTTTTTTCACACAATATCAGATGAACATGTAAAATATTTCACAAGTCAACTAATACTGTTCTTCTGTTTTGCAAGTGTGAGATTTTTTTCCCAATGTTTTTTCCCATGTTATCCCCCTGTTTACCGATAGACTTCATGTAACTTCTGAATAAAGAGAAGAAATATAATCAGGATGCTGAGAAAATTTTTACAACAAAATGACTGATTTTGTTGCTCTTGGGGGAAATAATTTCTTAATTAAAGTCACATTTGATATCAGCCCTCCCCCGTCCAAAAAAAAAGTCCTGGAACTGACCCACTCAGAAAACACCTTTCCTAATTAAAAGATTGGTATAGGTAAATTGGATCTAAGGTCAGATACCCATAGTCATCCGCCCAAATAATAGCACCCAAGTCATGGCATGGGCATAACCCTTTGGTTGCTTTCTTCAACCCTCTTCATGGTCACTTGTTGGCCCCACTTGCAATTTTGCACAAAACAATAGGCACTGATTGACAGTATTCCTTTGCGCAATACACTTGCTTTGCAAAATTACCCATTTCCAGTCTTGATTAGCTCCATATGACAACCCTTTTAAAGCCTGTCTGCACTAGTTTGGCCAGGGGGGATTAGACCTCCATGCAAGGTCACTGACAGGTGGTTATCTCATGAAATCAACTCTCAATTAACATAAGAAAAGGGGGATTATGGGGAACCTTTAGGCACCGATAAGGCATTGTTTTCTGTATAGAGGGCGCAAGCAGCTATAAGTAGTGCAGTGGGGCTTTAACACTGTTATAGATTAATCTTGCAATCGGGATAATCTTGAAGCCTTTGGTTCATCTTTCCCACGATAATAACAATAGGGCACAGTAATATCATTTGTGTAGCAAAGTACATGCACTTCTTGTCTCAAGATAGTCATCATTTCAAAAGCCTTTCAATAAAAAAATATTATCAAAATATTTGAAAAACAGTTATTAAAATATATTGGATTCTTGTAAAGGATTAAACCTTGTCTACTGACAAGAAAAATGAACAGGAAGAATTGAGCTGGCTTTCTTTGCAGCCACACTTTGATTATTATGTTGAGAGCTTGTAACAGAAAGGGGAGAGAGTCTTGGAAGAATGGGGCTTTTATTTTTCACATTCTCTATGTGTTATTCCACACCTAGCTGCATTACTATCCTGGCTGGTTATTAAAAACTGTTCTATCGATTCTCAACATTTCAAACACCACTTTACAAAACTCAACTGAGCTCATTAAAAATTGGTACACTTAAATAGCAGTAAAATACAATTTGTTTCAACTTACCAATGTTGGAAAGAATAATTTGAAAATTCTAATCGTGAGTCTACTGTCAAACTTGCCGATCAGCCACTTCATATTCATTGTGTGCAATTGTGTGCAATGTGTGCATAGTGTGCAATTGCTGCCTCTCGGCACGTAGTACAACGCTAATAATAATAATAATATTTGCATTTATATAGCGCTCATTACAGTAAATGTATCACAGCGCTTTACATATCATATACATATATAAGAATATCAATAACAAAATAACTTATGAACTGATTACATTTCCTGATTACGCATAAAAAAAAAAAAAAATTGTCTTACAAAATAACTTATAAACTACATGTAATATTACAGGTACAGATTAAGTATTAAATAGAAATGTCTTAAGGGACTTCTGGAACTGAGAAAGGGATGACGACGTCCGTACGTTCTGGGGGAGGTTGTTCCATAGGCGTGGTGCAGCAGAAGAGAAGGATTTGTCACCTGTACATGTATTGGTCCTTGGAACTGCGAGTAGTGCTGGGTCATTGCTTGATCGGAGCCCTGGTCTTGCTGTTTGATGCTTACGTAAGAGTTTCGTGAGGTAGTTGGGAGCAGAATTATTAAGACATTTGTATGTAATAGTCAGAATTTTGTATGTTATGCGCTTTTCAACGGGGAGCCAATGAAGTTGTTGTAGGAAAGGTGTTACATGGTCGTACTTCTTGGCCCGAAAAACCAACTTTGCAGCACGGTTCTGAGCTCGCTGCAGACGCTTCACATTTAATGCAGAAGTGCCACAGAGAAGGGAGTTTGCGTAGTCGATCCTAGACGAGACGAGCGCTCTCACAGCATGCTCACATGCAGACTGGTCCAGGAAGGGCCTGATGCGTGCTATGTTGGACAAATGAAAGTGAAGCGAACTGGATAGAGATGACACGTGGCGATTCAACTTCAGATTAGCGTCAATCTCAACACCCAAACTTCGGATAGAGGTTGAAGGCTCGATAACTGCTAGAGGTCAATATGCATTAGCATTGACTCTATGCTTTGCTGGAGTGGGTTATTCTATATATATGAGTTCACATACTCTGAAGTATTTTACTTCCATACTGTAACGCTAAGTGTTTCCACCAGAAAAATGCTTGAATTTGAATTCATCATACTGATAAAAAAACACATGCATATATATACTCCCCGGGGAGTAGAACATGTGCACTATCAAATACGGTATAACAGCCGAATCCAATGACCTGGGTTCTTGCTGATTTTCTTATGATGCCAAATGAATTGAATTGATTTATAATAATTACAATGTAACATGCTTAGAAATGTAGTATCAAACACAATACAAATGAGAATTTTATTATCAATATTTAGACAGTAAAGTTGAAAGATGAGAATATTTAAATCCCACGTCTTCCTCTTTTGTAAAAGATCATGCTTTATTCAGAATTGTTTGATATGTCAACGGGGGCAATGAGGAAATATATGTACTGCATGATAAAAAATGTAATAAAACTAATGCATAGAAATATTCTAAACTGCTACTTCTTCAAGTGTAATACTTCCTTTACAGAATATAGATATGAAACAGAAAGAAAGAGATCAAAACCAACTAAAATGGCAAATGGATGTTATAAATAGCCGTCAGCTTCTATTGTTTTCCTTGTCAGCTTCAAATGGAAAAAGAACCACAACTCTGAAGATTCTGCTCTGAATACATATTGGAAAGTGTCAACTAAAATTAGCATGATGATATTATAGATTTCATTTTTTCTGAAGACAAAATGTCATCTTTTTTGCAGTACATTATCAGGCATTGTACACACATGTTGCTTTGCTATGTAAGTGCAATACTGGTTGCATATTGAGTAGAAACCAATTTAGATTACCAGGCGCCATGGCATTTAGGGCTCATCAGAAGATCTATTTACTTCATAACAAACTGTGTGTTCACATTTCTCAAAACTGATGTTTTCAAAGTTGAGTTTTGAAGAAAGGGTCCCCTTGGAATGCATCTGTGAAGTGTTGCGGATTTGAGATGCTACTATCCGAGTCACACTGACAAGCCGACAACAACCGATAATAGACTGGCTCCAGACACAATTTCATTCGCCCTCATGTACAGGTAATGGCCAGTTAAGAACTGGTTGGTTGGTTTGTTTGACATAACTGCTAAGAATGCATGCGTATGCTTGTAAGTTAGCAATAGGAAACAGACGGCTTTAAGTCCTCTCCGAGGGACTTGGTAATGAGGATTAATACCTTACCCAAGGACATTAGCACATCAAACTGGTTTCGCATTGCGGAGCTTCCCAGATACAAGACCACTGTCCTAACACTGAGCCATCATGCCTCACTAGTGACTTCTGAGTTCTGAGTTAGTTTTTAGTCGGTTTGCAGGTGTGACTGAGACACCGAGGTATACAACTTAAGTTGCATGTCTGGCAGCAAAGCTAGTGGAACAAAATTCTTATTCCTCCCAATATATGATCTGTTTGAAGCCAAAAGGGCATTATCTTTATAAAGACACTTACTACTAACAAAAAAAAAATGGTGCTTATAGAGCACTTACCACCGAAGTCTCTAAGCGCTAAAAAACAGTCTATATGACACATAAAATGTCAAGTTCATGAGTTAAAAAAAGTTTGCATATAATATAATTGGATTTTATTCTTAATTGATCTCCCATTTATAAAGCAAAGTTAACTTTGGGTGAAGACGTTTTTGTGGATGTGGCAAGGGGATCTGGAATTTTTAGTAGTTGTTTCAGTCTACGACGCCCACCCTTGCCCCCCCCCCCCTATGACTACGACCACGTTTGAACTGTTTCTGAAGTACTTATGCCCTTCTTGTTTAGAACAGGTAGGTGGTATTGATCGATTGCTCTTATGATATTAAAGTGGGTTCCAATCGATCAAGTCAAATACAACTAGAACAGTATATCTTTGGTATCAGAAAATATGCAAAACAAAAATATCATGTTGAAGTTTATGATCGGCTCCGTGTCAAAATATGCAATCAATAGCCCGAGGACAAATAGAAATTTTGCGATGATAATCACCTATGAAAATGAAATTTAACCAAACATGGAAAATACAAATGCCCCACAATCAGCTTAAGGTTACTCACACCATAATAAAATGTTCTGAGCAGTGACCAATTTCTACTTTCTGTTCATCTCTGTGTCGTATTTAAATGAACTATAACACTAAGTCAAATGACGCGAAGATAATCATCTCAACGTTTCACCCAATACTGAATAGGGATGAAGTATGCACATGTCAGATATAGCTGACAGCCCTCCAGTTCTGGAGATTAACTTATTTTTATCTTCAAAACATCTTGACAATAATCATCTCGAGCTTTGTAATCATCTAAATCGTGTAATTTATACAATCACTAAAACTTCCTGAAGATAATTATCTCGAAAATTCAGCCCAAGAGGCACACGCGGTCAGCTTTAAACAGTCACAATTACACAATGACAGGCGAAATGGCCCTTCCGCTATGGACAGTGACCCGATTCCATACCGCATGATCCCGTTTTGTTTCGCCGAAAAAACACACGGAATCTCCGATTCCAAAACACTCCATCTTAAGAGGGCCACCGAGAAACCCGAGACGGGATAAAAGCCTTGTCGCGATTCGACGTAAAGGAAACTACAGATGATCGAGGCCCATAAATCCATACTTATTTAATATTCTTGTTAAGTACCCCGAGGTTTGACCCTTTCTTGGCAATTTTTAATGGAATATATTTGTGAGGTTAAAGAAACCTAAGATATACTGATTTGGTAATAGGGTAAGAATATATCGCAAAGAGTTGAAAAACCTGTCAATGCGGCTCTAAATTGGATTAAGCTAGAACCATTGCTATCGCTTCTATTTGCTTTAACTCATTCCTTTTCTTTATCTTGTGCTTCTGTTTCTCCTCTTCTACTTCCTACTTTATCATCTCACTATTCTTATGATATTTAACCTAATTCTTACCTTATTTTCCTTTACCGCTCCCCTTTTCTCTATTCATTATACTTCATTTCTTCCCTCTCCATATTGTCTAATTCTATGTCAATTTTTATTGTTGTAATTTTTCTTTCAGCTACTCATCCTTATAACATGTTTTGTATCATTATCTTTTCTCTTCCTCCTTTTCTTTCTTCTCCTTCTCCTTCTCCATCTCCTTCCCCCTCTTCTTCATTTTTTCTCCTTCTTGTATTTCTTTTCCATCTCTTTTTTTCAGGAGGGGGGGGGGGGGGGGGGGGGAGGGGGGGTCATCATTCTTTTCATCTTGACATGCAATTCAAATTTTCTTTTCTTTTCATCATCTTTTTATCTTGACATGCAATTCAAATTATCTGGTCTCCTCTCCTTCATTTTATTCTGTCACTAGTACTTTTAGGCATATTGCCCTTTTGCATTTATTTTGACATTCACCTTCCAAAATTCTTCCTTTTGGATGACTTCGAGCTTGTTTATACAGACAATCACAATCAGATACTAATCACATTTCCTTCTCATGGCGCATTTGAAGATGAGCATGCTGAGAAACTTCACACTATTCCCACAGGAATATTCACCTTAAAGAGAAGGTTGAGTTCTGGGAAGAGGTGAACAATAATTTGTGAGCGTTATCATTCTTATTATGCAAGTGTGGAAGAACATCAGATAAGACACGTTCCCTGAAAAGCATGGCTCTTCAAATGCCTTTATATTCGAAATATGTCATGTAACATCGTAAAACTAGGGGTAGGATTTTTACGCCACTTGTTTGTGTAGCCCCATATACATCTTTCTGTGTACAGTGCTTGTAACTTTACCAAAACTTGGCCAAATTTCTTATCATTTTGATGATTCCAGAACTTTGCAATACACACAAATTCTTATATGCTAGATGATCGACCTTTTCTGGTCGATTCCACACCGTTTCTTTCACAATGCAATCGCATGACCAGAACTCAACTTCATCTTTAAAGCTATAATCGTGAGCTCTGGTATGGGCATCATTTGTCAAGAGAACATGGCTATAAGTCATTCTGGATTGTTTATCCTGCAGTAGATTGATTGTTTGAACCAGTAAAATTAAAAAAAAACTCACAAAAACTTGCTGGAAATCATCTTCAATAAAAACTTCAACTCTCAGTTGCACATAGTCCAGGAATACAAACCCTCAAACGATCTACGGTCATCTATGGTCATCTACGGTCATCTACGGTCATCCTCACAATTAAACCTTGTGTCTACTTCGGTGTCAACTCTTTCTTATGGTCATCGCTCTTTTTGCAAAACTTCTGCTCAACTTTGGAACAAACTACATGTACCTATACATGTCAAAAACTGTCAGACTGTCAACCAATTCAAAACTTGTCTTTATATTAAAGACACAGTTATTCAAAATTGTTTTTGATAATTTACTTACTCTGTTTACTCTGAGGACAAGGAGATATGATGATGTTAGATTTCACACTTTATAACACAGAGAAGAGCAATTAATAAGAACAAATAATTAGAATTGAGCTAAGGATAAGGAGGCACATAATTACAGTGTATACACGCCGGACAGAAAGATTGTTGATACCTGCTTCATTCTCCTGTGTCTTATCTTGTCTCAGTGTAATGTGTATTGTCTTTAGTTTATCTTTATATTCCTCATCATTACCTGAGATTTTTGATTGTCTGTTTGGTTGTTCTGTTTTGTTGGTATTGTGTTTTATTTTAAATGTATTTTATTAGCAGAGAGCATGTTCTTAATTAGATCAATTAAATCGAACACACATTTGCTGAAAGACATATCTGCCAATCAAAACGTCAAAACTCATGGAATAACAAGTCCAATAACAAAGCTGGCTAAATAGAAGCCAAAAACTTAGAAAAATACTCATACATACTTCTGAGATAACATAAGTAATGAATTTAACACCCTAAGTTCTGGGTCTTAACACATAACATAAGCTCATTTGTCTTACTCCCTACTGAGTCCCAAACTCCATTTAAACCACTCTAGCTGGAAAAAGCCTCTCCTTCCTGACTTCTCCACATCAAGCCGACAGACATCAAAAGGCCTGTTTCCATTAGCCCAATTTTTCAGATGCCCCACTAATTCTGATCCAGGAAAAATGGATCGATCACAAAAGTCAGAATCAGTGGTGACTCTTAAACACTGTTGCTATGTTTTTTTTCAAGTGCTGCTCAAGCTAATTCACAGTGAAGGTGTAAATAGCAGACTCTTTCCGCATCGCTCTTGGGAATAAGCTATCATCTTAAAAGTTGCATGAAGCCGACAGTCCTCGAAGGGCCTGTTTCCATCAGCCCGGTTTTTCAAATGGCCCGCTAGTTCTGTCCAGGAATAACGTATCGATCACAAAAATCAGAAATACAGGGTGTAGTTGTGAACAAAATAGTTGCTATGTTATTGTGTTCAAGAACTGCTCAAGGTAATTCACTGTGAAGATCCCAATAGCAGGCTCTTTCACTATCGCTCTTGGGATATATACTTTATCTTCTTAAAAGTCACATGAAACCGACAGCCCTTGGAGGACCGTCTCCATTAGACCGATTTGTAAAATGGCCAGCTAATTCTGATCCAGGAAAACCAGATCCATCACAAAAGTTGGAATCAGTGGTGACTTTTAAAAACTGTTGCTATGTTGTTTAGTTCAAGAACTGCTCAAGATAATTCACAGTGAAGATCCTATATAGCAGGCTCTTTCCTGAAGGAGAAATGCACTTATTTTTTGGAAAAGCCCACTATTTGGTTGCTCATGGGACTTCATTCTCATCCTGTATTTCAAGCTAAATCTGGTCACTTCACGCAAGCCGACAATTCTCTTAGGGCCTCTCCTCATTAGCCCAAGCATTCAAATACACCGCTAATTGAGATCTAGGGAAGTTGGGACAACCACAACTTGCTCAAGGTTAATTCCCAGTAAAGATGCAAAAAGCAGGCTACGTGTATTACAATTTCACTCTTGGGATATGAACTTGAACTTTTATCCCATGCTAAGTAGGATTTGGTTATAAAATGTTGGTACTTGAACTTGGGAGAGGAAATTGCTCAACTCAGTCTAATGGAAACAGAGAGTTAACATTTTTACTTATTTCTGTCTTATGGAATCAGACGGTCCTTGTACTAAGGCTGAAGTGTACGGGAGAGAGAAATTTCAGTTGTCAATGGCTTAGGAAGCACTGATTGGTCACATCGTACCCCATTGTCTACCAAAACCGGGTTGTTCCTGTACTCAGCTGATGGGAAATGAGAGAATTCGGTAGAGAACAGGTTAAGCTTAAATGCAGGTAATGGAGACGCACCTGAAAAGCCGATAGTCCTTTATTCCCCCAGTCCAATTTTCACTCCCAGTCAAGGTTCTTCTACTAAGACATGGGAATGACAAGACTCTAAAAATAGGATGAAAATAGACCTTTACAGAAAGCCGAATCAAAAGTGACGTGAACCGGCTGAGGAAATTGTACAAAGAGGACCAACACCGTGGGACATCGTTGGGCGAGAGAGAGAACTCATTTTCACCCACCGATGCCGGAGTTTACACCATGGTCTTTGTGATGTGTCGAACCCCCATGAGCTTTTGATTCCGTTGAAGTAAGCTATAACATGTCTTGGTGGATGTAACCTCAAAGATTAAACTGTAAACACATTTCAAATTTACTATTTTGAAACTGATGAAAAACATCTGGAAGTGATAATAGCTCGATTGCAAATGAATGACTTTCTGGATTGCCATATAGGATCTTTTTTATTTTATTTTTCTTGAATTATCATCATTATCTCCTCCATTTTGTTTTGTTTTTGTTGTTGTTTGATTGATTGCTTTTTTTGGGGGGGGGGGGGCACACTTTTTCAGAGTTTGCTTAAAAACTTTTTGTCTTCCAGAAAGGAAACAAATATTATAACAAAATCTAGGAATTTCCAAATTCATATTCAAATTTTATGGAAGAAATCCATGCATATAATTGTGTGTACAAACTGAAAATTGTGTGAAACCCCCTTTATTAAAGAAAGGAAATGTATAGCTTTTACATTTTCACTGAAATCTACAAATACAACAAATCTAGGAATTTGCAAATTTATATTCTGAATTTGGAGGATGATTTCATTTCATAACGTGAACAAATAAGGAACTTCCGCTGATATATTTCAGTACCCTTGAAGAAATGGGAGCTGTCAGCAAACTGACGTTGGTAAAAGGGGATCCCATATTTTCTGACTGCAGTTGATCACATTCATGAGAACATAATCTTGGCACATGTACAGCTGGCAGTGTGCAAATACTACCATGGACGGGTCAGATTGAAAGAAACCTCTCCTCTTCCGCTAGTTGACGAATTCATGTACATTGTACATGTAGGCATTTGTAAGGATGAATGAGAGGATACAGTGTGTACTTGTATATATGAACATGTACATAATAGTCCAGTCCAATTTACTTGTATTATAACTTACAAGTATGTCCATGATTTAGTTTAATGAAACAAATCCCCCCTATTGCACGACACAAATCAGCATATTACCTGTCCAACTTCGAAATTGTAACAACATTGATACCTTTAAATCTGAACTCAAAACCTATCTTTTCCGGCAACATTGCGAATAATATGTGACATATTGAGGGAGCCAGGCGCCTTTGAATGCTTTTGCACATAAATGGCGCTATACAAATGCTGTTCATCATCATCATCATCATCATATTATGTGCCCCCCCCCCCACCACCTCTCTCTTTCCCTCGTCCCCTCTCACCCCCTTTTTATCATTCTCTCCCTCCCTCCCTCTCATCCTCCTCCCTCTCTATCTCTGTCTCTCTCTCTCTATGTGTGTGTCTCTCTCCCTCTCATTCCCCTTTTTATCTCTCGCTCCCTCTCGCTCCCTCTCGCTCCCTCTCATCTCCCCCCTCCCATCTCTCCCCTCCCATCTCTCTCTCTCTCTTCCTCTCTCTAACCTACAAGCCAAATTTACAGGTCAAACCACAGCAGAAATACATTTCTCAAAATATATGAAACCATGGACTTGTTCAAGGACTAACTTTTTTCAATTGAATAAAGCAATCATAATGATACCCTGTTTTGTGATACAGTGTTCTATAAACCAGCACAAGTGTAATGCTTTCTTTGGAATAACGTTAACAGGAAATAGTTATTTCAAAAATGTTAAAGACATTAAACCTGGACATAATGAACCTAGCTGCCAATCATACTATACCTTGAAACAAAATGAAAAAGGAATGGGTTCTATTTAGCTATTAATTAATAGTCCTCTATAAACAACACATTCATAAAATAAAGGCAAAAATGATCATTGACTTTCTGAACTACTGCCTCCATTACTCATTGAAGTACATACAATGGATTGTAAACCAGAATAATTTCATAGCTATGTTATACACTGGAGAAAAATTTAAATGAATTATCCTGTTTTAAGTTTCATTTTTATTTTACCAGGTGTCCAACGTGTTACTATAACCCTCATTTTGTCCAAAGTGTCTAAAAGAGGTTTTGTTTACCATTTTCATTTTCTGTTGTTGTGACAATATGCTTTGATAAAGGTCATAAGGACAGTACCATAGTGTGCATACAATGGACTAGGTAAAATTACAAGGGAATTACTACATGTAGATACATGTACAAATATCGCACACAGCAGAAATGAAACCCAGTGTGCCACACAGCTACCGGTATATTGTAATGCCACCAAAAAAAAAATGGGTTTCTTTCATCTTTTGGACAGCCTAGGAATTTGGGATGACTTTTCCTTACAGGTAGTTCTTCTGAACTGGGTAGAGGATACATGCATTATTTTTTCAAATCATTGTCATCCTGATTAAAATATATTGTAATACAATAAAATAACATTAAGTAAAATAAAATGTAACAAAAGCTAAAGTATTCTGAAAATCATCATAAAGGACCCATTCATTATCTCATATGACACATACATATTTCTTGTGAGTCCCCACCCACCTCTGGCGAGAAAAATTCCAGTTAATAAAACCCGTCTTTTCCAAACAAATTTTCACCAGAAAATTAGACCCAAGTGAGTCAGTCATGATTCCCAGTGGGGGTGCCCACTATATATAGAAATTGGGCAAACTTTTTGCCCCATTGCCATCAGGTTCACAGCATGACCCTGACCTAGGTTTACATGCCAAGGTCAAGAAAAAGACTGGATTCAAAGGCTAGCTTGCCCGCTGATATGTGGGTAGCTGTGAAGTTCACAGAATATTTCCAATTTTTCAGTGAGCAGTGGGTCTTTTGTTCTTTATCTCTTGCCCTATCATCTCTCTCGCTCTCTCTCTCTTTCTCACTTTCTTTCTCTCTTTCTCTCTCTCTCGCTCTCTCTCTCGCTCTCTCTTACTCAATCTCTCTCCATCCCCTAGCAATATCTCTTCTTCTTCCTACAACACAGGCCCCCCTCCCTCTCTATTTACCCCTTCGATATCCAATATCCAATCCACATGTTTAGTTACGTCAAGTCAAACGTCATGAATGCAAAATCAACATGCCAAAAATAGTAATTCAGCACAACAATACAAATCATTTGAAGGTGTTTTATATCATTAGTTTGTGCTGTTGTTGTTGTTTTCCCCTTTTGTCCACAACAAATTAAGGGGTTTGTCTACCACTCTCGCAGAGTAAAATTATTACCTAAGTGGTTTCCTTATAAAGGCCTATCCAAACACACCTTTCTTTATTTCCTCCATTCATCTCAAATATAGGGGTTTTTGTGGTCACTAATCAAGCTACCACAAAAATTACTTTTCGTTGTTATCAAACAGAGATAAGGGATGAAGTCACAGACATTATATAGAACTCACGACTTGGCTAGACAAATTATTTCTTTCTTCTTTTTTTCATTATCCTCCTCCTTATCAGTCTCTTTTTCTCCTCCTCCTTCTCCTCCTCCCCCTCCTCCTCCTCCTCTCCCCATCCTCCTCCTCCTCTCCCCTTCCTCCCCTCCTCCTGTTTCTCTTCCTCCGCCTAGCTCCTCCTTCCCTTCCTCCTTCTTCTCCTTCTCATATTTCCTCTCTTTTTTCATCTTCTCCTCCTTTTTTCTATTCTGCTTTTCTCCTCCTCCTCCTCCTCCTCCTCCTCCTCCTCCTCCTCATCTTTTCCCTGTTCACCTCCTCTTCCTTCTTCTTCTCTCTCCCTCTCCATTTCTCACTGCCCATGTACACTGTAAGTAAAATCAAGAAGTTACCAGCAACTTCTTGGTAAAATCAAGGAGTTTTAACTTTTAAAGGGACTAAGCTCCTTGGTTCTATTTCCACTTATAAATCTGTCAAAATCTAGTCCTGACTGGTGAATTCTTTAAATGGTTAAATCATGGATATGAATTTGTCATGGTATCCTACATCCCTAATCCATGTATGTTTTATGAATACACTGTGCACTGCAGTCATAAATTAAGTTGTTCATGTGTTGATTCATTCGTTTCCTGCTTCATGATGTTCGCCCTTGAATCATTCATTGTACAAGGCATCCCACACACATGTTGCAGGCTTGAAATAATAAGGGAGTGACAAACTTGTTCGCTATATCCCATTTTGACAGGTGTATTTCAATTTAGGAGGAGGAATCGTTGACTTCCGACTCCGACCTTTTCTGACCTTTACAGACAAACTACCTGCTTCATGTTTGTGTACTCAAGCCCTACCTTGTGAGACAGTGCAATGACCCCAACATTATAGTCAACATGTAGGTTTTCAAAAAACCCATGCTACTGCTCGAATGATATGGCAAAGGATATGTTCGTGCATCAACTGCACATCAATTTCCTACACTTACCAGAACCCTAACTTCAAGCCTGGACACAACACCATACCTACCCCTACTCAGCCCTTCCCCTTGCTCTTAAGTTCTAAACCTTACCTAAATCCTGATTGCAACCCTAACCTTAACCCTACACTTTTGAGGAAACAAAGGCCGGAGAAATTGTTGCCAGAGCAAATGTCAGAGTTATAACACTCCTCTGGCTCTAAACAGACATTCTTTAAACTGAGCAAGACGAACAAATCCCGAACGGCAGGACGAGTGCGCTGTAGCATCTCTTTTTAATCATCCCCTTTGAACATTTATCCCTTACGCATTTTGTTTAATTCTGCACGAATTTACTGTATATCCAACACAATATCAAGATCATCTTGCTACTTGGTGCCAAAAGGGCATAAACTCATATACTTTCACAAAGAGTTGATGCCCTCCTGGCTCTGAATAGACAATCTTTAAACTGAGCAAGAACAACAAATCCCAAACAGCATGTCAAGTGCACTGTAGCATCTCTTTTTAATCATCCCCTTTGAACAATCATCCCTCAAACATTCAATGTACATGTACAATACATGTATTTTCTGTTTGATTCTGTAAGAATATACTTTCCATCAATGACCAAATCTCAATATCATCTTGTCTGTTTGGAGCTAAAAGGGCATTAACCCATAATAAACCCATAATACTTTCACAAAAAGGTAATCCCCTTCTGGCACTGAACAGACGATCTTGAGTTTAAACTGAGCAAGAAGAACAAATCCCAAACGGCAGGACGAGTGCGTGTAGCATCTCTTTTTAATCATCCACTTGTCCGCCCTTCATACACAAGGGATAAATGAGTATGTAGGATCTTGATATAATCCAATATATCACAGGAATATGATGGCTATATCAGATGGACGGGATTTAAAGGTCAGGGTAGATGGTGTAAGTACAGATTCATTATCTCAACTTTATGTTTACAAGTGGATTTTTAAAGAGAAGGTTGGGTTTTGATGAAGATGGAAATAAATGGCAGGCTTCCTTGAAGCACATGATCTTTATTCACATGGGTGCAAGCCAAAAGAATTCTCTACAACAAAAGATGAAAATAATTTGGAAGCTTCATCATTCTGTCTATGTTGGTATGCAAAAAATATCAGAGTAGAAATGTTTACAAGTGGCTTTTTAAAGAGAAATATGGGTTTTGATCGAGATGGAAAACAATTTGGGTACAGTATTCATTCTTTCTATGTTGGAATTGAAAAATGACAGAGTAGAAATTTCCCCTGTTGAGGATTGGTCTTTAGATGCCCTCCTGTTTGAGATATGATGAGAGATAGCTGAAAAAAATTGGGCAAGACACATACATACCACAGTCCTATGATACTCATTTCTGTGTGCAGAGGATGGATATGATTCTCAGTAAGATGAAGGTTTCTTCTCATTCTAATCATTCCAAAACATAGCAGTAATTTCAAATCTAGCATGTACTTTAACATCAACCTTTCCAACTTAATTAAAGGAAAATCCAACCCTTTGAATAAGATAAACACAAAATTGATTTTGTTTTACAATAACTGCATGTAAGACATGTAAGACAAAAGAATTTCTACCTCCTTGGTATAACTCGAAAAGGTCTTCCCTTTTTAGAGGAGATGTAATAATAAACTCTCCATAATATATATTGAGTGGTGCATGCCTCAAGGGCAAAGGCACTTGGGAGAAGTACAGAAATTAGTGATATTTTTGTGCACACAAACAGGACAGTTATCTGTTACTGCACCACAATCCACTGACAAAGTCGCCCATTTTGAGATTCGCATAGCTGTAGCTGTAGTGATCTCATATTTCAAACAATCATAACTTTCTTATTCTTAATCCAATATATATTTAAAATGTCACCATTCTGTTCATGTTATTTGTCTGTTTTCATTCAGACAAACTCATTACAAGGGTTGGATTGCCCCATATTAAATAGTGATGTGGCTACCTGGGTAAATAAGAATTCATTTCATTGGTTGGAATTTTATTTTCCCCTGTAGATCCATTTGCCGTTATTTATGTACCAGCAACTGCTCAACTGGACAAGTCAATATCCATTCATGTATCAGACTCTACAGTTTTCTTGACCTTGTCTACATTATTTCTACGATTGTCATCGATCTGCTTGTATTTTCATTTGTATTTGAAATCCAACCTCAAGTCATGGTTGTAATGAAGAAAAGGTAATAATAATACATTCCCATACATTTGCAGAAAGATTCTTTGTAGGGAATATCATTAATTGTCAGCCATTGCAAAGAAAACATCTGATATTGATGTATATATGGCTTCATTTGTGATATTGCTTGCTCACAAAACAAAACAGCAGTAATTAAACATATTTGTGGCTTACACCCAGTAGATCTGTATTGAAAAACAATTCAGAAAAAATCTTGGAACCAGCGGGACTGGGTGTAAGCCACAAATATGTTTGAATAATTGAAATTTCTCACTGGAAGCACAGCAGTAGTTGTTATGTAATACAAGTATGACGCAAGTATGACATGCACGAAGTATGTGATATTAATGCGATCGTTGCCCTTCAAATTTTTAGTCATTAGGCTAACTTTAAAGGTCACCCTAATGGCCATGTTCAGTAATAACAAGGCTACATATCGTGTACCTGTAAATCTAGATTCACAATAACGAGGGATATCTCATATTTCTTTCTTTTTTAACAATTGCTGTGGAGCGTTTCACAAATACTATAAGATCAACTTCAGTTGGACTTGAGGCCATTCATGCCACTGGTTGCTCTCACATCATGGTTACAAATCCACATTTTTATCTTTGTTGATCTTAGTCTTTGTGAAACACTCCCCATGTACATGTATGTTTACTTAAAACACTGTGAAGAAGTTCAACAGAAAACAGAACAGCACAAAGGTAAAACAGAACAGCCCAAAGGCAAAACAGAACAGCCCAAAGGCAAAACAGAACAGCCCAAAGGCAAAACAGAACAGCCCAAAGGCAAAACAGAACAGCCCAAAGGCAAAACAGAACAGCCCAAAGGCAAAACAGAACAGCACAAAGGCAAAACAGAACAGCACAAAGGCAAAACAGAACAGCCCAAAGGCAAAACAGAACAGCCCAAAGGCAAAACAGAAATGCATACCGGTACACATTCAAATTTTATCCTTAACTTTTTGTTTTGCTATCTTATCTACAATCCAGGGTTTCTAGCCTTAATTAACTTTCACTTTCAATTGCTCATTAATTATGTCATAGAGCCAGAAATGAGTTTAAGTATGCCACCAAGTTACCACATTGTCCAAGCATGAAATGGAAAGCAAGAGAGGTAGCAGAAACAAGAAAGAAAAACAAAAATGAGATCTAGGTCCCTTCTCTTATTTGTCTACAAAACAAGTTCAGGAAGACCAGGGTGTTGTTTTATAACTCACAGATCTAAATAAAGATTTTCCTGACTGTCATTCAAGTCTTACTTAATATTTTTCTCCACAGATTGTTTATTTCAAAGTGAATACAGCTCGTCTTTAAACAAAACCATGGCAAAACTGAAATTGCATCTTTGTTTTCTCACTGTTTCTCTCTCTTCATAAACTCTCTTATTTTCTCACAGATAGAGCCCATTATTCCTTCAAATTTTCTAGGCAATCATTTTGTTATGTAATGTTGCTTATAACATTAATCTTTTTCTTACTGCTCTCCCCCCCCCCCCTGTATTACATAAATAAAACTCAATGGTTCATGTATTGACATGTACTTATTTTACTTCATAAATTGTTAACCACACTGAATGTTAATGATGGAATCTTAATCACTATGCCTAACTTTAACCCTTTACTTAACCCTAACCCTGCACCTAACCCTTATCCTTAAAGTCAACCCTAACCTAGAAACAAAGCACAACTCTAACGCTAACTCTGCATCTATACACAAAAAAACTGGAGTCAGAAATGCCACCCGGACATGTGGAAGCACAAAAGGGAAATGACATTTTGGAGTCCGCAACAAGGCTAGCGTTACAAGCGTTACAAGAACATAGGCCTAGTTTTGGTATGGTGGAATCATTATTGTCCACGAGTACTTCCCTTTCTGTCCTTCTTTATATGTTTTCCGTTCAGAGACAGAAAGGCATTGGCCCTCATATCAATATTTTAACTTTTCAAGTTTCAAAACCATGGACTGCCACTCTACACAAACAGGCACCCGGGCACTCAAAATCTACTCAAATTTAAATACCTTTACAGACTATAAAGGCTAACACATTCATTTCTGACCCTCTTCCACAACAGTTAATGTGGGGCCCTTAACTATTTGTTTAGTTTTTTTGCTTCTGTGAGTCTCTGCACTGTCGTTCCTTTGCTACGCTTGCAATTATGTACAAAACAATAAAAACCAACTTAGGGAAAGATTGCTTTGTGCAGCACAATGGATATTTGCAAAATTACCCATTACTGGTATTAATTATCTCCATGACAACCCCTTTTAACACCAATACAGATTAATCTTGCACAGGTCTGGAAACAAGTTCAAAAATTTCGAAGCCTGAAACATGATAAATACAATTGGCACAGGGAGATTATTCCTGTGGCATACAAAGAGTTAAGGATGTGCAGAGCATACAAGTTTTAAATGTTACAAAAACCAAACTGTGGCCATCACCTGTTTGTTCCTTAGTCATCCAAACACTGTTAGTTTTCTTAAAATTCTTATTAATGTCCTTCTGGCTCTGTAAAGACTGTATGAAACACTGTCCACATACATTAGGAGTCATGTAAAATGACCTAGTTTTCAAACAATTAAAGGAAGTAGAAAGTTATTTTCAAAGCACTTAACATTTCAATGATTATATCAACATAAATGTCACAGTCAAATCATTTGGTATTATCATTTAAAAGAGAAGGGTATTGACTGGTTTCTTTTAATAGTTCATCTTGAAAAAAGTGTTGTTTCATGTTATTGAACTTCAATGCTAATGAACCAGTTTTGAATTTAAAGTAGAGAATAATCAACAAGCAGTTCTTTGTTCAAGACTGGGTGGTTAACATTACTTTTCTCTTATCATTTTTCTCGTTACAAGCTTCCATATTTTTGTTCTTTTTGGTTCTTCATGAGATCTTAACCCCCCCCCCCCCCCCCCCCCATTTCCATCTCAATCTTTAATACTTTCATTAACCACCATCTAAAATTTCTGATTTTCCTTTCCCTCATCCCGCTTATCAATTGTTTCCTATCAAACTCATGAGTAAAAAACCTTGTTAATTTTTGCTCACATCCTCATTTTTCTTTCTGTTCTTCCCAGATAATTCTGTTTTGATCCATGTCCATCCTTCTCTCCCTTTAATTCCTCTTCTTTCATATTCTGTTAGATCTACAAGTTTTTCCTAATTATTTCTCTGCTCCCTCTCTCCAGTTTTGGTTGTTCCAAATTTATTTTTACATGTATAAAGTATTTGTTTGTAGACCCTAGCTTTCTTTTTCTTTCTGTCATTAAATAGCCCACCAGCGATTGCAAATGTTGGTCTTAATAATCAGTTGATGATTTTGTTTTTCACCATCATCATGACAACCACTACCAGTACCACCACTAATAAAATTATCATCATCATCCTCAATCATCATCATCATGTTTAGATCTAAGTTCATTATATCACTATCAATCCTAGAAAAAGCCTAGTATAGAAAGAAAAATGCTTTCATATATCAAAATGACCAAAGATAACTCCTCTATAGCAGGAAAAGGAAGGGCCCACAAATAGCACACCATTTTGCGCTTGTAAATTTGTTGCGATGTGGCACAAGGCTATAACTTCGGAGGAACACAATGTCTATAGATGACCCATCCGCCCATCATCTCGGCCGAGATTGTGGGGGCAACTTTCTCAAATACCGCTCAGCAGCAGCTAGCTCCTTTTGTACAAATTCGGAGTCATTTCTACATGAAACTGATTAACTGAACACATTTAAACACTCATCCTCCTCAACTTATACCTTTAAAATATATGTACTTACAGCCTGGTCATGTTTTCGTTGACAGTCACAGGAACAGACGATAAGTTCCGATAGGTGCAGTTTCCATAAAATTGTTTGATCGATTGATCGGTCTTGAGTTCTTTCCAGCAACAACAGACGTCGGGGCAAATTCTTTGGTCGCATTTCCTCGTTGTTGATCCCGCTCCAGAATTCGTCAAACTCAGGGCGAATATCAGCAACAAAAGATAACATTTCGTATTCGCGTCTCCCATCTTTTCTTGTAAAACTGAACTCCTTAGCGAAGATTATTTAGACTTAAGTGAGATGCGCAAATCTTCTTTCGTCGATTGAGAAACTTGCGTACTATTCCTACCGTTAACGTTCCCTATACCCCCGTTGATTGATCTTCATTTGTGTGAGCTGAATTCTACACCGTAACTTTCGTAACACGGCATTCGTGCGTGTCCTTCTGATACACGTGTTTTCTATACGGACTGTTTACTATTCACTACATTTGGCCTCTCCCACTACTTATAGGGGTGATCTTTTTCTTCAGATGTTTGAAATGTGTGTATTTGGTTATTACCATACATGCATATAATGATAGATGTTGTACAATAAGTATTTAAACAAAGATTTGATGTCCATGTTTCATTCAAAAGTTGATTGTTTAAATTTATATTTGCTAGCTGTAAAACAAGAGATTGTAGCACCCTTTTTAAACGATATTCGATTCGTCGGAAACTTTACGTCAGGTTTGATTAGAATCAACGCATGCGTAGTTGACTTTTACGTAGATGACGCCCTAAAGTGTTGCACCTGTTTAGTGAATACGCAGGTTGCACTGCAGATTCTAGGAAATATTCCGAGATCTTTAAACTTTCGGCCTTCAACTCCGTCAAAGTACTTGGTAGACTCAATCAACTTTCATATTCTTCATAAACTCAATGTCTCAAGGCATTTGTTTTATTTTGCATGAGTGTCCACTTATTTTGTATTGATTTTTCGTCTCCACCAGTTACTTTTTGCTTTTTAATCCTTTTCACGATCTGTCTCCGCATCTTCGTCTTCGTCTTCTTTCCCCCTCCCATCCTCCTTGTTCTTCTTCCCTCCTCCTCCTCCTCCTCCTCCTCCTCCTCCTCGGTCTTCTTCTTCTTTTCTTCTTCTTTTCTTCTTCTTCTTCCTCTTCCCTTCCTCCTCCTCTAAGTCAGTATTCTTCTTTTCTTCTTCTCCCGCTCCTTTATCTTCCTCTTCTTTTTTTTCAAACGATGATTCTCTCCCCCTATCCTCCTTCTTTGTCTCATTCTCTTCCTTCCTATTCTTCTTCTTGTTCCTCCTCTTTTCTTTTTCTCCCTACTTCTCCTGCTAATTCTTTTCTCTTCTTTTCCTGACTCCTTCTGCTTTTCTTCTCATCATGCTACTCTTTCTTAGACCCCTGTTTCTTTAAACAAAACATCTTCTTCATCATCATCACCATCTTATCATTAATACTATACTATACTCCTTATTCTTCCACTTGTTCGTACACCATTTAATACTACTATCTCCTCCTCCTCCTGTTCTCTTTTTTCTTTTTCTCATTCTTGTCCTTCTGATCATCTTCTTTATTTTTAGTACTAATTTATCTTCTTTTCCCCCTCCTTCTTCTTTTCTTCTTGTGCTACTCAAGTTTTCGACTCATTCTTCTTCTACTTTTTCCTCTTCTTTTTCTTTTTCATTTCTTCTTCTTCTTCTTCTTCTTCTCCTTCTTCTTCTTCGTCTTCTTCTTCTTCTTCTTCTTCTTTTTCTTCTTCTTTTTCTTCTTCTTCTTCTTCTTCTTCTTCTTCTTCTTCTTCTTCTTCTTCTTCTTCTTCTTCAGTTTTCTTTGCGACCTTTGTGCTGCGGGACGGGGGTCCTTAGAGTGGTAAATGAATTTCAGCAAGAAAAATGATTTTATTTGCCTTCACTTGTGTAAACATGAAAGGGCTGGGGGTGGGGGTGGGGGGGGGGAGGGAAGGGTGCGTGTACGCTCTCGTTTCTCATCTCTCTTTTTTTTTTAGTTTTAAGTGTTTTGAAAAATAAGTAAAAGTCGTATTTCAGGAATTTAAATGCATTTGCACCTCATTTCGAATAAATATTTTTGAGTGATTAATCATATTCGGGTGAAATAACAAGAGAAAGGAAAAGATATGCCTATACTTAGTGTACAAATTGACGCCCCTATTACATGCACCCTATTTAATTTTTTAATGAAAACAAAAATATTTAATTTTCTTTAAAGCCCCTCTGCACTACAAGATTTGGCCAGGAGACATTAGAGGGATTATCGTGGTCACTGACAGGTGGTTATCTCATCAACTCAACTGTCCAATAACATAAGAAAGAGAGGATCATGGGAGACCAACGGGCACCGCTTGGGCATTGTTTTCTATATAGAGGGAGCAAGTAGCTACAAGTAGTACAGCGGTGCTTAAAGTCGACTTGAACAGCGAAATACCATAATTTTTTGTCCAGGTATGAAATAATGTCCCCAGTACAATAATATTATCCATCAATTATTTTGTATACTCAGTTGGAAATGTTCTCAATAATGTCTCGTATGCTATACTATATGACTAAAAAACAAATGTGGTTCATGATTAGGGAGGTCGGAGCCAATGGCACTTAGTAGATTAAATAATGCTGCCCTCACCGTCCTTTACAACACACACGGAATCGTCCGAGGAAGGGAGATATGGGGCGTTTTGAATCACAACGCTAAATATTGGAGGTCATATGTTTTGTAGAAAGATCATTAAGTATGATGCTGTAAGTGTAAGCCATAATTTTTCAAATGTAACAGTCGCACTGGGGGCACAGGAGGTACCACCCCCCTGGAATGACGACACATGCCAGTAATCCTAATTAAGGATTTCGTGGGATTGGAAACGAGATAGTGAGAGAGAAAGAGGAATGGGAGTGGAGAGATTGAGACAGAGAGAGAGAAAGAGAGAGAGAGAGAGGGAGAGAGAGAGAGAGAGAGAGAGAGAGAGAGAGAGAGAGAGAGAGAGAGAGAGTGGGTTTGGGGAGGGGAGGGGGGGGGGAGACGGAAGGAGAACCAAGTACAGATTTTGCAGACAAAATATGTCCATAGATGGCGCTGTGACATCAATCTGTTTAGACACAACAAGTGCTTCATGGAAGTGTTCGGTGATGATCTTTCTCTTCTTGGTGTTGTTCTTGATGTGGGTGCCATTGTTGTTGTTGTTGTTCTTCTTCTTCTAATTAGGTGATCCGTTGCGTAGCGATCCAACGGATCACCTCTTAGTATCAGGGTGGAGTTCCCCTTTAACATACATGACTATTATTTTTAAATTCATCCTAGTTATCGTCAGCACTAATTTTATCACACCATACATGCGTTTCAATCACCACTAGTATTCACTATATCACATCATCATTATATTTTAATAAAAACTACTGAAATTCTAGAACTTTTGTATTTCAGTATATACATGTACCCAGTATATTTAGATATATGCTCATATGTGTGAGTACCTGAACACTCTTTGAAGAAATGGTCACCTCTTTAAAAAAATACATATGTATAGTAAATTTAGAAGCTTTTGTTGTTTGTAGATCTATTGATTTCAAATCAGCAACAGTGCACTCATTATGGGACATGACAAAACAGTGACAACAGAGAAATAAGAAGTATAAATATCATTTTATTAAATGACTAATCTGGATATCAAAAATATGTGTATAAAAGGCACGGGCAAACATACACCATAATAATATACGACAGGACTTTAAAGACATGTATCATATCATTTACACTAAGATCACATAACTTTTCTGCAGTATTATCTAACTTATAGCAGAATAAGCACTAGTTTTGCTAGAAAAAGAAGATATCAAAGCCATTTTATCACCCAACATACCGGTATTCAAGGAAAACACACATTTGTACCAAATATTGATTTCCGCAAGATTAATTCTTTGGCAAGATTGAATGGTTTTGTTCAATACAGCGAAATCTTTTCTCATTTTACAAAAATAGTTTGAAAAATTTATTAAAAAAAAAAAATCTAAGGCAATACTACAAAATAAACCACCAATGAAGTACTGTACATACATGCATATATTTATATCCCAGGATAAAAAAGTTTGATTTCTAAAATGCATAATGAATCATTATCCTGTATTATATTACTTTTTGCATTGACAACACCCTACAATAACCGATACTAATAAGGATAATGAAATCGTTGGGTATGATCGTCTATAAGTACATATAACACAGTGTAGTGGCTCTCGTAATTAAAATCAGATTTATGAAATGAAAATCTAATTGTGGAAAGACCTTCAACGCAATTACAAAGTCAATATTCAAATCTGAGAGAAACTCATACATATACATGACATTTATACAGAGGTTTTTTTACGCACACCCAGGGGCGGCGATCCTGGGGGGGGGGGCAATTCGTGAGGAAATATTTAGCAGCGAATCAACCAGTGAATAAACAGGGGGAGAGGGGGAGGGTAATGAGCACTAATTGTTTGTTTTTGCTCAACAAGGGGGGGGGGGGGGGGGGTTGTGAGCACTATATTTTTGTTTACTCAACACCCCCCTAAAAAAAAGGTAAAATAGTAGTTACCATCTTCTTCTTTTTTTGCCAGGGGTGGGGCCCATCTTCTTTTAGAAAAAAGGGTGTTTTTTTTTACTTTTTTTTTTTGGCCATGGGTGGGGGCCCGTGACCCCTGGCCCTCCCCCCCCCCTGGAAAATTTGAAAAAGTGCCCCTCCCCCCCAAAAAAAAAAAAATGTATAGCAAATACTGACTTGAGACGGCAACACACTTGAGTGCAGCGTGTAGACTAATAAAAATGCAAAAACCTTCTTGGTCGGTCGCTACGCTCCCTTGCATAATATCCTTCAAAATGTACAAGTAAATAATGTAGAAAATCTGTATTCCGTTTTTATACTATAGATTTGGTAAGGAATGTAATTTTTTAATACAATTTTTTTTTCTTCAAAAACCTGTGAGGGGTAGTCACTTCCGTCACCTTCGCCCCTCTCATTCACGTTGCATTTCGTCCCCCCCCCCCCCCCCCCCCGTCATGAAAAGAAATCATGCCCTTGTCACACCATATACATTTCAAAATTTAACATCCATGATACTGCATTATTTAGTTCTTTTGGAGGGGGCAGGGGAGGTGAAAAGCTTTTACAATTAAATATCTTAAACATATTTTCACTTTTTTTTCTTCATTAAAAGCACAAACATCTTAAATCTGAAATAAAATCTTAGTAAATACATTCAACTATCTTTTGCACTTCTCCTCATACAAAAGTAAAGTTTGTTTGTGTGTTTTTTTTAACCAAATTCAGCAGACAGCATACACAATTTGCATAGAATTGTGAACAAGTGCCCCCTAGCATATTTGAGAATCTTTTTTTTCCAGTTCAGTTCAGCATTTATTCAATTCCATAATTCTGTAATAAAAACAGCAACATCAACATGCAGTAAATATAATAGAAGTACTACTCATACATACTTATTATATTACGGTTGCAGTTATCAAAATAGTAAAATATTGACAGTGAAAAAAAAAAAGGGAATTTGGTTGCTGTATAAAAACCCTAACGGGTTTGTCTGGACAGCCACCATAAAATGAGATAGGGGGATTCACATGAACAGTAAAATTAGTAAAAGAATCATACAAAATGATATATGAATAAACAATTTTTAAAAAATCCAAAAACAGAACAAAACAAAATAGAACATAAACAAAACAAAAATATAGACCACACAACCCTAAACAAAATTGCACTGCGGAGTAATATGAGTATTGTTACAATTTAAGATCATTAGAAATAAGATATATTAAGCTTTCTTTTAAATGAATTCGAACTATTAACATACGTCATATCTGATGGTAAAGAATTCCATACAGAAGGAGCTTTATGTCTAAGAGAGTGTATTTCATATTGTTTTGTAATAGCAGATAAGTAATAATTTATTCTATTTCTAGTATTATATCTATGAACTGAACAATTTAATGTTTAAATATTGCATAAGTTATTGGGTAATCGGCCAAGCCTGTTTTTTTCTTTGCTTGTAGATTTCAGAGATACAAAATGCTTCAGGAAATTAAAAATGAATTGAGAGTTGAGTCCTTAGCTAACAAAATACCCTGCTTACACATCTTACACAAGATAATAAAAAGTACAATGTTAGTCAACTTTGTTAGTACATATGAAATCTACATACATCTGGGGAGTGTTTCACAAAGACTAAGATCGACTTTAAATTGGACTTAACTATGGTAGGCCATTCATGCCACTGGTTGCTCCCACCATTATGATCTTTAGATACTATTTTTTCCTTCAATAATGAATTATCAAAAATATAAATTCTGTAGATTTGTTACCATGATTTTGTACATCCTTTGAGAGACCAATGCCAGTAAATGGTGAGAGAAAATAGTGGCATGAATGGCCTGTCATAGTTAAGTCCAACTTTAAGTCAATGTTAGTCTTTGTGAATCACCTCCTAGGCTACTTTAATAGTCTACAGTTGAGTTGTGGTCGTGCGATTTTTTTTGTCCAAAAATCTATTTCAAAGTCATTGTCAAAGGTAGAATATGTACATGTGGTAAAAAGTAATTGTATATTGCAAGGTTTCAGATTTATTGATGATTTCAAACGAGCATGCAATCTACATGTACCTTTATATGAAATACAAGGCATACAAACAAGGGTAGTTTTTAACTATTTCTAGTTCTATTTGGAATATGAGGTAATTTAAGCCCCACTGCACTACTCATAGCTACTTGCGCCCTCTGTATAGCAAACAATGCCTAAGCGGTGACTGTTGGTCCCCCATCGGATCCCCTTTTTCTTATGTTAATTGAGAGCTGAGTTGATAAGATAGCTGTCTGTCAGTGACCACGCTGGGAGGTCTAATCCCTCAAGGCCAAACTAGTGCAGACAGGCTTTAAGTTTCTGTAGTCTTCTGCTTTAGTGCTCAGCCTCGCAGGTGTTGTAGCTCTTGAAGCCAACCAGAGCTGTAAAAAAAAAAAAAAGGAAAAGAATTACTGGTTATTAGCAAAATCTGAGTTTGTCTTTCATCATTAGCATGCAGATACATGCCATGCACCGTACAACTTAAAATTCATTTCAAATAAAATTTGGAAGAAATTGCAATGTGGAGATTTAAAATGTGGATTTTTGAGGTACAGAACGGTCAAATCATCATGATTACAAATACCAATATTGCCTAGATTGGTTGACCTTCTGGTCAGAGGAAAACATTGGATTGGTTGCGTGTGCCAGTAAACGTCACAACAGTAAACAATTGACCATCTCTTCCTATTAGAAGGCTATATCAAGCACTGTCATTCTGCTAGTACTATATAACCAATCAGAGCCTTAATCAGGAATACGTTACAGATTTAATCAACTTACGGACTATGGATGCATCTTCTGTATGGGATATATCGAGCAATAAAAAAAGAAGGCATAGTTGTGCATGCATAACAAATTAAAGATTGTCATGTGATAGCTTTTCAGCCAATAGGATGCTCTCTGACAAGGCAAATACCCTACGTCACAACCAGGTTACACCAACAAGACCGACATGAGACTGTACAAACAATTTACATTGCCCACTATGACCAGGACTAGGTCTGTTTGGGGTCGGCGTGGAGCCAGTTTTTGCAGTGCGACTCGGGTATTACATAATATCATTCATCATCATCACAATCATCTCTTGACCCTTGACCTTTGACCTCACTCACTTGGTTTGTAATAGTCATAGACCTTGATGACTGCATCCTTGGTCTCCTTCACAAAGATCTCCTGCTTCAGGTTAAGAGGAATGCAGCGTAATTCAGCGTCAAACTGCAAGGATCAAACCAAACACAAAGGCCCAAATTAACAAATGAGGTTTAAATTTAAAGGAAAAGACCAGTATTGGAAACGCCCAAATTTCAAAAAATGAAATGGAAGCTCTCATTACCAATCATGTGAAAGAATATGTTTTGACTAATACATGATGATATCATATTTATCATTATCATTTTGATGATTCCAGAACCTTGCAGATGCTAGATGCTAGATGATCAACCTTTTCTGATCGATTCCACAACGTTTCTTTCACAATGCAATCGCATGACCATAACTGGTCTTTACCTTTAACCCATGGTTTAAACCCTCATTTACATAACCCATGGTTTAAAATAAGCGCAAAATAAGCGCGACACAGTCAGAGGTCCAACATTAGACAAGGCAAGGTATGCTTAATTTTCGCTTAGGGTTTAAACCATGGGTTAAATTTAAACCTCCTTCGTGAATTTGGGCCAAAACCTACCAATGACTATAGATTAGCCTCCCACACAGCATTTACAGGAGACAACTACACACAGAAAAACAGGAAGAAGGTGTGACTGCTGGAACAAATTTCTTAAGCAACAATTAAGATTTACAAATTTATAGTGTAATAATTTTCTTGACTAATGAATTCTCTACTTTGTATTGACTTAAAGCATGTCTGCACTAGTTTGGCCAGGAGGGATTAGACCACCCTGCTGGTCACTGCTGTGATTATCTCATCAACTCAGCTCTCAATTGACATAAGAAAAAGAGGATCATGGGGGACCAACGGGCACCGATTAGGCATTGTTTTCTATATAGAGGGAGCAAGTAGCTACAAGTGGTACAGTGGGGCTTTAATAGAGGGACCATCCCTGTCTTGTTTGTAATGGGTTAAGATCACCATTTCCTCTAGGCTTTATTATGACCAGCAGAATGTCTCACAGTTTTCAGGTGAGAATGATATTCCAATTGTATTATATTTCAATGGTATTTGGTCCCCTTAAAGCCGTCGGTTTTTGTAGAAGTTGCATTTTTCACACTAAGTTATCTCAGGTTTAGTATTCAAGGGTCTGACAAAAGGTTAAAGCTAAAGACCAGTTATGGCCATGCGAATGCATTGTGAAAGAAACGTTGTAAAATCGATCAGAAAAGGTTGATCATCTAGCATAAGGTTCTGGAATCATCAAAATGATAAGAAACTTGGCCAAGTCTTCATAAAGTTAGAAGCACTGTACACAGAAAGATGTATATGGGGTTACACACACGTGCGCGACACGTGCATTTCATATCTTTCAACAGGCGAGAGATACACTAATTTACCAAATATATCAATTAGTAGGCGGTTTCCCGTCAAAATTGTTATCATCATGTAATCATCATGTCATGTACTCAAAACATATTCTTTCACATGATTGGTAATAAGAGCTTCCATTTCATTTTTTGAAATTGGGGCGTTTCCAAAACTGGTCTTTACCTTTAACAAAATAATTACAAAAATAAAGCAATATACAGTGAAACCTGTATAGTTAAAGACTGCTAAAGGAAGACAAGAAAACATGATGGTTTTTTAAGTTCAGATTCCTTTAAAAAATGTTTAATTAGAACATGATGCAAGGGAAACAATCATTGCTGTCTCTATAGGTATGTCTCCATAAGCTCAAGATTGCCAAATAGCCCGCTATTTCTGATTTGGGAAATATGCCCGAAGTTACAAATCGCATCTTCATCAGCTCGATACTCGAGCTCAAGATATTTTGCTCAACGTTCGCGCATAGTGTGAGTCTTCGGGCTGGTGAAGAACACACCGGACAAATAACGGGATATTTTGCAAACTAGCCCAAGATATCTTAGGATGATTATCTCAACCAAATATTCCGCTAATTGCAACTGCGGTCTGATGAAGACGCAAATTAGCTGGATAATTTCCGATCGGGATAGTTAAAATAGCAGATTATTTGGCAATCTCGAGCTGATGAGGGAGGCCTTATAGGCAGGTGGTCTTTCTATACAGGTGGTCGCTACAGCAGGTTTGACCGAACTGACCTTATCAAAGTAGAGTGAGAGAGGTTGTCCGGGCTTGTACTTGTCAAAGCGCTTGAGGCCGATGCTGTTGCCATCCTGGAACCTGTTCAAGGATTGTTCATGAGGAACGTAACCAGACACCATCTTGACTTCCACGTTTGCCATTCCAGTCTCCCCACCGCTTCCCACGTACCTACAAATCAAGGATGTTATTGAAAATTTGATATTAACTCATAGCCTGCCATGAGGCTACATGCATGCTATCGTTATACTGCTTTGTCCATGCGAGAGAGCTATCGCTTGAGTGTCATGTGAGTGCGATGCAGCATTCGTAGTAGCAGTTATTGTTCATGCTCATTGGACTGTGCTGCGTATTTTGCACTCACTATTCATAGAACCCTCACGTTAATTAGATTATCTCCAAAACAACCTGGCACGGGGGGATTTAGGGCTTGGCACAATGGGGATTAGCCCTGTGGCATGATAAGAGTTAAAAGGGATACCGGTTTGTTTCACCTAATGAGCCTAGCAAGCGACTCGGACATGTTGGACTCCCACGTGTGCTGTGCAATGTGAAGCCTAAAGAAATCTGAATTGGAAGGTGTCATGGCTAGAATTCAGGCAACGGTCTAAAAACTGGCATCCCTGCATGGAGAGTGTTTCGCAAAGACTAAGATCGACTTTAAGTTGGACTTAACTATAGCAGGCCGTTCATGGCACTGTTTGCTCTCACGATGATCTAATGATCTTTAGATAATATTTTGTCCTTTAAAAATCGTCAATACTTACTGGGCCAGAGGGGATGAGACCACACAGCAAGGTCACTGACAGGTGGCTATCTCATTAACTCAGCTCTCAACAAACGTAAGAAAAAGAGGATCATGGGGGACCAACAGGCATCGATTGGTGAAGTTTTATATATAGAGTGAGCAAGTAGCTACAAGTAGGACAGTGGGGCTTTAAAGGCACACTGCCATACTTGTAGCTACTTGCTCCCTCTATATGGAAAACTTCCCCAATCGGTGCCTGTTGGTCCCCTATGATCCTCTTTTTCTTATGTTAAATGAGAGCTGAGTTAATGAGATAGCCACCTGTCACAGTGACCTCGATGGCTCTCTGTGTGGTCTAATCCCTTCTAGCCCAGTAGTGGTGACGGTCTTTAAAAATGAATTCTGTAGATTTATGACCATGATTTGTACGTCCATTGGGAGACCAATGCCAGTAAATGGTAAGAGCAAACAGTGGCATAAATGGCCTGCCATAGTTAAGTCCAACTTAAAGTTGCTCTTAGTCTTTGTGAAACCCCCCCCCCCCCAGACGATAGTCAGGGCAGGGTCATGTGTATAGCTAATCCAAAGTTATGCACATTGAATGTGTTGCATACAGTATTGCAGGCCCACATATTTTATTTCTATTAGACCATAAAATATCCATGAAGCTAGACTTAGGTTTTATGAGAAGATGCCCTGTATTCCATCACGCACTGCACAGACAGACATTGGGTTCAGACAGGACCCAAATTTGTCCATTTCCAGCCCTAACCAAAATCCAACCCTGGAACACATAATATACCCTAACCCTAATCTTAAACCTATATCACAACTGCAATCCTAAACATAACCCTATATCTTAAGCCTATATCACAACTGCAATCCTAAACATAACCCTATATCTTAAACCTATATCCCAACTGCAATCCTAAACCTAACCCTACATCTTAAACCTATATCAAAACTGCAATCCTAAACATAACCCTATATCTTAAACCTATATCCTAACTGCAATCCTAAATCTAACCCTACATCTTAAACCTATATCACAACTGCAATCCTAAACCTAACCCTATATCTTAAACCTATATCCCAACTGCAATCCTTAACCTAACCCATATCTTAAACCTATATCCCAACTGCAATCCTAAACCTAACCCTAATCTTAAACCTATATCACAACTGCAATCCTTAACCTAACCCTTATCTTAAACATATATCCCAACTGCAATCCTAAACCTAACCCTATATCTTAAACCTATATTCCAACTGCAATCCTAAACCTAGCCCTACATCTTAAACCTATATCCTAACTGCAATCCTAAATCTAAACCTACATCTTAAACCTATAACCCAACTGCAATCCTAAACCTAACCCTACATCTTAAACCTGTATCACAACTGCAATCCTAAACATAACCCTATATCTTAAACCTATATCCTAACTGCAATCCTAAATCTAACCCTACATCTTAAACCTATATCACAACTGCAATCCTAAACCTAACCCTATATCTTAAACCTATATCACAACTGCAATCCTTAACCTAACCCTTATCTTAAACCTATATCCCAACTGCAATCCTTAACCTAACCTTAATCTCAAACCTATATCCCAACTGCATTCCTAAACCCAACCCTTTATCTTTGATGTTTGGACCAAATGTTGCAGGAGGAAATTTCAAGTGGTCTAAATATTTGACGGGAGATGCGAATGTCATGGGTTCGAGCCCCAGCACGGCACTAGTCTCATTTCGCAAGATATGATATGCATTTGCCACTCTCCACCCAAGTGTTCAATGGGTTCCTGCTAGCCAGGAATTCCTTGAATGCTGTGAACACTAAAAGGGGCCGGTAACCTAGCTATATTGATATTGGAGGGCCTTTAGCGCTTTGCATCGTTGATATCTGTATGTGGGCTAAAAGGTTATACAATAACACTATTTATTCTTAAACAGATATTAAAGACCCCTTCGCTTACCTGACGCAAATCTCCAGGGTCTTGTCCCCGCAGGCTGTAGGATCTGAGACAGAGTTGCTTTCCCACTCTTTGATGGTTGTAGTTATGTTAAAGAGGAGACGGTTGGGAATTGCAACTGGCACATTGTACATTAGCTCAGCCTTAAGTAGAGAAAAGAAGGATCAAAACATGAAAATCATTACTGATTTTATTATTTACGATATAAATCTACGTATCTACCTATTCTACTTTGCTATTGTTGCACCTCAACATTGCATCACCTAAACTTAAAACACATCGCCAAATTGCTCATACCCCCCCCCCCCCCACCAATAGCGCCCTCCGTGACCCTTGCGTCCGAGCGCTGCCAACGTAACCTCTTCCTCTTATCACAATTTCCCTAGAACACACCTTGGTAAAGGCGCTGGGGATGGAGGGAGGGAAAATAGGTAGATACGTAGATTTATATCGTAAATAATAAAATCAGTAATGATTTTCATGATTTACATCAATAAATCAACGTATCTACCTATTCTACTTTGCTATAGACCAGCACAGATTAATGCCAGGTGGTAAAAACCAAGCAAAATTATCAAATTAATGAGAAATAGACGACGAAGCCGCCTTCAGAGAAGCGACCGCGAAGGCTCGTTCGCCCGCGGGCACATCTTTGAGGTAAAAAGCAGTAAAAGAACTTGGAGACTTCCAAAAAGCTGCCTTACAGATATCTCGAACTGAAACTCCGTTGAAAAGAGCCCAAGACGTACTGACACTGCGAGTATCATGAGCACGAGGAGTCCTGCCAGGCGTCAAGGCCTCAGGGCCCGCAGCCTTGATAGCCAGGACTAACCACCTGGAGATCGTATCCCGAGATGCCGCCGAATGTGGCTCTCGAGAAACCAGAAAGAGCTGATCCGACTTGCGAAAAGGCTTCGTCTTGTGAAGATACCATTTGAGGGCGCGAACGGGACACCACAGCTTGTCCCCGGAGACCGAAGACAAATCCGACAAGGGATGGAGCACCACTTCCACTGAACCCGACGTGTCAGATTGATTCTTAGCAATAAAAGAAGCCTTGGGAATCAAACGAACCCCACGTCCTTCCCAGCGGATATGCCCAGGGGCAACTGAAAGGGCATGAAGTGAGCTCCTACGCTGACCAGAAGCGATTGCCATGAGAAAAACCGTCTTGATCGTAGTATGCAGAAGCGTCGCAGAACACAGCGGTTCGAAGGGAGGGCGTGCTAAAGCTTCCAAAATCTTGGGTAAACTCCACGCTGGCGTCAGAGGTCTGAAGAAGGGTCTCTTAAGGGAGAAAGACTTCAAAAGAGCCGCTAGCTGAGGAGCAGAGGAAACCGAAGTACCATCGGCAAACCCCGAATGAACTGCAGCTATAGCTGACCGATAGCCACGAATCGTCGACAGAGCTCTTCCCTTGTCATACAAAGAGATCAGAAAGTCAGCAATAGAAGGTAAAGACGCCTCTCTAGGGGCGATGCCCACCTCCTCACACCAAGTGTGAAAAGCATCTAACCTGGAGTTGTAAACCGTCCTGGTCGACTCTCGTCTACTCTGGACTAGAAATTGTGCAGCACGTTCGGAGAAACCTGACGAATGAGCCCTCTCTCCGATAACGGCCAAGCGGTCAGATGGAGGATTTCCGGCCGCTGTTGTAGAAAACCGGACAGAGGTTGCGACACCAGATCCGGATGACATGGCAACGACCACGGAGTCCCCACCAGGAGGGTCAGGAGGTCCTGAAACCACGACCTCGCCGGCCACCAAGGAGCTATGAGAATCACCATCGCTTGATCTTCCCTGATCTTCCTGAGCACACGGGGAATCAACGCGTACGGGGGAAAGGCGTAAGCCCTCCACCCCCCCCCACGGGATCGCGAAAGCGTCCAGAACAAAAGCTCCTGGTTCCCGGACTCTCGAACAAAATCGAGGAAGACGATGGTTGAGCGAAGTTGCGAAGAGATCGATGCCGAGAACACCGAACACTCTCACCAGTTGCCTGAAGACAGTCGGAGACAGAGTCCACTCCGAAGGAAGGCACTTGCCTCTGGAGAGAAAGTCCGCTATGATATTCTCTTCGCCCGGGATATGTGATGCAATCGGGAACACCCTCGCCCCCTTGCACCACGCCCAGAGTTGAGAGGCCAACTCGTTCAGAGCCACAGAATGAGTGCCTCCCTGTCTGTTGATGTACGCCATCACCGACACGTTGTCCGTAAGTATCAGAACCGAGCGACCCACCAGACGAGCACGGAAGTGACGAAGCGAAGCAAACACTCCCAAGAGTTCCAACACATTGATGTGGGGCAGAAAGTCCAGATGACTCCAGTCTCCTGAAATCATTGACCCCTGGCAATGACCTCCCCAACCCAACAGCGATGATCTTCTCCCACGCCGGGAGAAATCTCCGGAGCCGCCCGCCGACCTGAGACCCAAGCACTCGGGGAAAGCCATCATCTAGAGAATGACTTCCCCCCTCCACGAAAGGGAGTCCGGGAAGATGAATATCCCCCGCAACTACCCCTGGACCACCTACCCCTAGAAGTCGAACCACGAGACGACGCACCACGGAAAGAAGAATCACGGTAAGACGAATCTCGAGACGAAGGACGACCACGATCCTGGTATTCCTCCTCGACCGGGTACCAGTCCTGAGGGCGGCCCTTAGACTGGCCGACGTTCTTACGAGAAGAACCCGAACTCTTCAAACTTTTCTTACGAGGTCTGGAGGAAGGAACCGGCTTTTGGACATCGCGAAAAGCAACGGACAGGTCTCGAGCCTGCTTCTCACCATCAATCTCGGCTTGCAGTAGAGTAGTGAAACTATCTTCACAAAGGTGGGGGCTGGCCACTGGAATCTGCGGAAGCAGTCCTGGAATTTGGCGTGGTCGAATGCCCAAACTAGTGAGCACAGCCTCCCGACGATGCTTCTCGATGGAATGCGAAGCCACCGCAAGCTGTGAGAAAAGAATACCCGATACCTCTCTCATGACCTGCACCAAGATCGAACGATCCTCAACAGTGATATGGAGATCGTCCGCACTAGCCAAAAGCTCCACCAGCATGTCCATCCGGAGACCAGAAGCAGTCAATGAAGAAAGATCAAACAGCAAGTTGTCACTTTTATCAAAAGGACCACGAGTCCCAAACTTCTTCCCCAAACGACTGGCCACAGCCACAAGTTTGGGAGAAACCCGTTTAGGACACAAATACGACTCAGCATCCTGAGGAACGAAAGCGTACTTGTTCACCTGCCGCTTAAGAAATCCCGTCGATGACGACAAGTCTTTTGCGGCGTTCACAAATTCTTCTTTGTGTAGATCAGGAAGAAACAGTCCCTGAACTGCTGAAGAGTCCGATTTAGAAGACAGGAAGCCCCGCCGCCCCGACGATAACTCCGGGACGACACAAGACTCAGGCACATATTTGTGAAACAAGGCTAACGATTCCGCCGCCAGAGACACCAACGGAGTAGACGCATCATCCCCCGCAGCTGAACCAGACGACTGAGCGATGGAACCAGCGTCCCAACCATCAACCGAGCCCCCCCCTATCTTGACCAGATAAACAGGGACGATCCCCGCCTATCGGAGTGCCCAACGATGCGTGAGGCAGAGAAGCAAAAAGAGAGGACCCCGGCGGAATACGACAACTCGAAACCCGCACCGGCGACTGCTCAGGAGAGATTGATGCATCTTCGGAAAGCTCCGAAATTAAATCAACCGCGATCGGATCCGAAACTGAAGTAGGAAGAACCGGAGGAGCCGACTCGGGCATCGAAGAGCGAAACGCGTCAGCAAAAGCCCGCATCCAATCCGAAAATTCCGGCGGGGGTGGAGGCACCGACGGAGGGAGAGTAGCCACCAAAGGCGGACCCCGAGGAGCCGCAAACGGTTCCGTAACATCAGAGCGCGGTTTCTTCGACGGATAAACAAAATCCGAGGAAGAACCGGCAACAGCGTCCCGGATACCCCGCCTCTTACGAGAAGTAGCGGCCGATGAAGAAACGGGACGGGTATCCGATAAAAGCCCGACGGTAGGAGCTCCACGCAAACCGAATCGGAAAAACGGAACACGCACCGACGGAGAGGCGCGGTTAGTTGAAGCACCAGGATCCGACTCGGCTGCACGGGTATCCGGACCGAAATCCGGAACCGGCAAAGCCGACAAAGGAACAGAAGAACCGGTCGGTGACCGGTTCAAGTCCGGATCCACGGTAGCAACCCGAATATCCGTCGATGGATTTGTGCACCGACCAAACAAAAGACCTGACGGAACAATTGATGGCGGTGCAGAACTAAGGTCCGTTCCACCCAGAGTTGATACCTCTGGGTTTCCGGGAACCGTCCCGAGGGGAGATAACATCGCCCCCTCGACCATTCTCATGGGCTTGCCTTGCCCGCATAAATGTCCGCTGACATTTGCATCCCCGGGGTTTGCGGTGTCACCACCGCTCCCGAGGGGCGTAACTAACAAAGACTTGCTAGAATCCATCGTCTTCTTTCTCGCGACAGAATTCGATTTCTTCTTAGAAACACCTGCTAAGAGAAAATTAGAACTGCGAGACATATTAAACCTTGTGAGAAAGAAAGATTAAACAAAGGGTACGAGCAATTATCAAACAGAATTAAATAAACTACCAGTGACTGAAACACCCCACCGACTACCCCCGCACGCACCCGAGACCTCGGAGTGAGAACGGGAAAACGCGAAAGAGGAAAAGAACAGTTGTCGGTAAGAAAACGTTCTAGAATACTGATAAATAAATAAATTCACGGAGTGAAACTACTCTCTAACGAAAAGGAAATCGTAGAGAATAATTATAAAAGGCGAAAATGAGAACCAAAAAGCGACTAAAGAGGAAAAACTCTTCAACTTTTGGGAGCGATTTATAGTGTAACTTATCTGTTCGGATGCGAAGAGATAAGAGGAAGAGGTTACGTTGGCAGCGCTCGGACGCAAGGGTCACAGAGGGCGCTATTGGGGGGGGGGGGGGGTATGAGCAATTTGGCGATGTGTTTTAAGTTTCGGTGATGCAATGTTGAGGTGCAACAATAGCAAAGTAGAATAGGTAGATACGTTGATTCATTGATGTAAATCAGGGGGGTGTTTCACAAAAAACTAAGATCGACTTTAAGTTGGACTTAACTATGGCAGGCCGTTCAGGCCACTGTTTGCTCTCACCATTTACTGGCATTGGTCTCTCAAGGGACGTACAAATCGTGGTCACAAATCTACAAAATTTACATTTTTTGATAATTCATTATTGAAGGAAAAAATATTATCTGAAAATGATAATGGTGAGAGCAACCAGTGGCATGACTGTCAGGATCTGTCTAGATCTATTTCTCTGATTTCATAATCCTCTTTGCTTTTCTATATTACCTTTTTTTTTCTTTCTAATACATTTATTTGTTCTACATCGTTAGTAGGATCTAGCCCTCTCTCAGTATTCATCTTTCTCTTTGTTTCTCAGCATTACTTTGCACTGTTTTTCTTCTTCTCTTATGTATCTGTATTTTGTTCACCTTTTTCTGTTTACTTTACAGCCCCTTGGTTTTGTTTCTTCAAAATTGATATTGTTATGTGCATTGTCAGTAGGATCTAACCCCCTCTCTGTGTTTATCCCCCTCTTTATTTCCCTTCATCAGTTTATCTCATTCCTCCCTTCCCTTAGCTTCCTTTCCTTCTTAAATTCATTCTTCCTCCTTTCTAAAATTATTTTTGTTTCTTCCTGTCTGTTAGTTAGCTATTCACCGGGCCTATACACAGCAAGCCTTGCTTTACTGTAGGCCCTTCAACTTTTACTATATACTTTATATAATGAATGATGAAACGTTTAACTCATAGTCTGCCATGAGGCTGTATGCACGCTCCCATTAAAGTGCTTTGTACATGCGAGAGAGCCATTGCTTTAGTGCCATGTGCATGCAAGGGCGCATTCGTAATAGTCATTGGACTGTGCTGTGTGTTTTGCACACGCTATTCATAGAACCATCGCGTTTATCAAAATATCTCAATATAAACTTGGCATGGAGGGATTTGGGGCTTGGCACAATGGGGATTATAGCCCTGTGGCATGATAAGAGTTTAACCGATTCATTATGTTGTACTTGAGTTTAACCGATTCATTATGTTGTACTTGACTTGTATGCGTTACTATTATCACTGGTTATACTATTTAGACAATATTAATTGTATTGTCTTAGTTTATTATTAAAGAATGTACAAGAAAGAAATATATTATGTATATGAAAACAACAAAAATTATGTGGAAAATAAAAATGAACTATTGCATTTCTTTCCCCATACCTGGAACAAAACACATCCACTGCCTGTAGCTGTCACTTCCAGCTCCGTCGGCACTTCCTCTAAATCTTCCCTCTGGAGTACCAGTCTGTTGTGGTTGTCTACCTCAAAACTGAGCTCCTGGGGGTCACTAGGAGGTGCCCTTGCAGCGTCCACATCAACGCTCACGGCGAGAGGTGCATCGGGGTCGTAGGCAAAGCTGGCAAATTTAGACAAGGCTTGGAGTCCTACGACAGTGTCCTGTAAAAATTCACAGTCACTTGTAAGCGCATGGAGATGTTATATCGTAATGCGATGATCACATATACCCCGCACTGGGAGCCTCCGGTTGAAATTATGGATTCTTTGAGATATGACTATAGCGTAGCACTATGCCAACCACCGAAGATCCATTATTTTATGGGTGGCTCAAAAAGACTGCATGTTATATTTGATCTATCTATCTATCAGGCTATAGTTCATCCAGACGTTGGACAAAGCCCTCCTCATAACATTTCCATTCTCTTCCGTCTCTAGCTGTCCTAGTCCAAGAGGCCGTTCCCATGTATGATGTTGGATTTATGATGTTATGATGTTTGATGTATATCCCTCATTAAAAAATGAAAAAACAAAAAATGTAAAGTAATTAGAAATACATCTGAAAATGGATATCAACTCACACCTCCGCAAAGAGCGCTGCTACAGTGGCTGTAGTGGCGATATTGTGAAAAGCCTATCGATAGCTTTGAACGGTGACTTTAATATCCAAGATATACCCCGTTTGACGGCAAGCAATATCTATTAGCTCTTCACCTCACATTTCTCCTTAGCTATATTCTTGCTTTTGCATCCTATATCATGTTGTATTTCGTGTACTGGGTTTGTGCCGGTTGTTGTGCCATTTCTCAATGATACTATCCGAAACTTTACTTCCTACTTGTTTTCTTACTATATTTATTAAATATAATGTGACAGGATGCTGTCCAGGCAAAGCTGTGCCTTATTCTGATTTGTATTAATTCATTGTACATGTATACGTTATCCCAATTTATGTATTATATTTCACTTGGAATTGCATGTTTTTTCCTTTGTAAAAATGTTTTTAAAAATGGAACTGAATAAACTTAAATGAACTGATGTCATGTTAGCCATCCATGACCAATCCTTGCAATGGAATATTTTGATGTGGGATATAATATCTAATCACTAATACCTGAGTTGATGAGAAGCCACCAAGTGCATTACGCTGCGTGTTGAGCCACTTCACCATCGGCATGGCTTGTACCAGAACATCACCAGGTGATGGTCTCCGATACCTGTACGCAAGAATGGCGTAAGAGGTCATCTCCACAGCAGAGGAGTCGACCCTGCAGAATCTGTAACAGTGGGCATCTTCTTCTACTTCCGTGCTGGGGGTCTCCGACTTACTCCAGTATCTCAGGCCAGCTGGAAAGAAAAAAAAACCCATCAAAATCCAATGAAATGCATAGTTTACTCCATTTACCATCCACCAAACTGCGACCTCAGAAACATTCCTTTTAGTTTCAATCAATAAATCGTTCTTCCACAAATCATTCTTTTAATTAACCTAATGTATATTTGAACACACCTGAGCTGATGATCTAGTCTTCTGAACATGTTCAGTCAAAGGACTGAATTACGCCTCATTCGGTTATGAAGCGGTACACTGCAGCGTTTTTAAAGCCCCACTGCACTACTTGTAGCTACTTGCTCCCTATATACAGTGTGAGTCAAAAGTTTACACCTAGAAAGTTGCTAATTATTTTAAGAATCATCTACGTTCAGTAAATTATTATACATCTTATGAAAGAGTGTTTTATCCCTAATCATTTGGTATCATTTTTGTGTGGTATGTGTTCACGCTTGGATGAACAGGAGGCATTTTGTACGAGGGTGCAAAATTTGACTTGCGCCAAAGTTGTTTATGTGATGTTTAAACAAAACAATTGGGATTTGGGTATTAAATCAATTTTTGTAAATCCAAATATCATCCCTAACAAAATTAATCATGCCACACATATCAAATATCAAATATCAATGAACATTTGTGCGCGTATGTGTGTGCGTATGTGACTTTCCTTGTGCAAAAAGCATATGCAATGCAATTCATTTGATACATTCAATTCATTCTCTCACTTCGCTATTAAATCCAAACAACACGCTATAAGCATCACTTTGGCGCAAGTCAATTTTTGCACTCTCGCAAACAATGCCTCCTGGTCATCCAAGCGTGAACAAATACCACACAAAAATGATACTAAATGAATTGGGATAAAACACTCTTTCATTAAGATGTATAACAATTTAATGTTCATAGATGATTTTTTTTAAATAATTAGCAGTTTTCTAGGTGTAATTTTTTTTTTGACTCACACGGTATAGAAAACAATGCCTAAGCGGTGCCTGTTGGTCCCCAATGCAGGGGTTATAGTGAGCACTAAAAAAAAAAAAAATTGTTTTTTTTTGTTTTCCCCTCAACCACGCCCCCCTTTAGTAAAAAAAAAAGAAAGAAGAGGATTCGCGAGGTGTGAAGTAGATGGGTACCCGGTAGGATGTGAACATTAATGTGGTTGGAAATCCAACCACATTAACGTTCACATCTTACCGGGCGCCATTTTACAAGCACGCACATGCTATTGGCCAGAATACTCCCTAGGGAGCAGTGCATAGCACTATCATGTGCGGATTAGCAATTGAATCCAGTGACTTGGGTGATAATAATTACAATGTAAAGCACTTAGAAATATATACGCCGTGATGGCTCAGTGGTAGAGCAGTGGTCTCGTCACCGAGAGGTCCTGGGTTCGAAACCAAGTCAATGCGCTTGTGCCCTTTGGTAAGGCATTAATCCTCATTACCAAGTCCCTTGGAGAAGACTTAAAGCTGTCGGTTGCTTGCTTCCAAGCATATATGCTTTCTTAAATAGCAGTCAGGTAAAACAATCACAACATCTAAGAGCTAATAACAATACAAATGTGACTTTTATTATTATAATGTGGCAAGTTATTTCTTTCCTTATGAGACCATAGCTTACCATCTCCGAGGGCCCTTGTGTTCAGGTGGTTGAGGGCAATGGACCAAGGCACACGATAGGATCTACCCAACCCCAGAGCATAGCTGCTGATAGCAAGAGTGTAGGTGTCCATGGTCTCTCTTCCAAACCTGATGCCATTCCTGATGCAGTTAAAACTTGACCTCATGGGGGGCGACTGTCAGGGTGTGGGGGACAAAGGGGAATATTGTTATATTTTGTTCAAGATATGCAAATAATTTGAGCTAGAGAGTATGTTGTAAAGTAATACTGTTATCGCTTTCATACTCATGTCATTTCTGATGTCACTGAGACCCAAGATCAGGAAGAGATACCATGGAAATAGGGAGGGGGATGAAGGGGAATATTGTCCTTTTTTTGTTTAAGATATGCATTTTGTACCAATCACTAATCGCCCCCCAAAAATATTTTGCTCTTCATATCCATGTCACTATACTAACCTCACTTTAGAAATCTAGCCATCTGATTCATCAAAATTGGAGTCATCATTTTAGCCATGCCCTGCTTACCAGTCAATAGTCTTTTAAAAAGTGCCCTCGTACACGCCTACCAGTCAATAGTCTTTTGAAAAGTGCCCTCATACTGCAATCCCCATTGGTTTACGTGTTACGATTGTCTTTGTGCGAGTGCGGACACCATACAGTGCTTTTTGTCTGCGGTTCCCAAATGATTGAAACTTTCAGTCATTTTTCCAGCGAAGATTAACAGACAGTGTCTCAGATTTTCTGTGATGTTTTAACCAATCTTTACTCAATAAAAGGATAAGGTAAGAATTCTTGGTAGATTTTTGTTTCACTGATTCGTCACAAAAAAGACATATCAACTGCTTTAATACTCGAGGTCTAGCTGTTGGCTCTTGAGAACGTGCGAATCCTGCCATGAACCCGAGGCGCCCCTGGGTGGGCGGCGCGCCAAGGGTTCATGGCAGGACTCTTGAGCCTATAAAACAGCCAGGCCTCTCAAAGTAGTCAATATCTCTATACTATATAACTAAATTACTACATGTATATTCAAATATTGCTTTGACAAAGAGATGTTGCAAGTTTACATACACTTTTAACAAACGTAAGTGCGACTTCTGAACAGACTAGTTGACTTGGGTTCTGTGTGAGGAGTTTTATGTTATCCTTCATTTTCATTTTCATTTTCATTTTCTTCATACTACTTATGGCCATTAACCTTAAGACTCTCTGTGACTTCGAAGAGGCTTAGACGATGGACCACATCTTGCAGTGCGGCGGAACGGGTTGCACAGATGAAGACCTGGCCCTTGTAAATGAGACGGCCATCGCAGCCAACAGGCGATGGAAGAACTTAATTTAATTTAATTTAGGAACTTTACATTATTCTTGATCTAAGGAGACACGAACGAACAAACCTTAAGAATGCCTGGAAAAATCTTGATTTCATACATTGTTGTCGGAGCACCATTAAAGGAGGTGAATTATATCATTACAAGAGCTTTGTGGGAAGACACCAACTTATAATACTTCCTTAAACTGGCCTATTCTTGTAATCATTGCCAAATTGAAGAATACTTACCTCAGGATAAGCACCAGCCTCTATCAATGCTATGGTAACAAAGGCAGTCAAGGTTACTGGACTGGACACGGAACCCTAAATAAGGCAATCAACAACAAACAAAAATGATAATTCTTATAAGGGTGGTCAACAAACAAAAACTCAAAACAATCATGTAAAATTGCAAGGAGCGAGGAAGGAATACGGACTGATGTAATAATAATAATAATAGCTAGTTCTTATGGCTGGGCTCCAGGGCTTGCTTAACCCTAGCCTTTCAACAAGGCCTTGTGACTATGTCTATTTTCCACTCCAAACAGCAGCCGAGATGATTGAGTCTAGATTCGGGGTGAACGCGCGACTGAGTGGCGCTAGCCACGAGGCCTTTTGGAATCTAGATTTTACTGCTCTGCATGAATTATTCATTACTTTGGATTTATTTACCAATCAGAACGGCCATTTCCCAGTTGGCTTCGTTCGCGATTTCGTTCATTATCAAAACATGTAAGAAAAGGTAAAAGACGTAAATAAGTCTTGCTTATGAGATGAACATTTGAATGATAGATACAAAATATTACATTCAAATCTACGTTGCATGAAAAATTACAATAAAACAGGAAGCATTTGATGACTTATGCTAACAATCATAAGTGAGGTAATTGGACTTTCCCTGTATATAAAATGAACCAGTCCAACTCATTTTTGTTCCATGTAGAGGTCAGAGGTCTTAGCCCGTACGTCATTCTTAGTTCATAGTAGACCATGTTCGTACTACGTAGAGTTTACTGTGCTTGTGTGTGTGTGTGTGATGGATATTATATGCTGACGTCATGCGAGGATACGTTCACTGATTGGACGCTACCATTTCGGTAGAGAATTCCAGTCGGAAACAAAGATTAGCTGAAGAAATCCAATCTAGATTACTAAAGGCTATTGGCTGCACTACTCGCTCTGTCGTTCACTCTGGTTTTCGTGATTAGTCTCTTTTTAGTGGCTCGCCGTTTATCGGACATGTGGCCTTGATGAAAGGCTAGCTTAACCCTTACTGTACTAGGCTATTTTGAGCACCTCGTGACTGAGGGGGGGGGGACCTGTACTCAGTTCTCTATATCATATTCATTATCATCATCATCCTCCTCCTCCTCCTCCTTATCATCATTATCATTACCACCACCACCATCATCATCATCATCATCACCATCACCATCACCACCACCACCACCACCATCATCATCATCATCACCACCACCACCATCATCATCATCATCACAGAGTAACAGACCTGCATCTCCTTGTGGATGACGCGTCCTTGTTTCACAAAGCAGCCGTTCTCGTCTCGAGGGTTCCTCCTCAGCCACATTTTTGCCCTGTCCCGGGGTCTCTTGTCGATGTCGATGAACTCCAGGGCCTGGTTGAAACACTTGAGAACAAAAGCCGTCAGCCAGGTGCTTCCCTCTCCGTCCCTCTGACCAAAAGCACTGTAGGAGTGGTCGTTGAGCTGGTAATTGAGCTGCCGCTGATATCCTGCAAAAAACGGTAAGCACCCCCGTGAGAATTCAAAGTAGGATGAAAAGATACTGATTTGAACCAATTTCGAATTTTGTCATTCTGTAAATTTGGCATCCCTGATGTGTTAAAAATCTAGGCTACATGATTCATGAAATGTCTTTCATTTGCTCCGCCGACAATTGCTCCGCCGACATTTGCTCTGCCGACAATTGCTCCGCTGACATTCGCTCCGCCGATAATATTTCTATCATGGGTTATTTTTGTTTTTGTTTTGTGTGATTTGTTTTGATGTTGTTATTCAGGGCCGTAGCCAGCATTTTGAGAAGGGGGGTGGGGAGGTGAGTTTTAATTCCCCAAAAAAAAGTGATAAACCTTTTCGAAAGACGCAATTCTCTTTTTTTTGGGGGGGGGGGGGGGAGCAGGTGCAGAAGCTTTTAAGTAAAAGATAAACTTTTCTCGACCTTGAGTCGACCTCCTTACAACAAATGGTGATTTTCTTTTCTTAGGCACAATATAATTTAAGGTAATATTTATTCCCTTTTGGTAAGCAATTGTATATAGCGAGAGAGAGAGCTAAAAATGTAGACTAGCTTATCATTAATAATGAATAGCATCTTCCTGCTTAATTTCCCTCCCGATTAAATGAGCATGTTTGTACCATAAACGGGCGAGCGAGCGTTTTAATCCAAAGAATTATTTTCAACATTAATGAGTTTCAAAACAGAGGTTTTTTGCTGCTGGACGGGTCGGGCACATTCATAGCGAGCGGGTGGCTTTAAGCTTATTTTATATTGAATAGCATCTACCTGCCTTCCGCCCTTCTTCATCTGATGTTTAGGAGCTGCACATTCGTCAGATAAAATGAATATGTTTAAAATCATAATCGCGATTTAGCGTAGCAAGACTGTGAGCAATTTTGTTTGCACTTCTCTTTTGATAATAATTATAGGCATATTTTTTTTCTCCATAAAATAACTGCATCTTCTTGTCCCGTGAAAGGGAGGGCACAACCACATATTTGGGAACGTTTTTTGTTTGTTTTTAATTGTTTTAATTGGCGAACAAGGAAGGTAAAAATCATAGGTTAAAATCTTGAATAGAATCTTTCTACATTACGCCCCTTTTGAATCAAACGAGCACGTAATCAACGAGCACGTTTTAATTTGATGATCATTTTATAAATTTAAATGCTAAAAAACGAATTTGGACAAAAAATAACAGCTGCGGTGACAGAATCGGCGAAATTGAATGAACATAATATGAATTTGTGTGGCCAACTTACGAAATCCTATACCGAGAAATCCTATAATAGCGATCTGAAATTCAATTTTGCTGAATTTTGGTTTGGTTTAGTGGTTTATTGAGAAATCACATCAAACAAGCAGCTCGCAGGCTGAAAATGTTCAATTTACAAACAAGTTAAAAATATAGAGAGATATAAACATATACAAAACTAAAATACATATTGTAAGTTATTGTAAGATGAAATCGAAATTGCAAAACAAAGTTATACAGTAATGTAATAATAAACTTTCATGTTGAAGAACCAAGACAGTGGCAAGGAGAGAATGGAGAAGAAAAAGGAAAGTTGTTTGAGCGAAAGAGTTGAGAAAGTATTTAACAATTGCTAAACAAACATTTCTATTACAAAAAATGAAATTAAGCATTAAAAAAAAACCTATTGGATGGGATGAAATTAAACCGTAAAGTCAAAATGACAGTCTCAAATCTATTATTTCAATGCGAAGTAGTGCCGGAAATTTCTTATTTGTTCCAATACACAACATGAATAGAATAGAATGTCAAATGTATGACTTGTGCGTGTATTTTCTCTACAGAAGACCAATAATTATATGCAATTCGTAGTATATTATATACAGAAAACAATTCTGAATACTTTCTGAAATTGTCCATAAAATAAATAATTTGTTTTTCATGATTAAAAATGAAATAAAACTATACAATATGAAACTGTATTAATACAATCATGGACAAACTCGATCATAGTTGTTAGATTTTAGAAGTGAAATTACAGTAATATAGAGGCAATTTTTTTTTAAAATAGAAAAGAAAAGAAAGAAAGTTAAATCCCTATAATTCATGGAAAGAAAGGAATTCAATCGCCCTAGTCTTCCCATCAGAGAACTTACACCACCCCACCCCACTCCACTCCCACCCAAGAACATGGATAGCAATAGGATATATGCTTAAATACAGTAGATTAATTACTCTTCTTCAAAGTTCATAGCATAGAAAAAAAGGATCCTTCTTTATCTCTCATTGGCGCTTTTATTCTTTAATTTGATTATGCCATGAAAAAAAGTAGACACAAATAAATAAGAATAATTCAATATATTATAAAGGAATGAAGTTATATCAAAACTATGTTCAATTTCGCAAATAAACTGTGAAGTAAAAAGTGGAACGATATAATTATTTACATTGTATACAGTTATACTCACTCGTTATTACAATACAAAAGAAACGTATTGAAAACAAATCAAGATTTTATGTTATATAACCTGATTGGAAAAAGTTCATTAGGAGGCAAATAACCAAAGCTTGCATACTACCAAAAGTATTGTTTTCAAAGCAATATGTTTATATTCGTCAATCAGTGATGTTCACTGATTCCAAATCTTTCCAGAGGAAGGGGGATGTTACGATATGCGATACCCGAACATCCGGTATCCGTGGTAGTTGAATAAACAACATGTCTTCCATAACAAACCAGACTGCCGACTCTATAGGCTATTATCTACCTTAATAAGAACCTCAAACTCATCACTAATTTCAAAACCATATCTCCTTCAATGAATTGAATTGAACTTAATTCGATTCCAATCACATAAAAAGTAACATTATACATTGTTGTAAAACATAGCCAAAGAAAAATACATTGAAAAATAAATATATACATTGGAAAAAGAAAGAAAAAGAAATGAAATGGAAGACATAATTGAATCTACTAAACGTATAGGATGAAAAAGGCGCATCTGTAAAAGCCACAGGGGCTTGATGTATTTTGGGTGCACCCTAAATAGCGCATCACAATATAATTAATGTGTACAATTATAATAAATATTGTAAAGATTCACAAAATCAAATGCTACTTTAGAGGGCGTTGTTTACACTGAAAAATATCCAGATTACCGACGTTAAAATAATGAGGCCCTATTTCAGTTGCATTAACGATGAATAAAGAAAAAAGATTGATCTTTATTGCGGTATGTCACTGAACAGTGCAATAACTCTTTTCTCATGTTATTCTTAGAGAGTACAAGTTTCTACTGTAAGCATACACATGTATGCATATAACTGGTGTGTTCAAAGTATCACTATTTTTCAAATACGACTCTTAATTTTTTTTTGTAGAATAAGTCCACTTATCCATTAAAATGTATCTTATCTTGATATGTAAATAAAGATTGATTATATTTGCATACATTGAGAGCTATAAGCGTCTCCTTATCCTTCTAATGTAATTTATATTATACTTCATTTTCAGAAAACTCAGGAAAGGCGTTAAGGTTTGTTCTCTGGATTTGGAAAGATATATGCGTGATAGTCTATTGAGAGTGTATGCATGCTTCGTCTGTCAAGTCGTTGTTGTTGACATTGTCAACGAAATAAGATAAGAGGGAGGTAATTATCTTCTGGCATAATAAGGAAGAGTGATAAAACTGTAAATGAAAGCAAATTAAATATAAGTCTACGTTTCTCAGGGTCTTCAGACTCCTGCCCCGCTGTAATTGTATGATCTAAACAGGTTATCATTGTCATAACTATTTCTTTTCTTTTTACTCTGGCCGTGGAAAGAAATAAGAAATCAAAGAAAAAATTGTTCTAAGCATTTAGGTCAGGCATTTTTACAGTGAAAGTACAAAGTTCTTCAGCATTAGATGTGTTATCCTGGAACATTCAATAATCATTGTTTAGGCCCCTTCCCCCCTATCAGCTCCGTCAATTAAAGAATAAAATAACTTACTCTCTGCAACATGTGTCTTTACAATCGTTTTAATGACGCGATTAATGAAAGAAAGAGCGGGTGAAAATTGTACTGAAAACGCGACAAATCAAGATACTGGGTGACAGAGTCAAAGAGAGATAGGTAGAAAGAGGAGAGTATTAGTGATAGATGAGAGAGAGAGAGAGAGTGAGAGAAGGGGGGGGGGGCTTCGGGAAGTTGAGAAATAGTCGATACCTATTGAGGAATCTAGGTAGAGTATACAGTACCGTTTAACAATGGAATAGGAGCTGGATTAAATAAGCTCTCTCTCTCTCTCTCTATCTCTCTCTGTGTGTCTTTTGTCTTTCACACAAACACACTAATGGACTTTAGATGTAATATACCAATGAACAAAACATCCAAACTTGATTCGGGTTGAGTCATTCTTATCATTGATGTGTCCAAAGTATCACTATTGTTACGAATGAAAAAGATAATAACTGATTAAGTGTTATAAGACTATGTACCCGTAAAGCAATATCTCATATTTTGATATGTAAATAACAATAATCTTTCTAAAGCAAACAGCGGGAGCATTGAGTAGCTTCTTATACTTCTCTTGCGATGTATAACATCTTTTGTTTTCAATCCAACAAGTCACTGAATTGTTGAATACTGGCATAATTTCGATTATTTAGACTTAATATTATTTCACATGTCTTCAAATAAAACAAATTGAAAAGTAAGTATTCTTTTCTTTTTGTAAATATCTGTTCACTTGCCTCTTTTGTTATTGTTGTTGTGTAAAGTGGAAAGAAAGAAACAAAACATTGCATTCGTTGTTTAAAATCATCATGGAAGTCAGCTATAACAAAGAATGTAGCGATAAAATGTAGGATGGCCGCATATAGAGAGGCTTCGTATCCTGGGGAAGCATTTTGAGAACGATGTCATGTTTGATGCTAGTAAAACGATGTTAATTGTCATGAAAATCAGGACAAGCCATAATTGTTTCATGCATGTGCAAAGTGTGTGGGCCTGCGTTCGCGTACAGTTAAAGGCAAACATGCGCAGGCGCAAGCACCAATGGTAATTAAGTGTTAATTCCGCGCCATTAAAGTTTGTTATGACTTTTAATACAGTTTTGCATAACATAGAATATAGCATACTTTCATAATTATAAATCCACTTTTATGTGTCATAAGCTATAATTTTACTAAGTACGACTGAGCAATAATCCAATCACCATTCCTTAATGTTTTGCGGTGATTTTGTATAGCTCCTTGTTTTTCTCATGATGTATAATGCATCCATTCTTATTCTTATTACAGCTACATCTTTTAAGTACACACTACACGCCATGGCGTCAAGGTTTCCTCCAGAAAACCGGGTTCAACTGAGAGCAAGAAAAGGTCATGATATGAAGTGGTCATGTGACAAGCACGCTGAGCCAGTCGCGTTTTACTGTAAAGAACATGATATTCCTATTTGTCACAGATGTGCGACCAAAGATCACGGCAAGATATGTGAGCTAGACGACATCGAGGATGTCATCCTTGAGAGGATGAGAAGACTGGATGATAAACAGCAAGAAATAGAGGAAACAAAGAAACAGCTGAAAAAGCTTGACTCTAAAATAGAGTCCAGTGCGACTTCTACAAGTAATCATCTTCAGATAGTCAACGATGAGGTTAGGTCCACACACAAAGATGAATCAAAGAGTGTGAATGATGATGAGGAAAAGAAGATCCGTCTCATCAACGAGGAGGCGGATGAGGAAATTCGTATTATTAACATGAAGAGGGACAGACGAATCAAAGGATGCAATGCTGAGAAAGAAAAGCAGCAGCTAATCATCAAAGAAAGCCAAGCAAAAGTATTATCAGAGACAAAGGCAATCAGCGAAGTAATTTCCAAAAAGATCACAGATCTTCAAAGTAAGAATCAGCATGCAATCGACACATTTGATAATACTGACGCCATGATCAAGAGAATCAAACAAGATGACAAAACATTAGTGAATGAAGCTCCTCAAGTACTTGCATCAATTGATGACAATTTAAATTTGAATATTCATCAAGATGTTAGCGACTGTCTTGATAGAATACAACGTGAAGTTCAGAAAGTGAAGTTTGTCAAGGGTGAAGTAGGCGGGGAACACTTCAGGAGAATTGATGGCTATATCGGTAAATGGGAGCTTGTCAAGTCAATCCAAATTTCATTGATTGTTAATTACCCTCGGATTTGTGGTTTTATCAGTGATGATGAGATATGTGTATTGGACATCAAGAACAATATGTATGTTACAAATATCAGCACTGAGCACACAAAGAAAGTCATTAAAGGAGATGGTAACGTGTATATTACATCATGCGCCCCCATAGACAGCAACGTAATAGTATGTGGTAAGTGGAGACGAGGCTGCACGGGTGACAGTGTGGATGGATGCATCACTCTCTATGACAGACAGTGGAAGGTGATTAGAAACATCAGCATACCGAGGAATAACCACGATAGGAATGCTAGTGTGTACATTGATGTTGACAGGGATGGGATGATCCTCGCTGCTGAGTTCAATCAGTTTAATATATACGTCATCAACCCTGCTGATGGTAAGATAGTAATCACTATTACGATGCAGGGCAAGAAGGTGAAGGGTGAGATACAAGCCTTGTCATCAGGTGATATCATTGTGAATACAGATGATAATGAATTTACTGTCATCTCACGATCAGGAGAAGAGAAGGCTGTCATACATTCTGATGATTGGGTGTGGTCATGGTTACGCATTGACAAATTGACAAACACACTCTATATCACACACACGGATGACGAGAGTACTACCTGCACAGTTGATCAGGTGTCATGTGATGGTATCATCGAGGAACGGAACATCGTGCAATATGAGGACTTTTACGTCTACACTAATAACCCATGCCTCGTAACTTCTTCTGGTAACCTTGTAGTTTGTGTGGGAGACAAGCTGTTTGTGTACAAGAAGAGATTTATTGTATGAATCATCAGATAAAATAAATGCAATTCCTCATACTGCAGAAATTAATCAGCCTCAACGTAATATAGGATTATTTGATTGTTCACATAACTCAGTTGTAAGTAAAGCATTTCTATTTTTCACAAAAGAATTTGTTTTACATATTACATTACTTCAAAATCTCAGCGACTTTTTAGAAGTTGTTACAAGCTCCTTACCCGGAATAAAATCATTTTTCCCCTTTCAATAATTACACAATATTTTCTAAATATAATAATCAAAATCAGAATCATAGTAATTTATATATTTTCTTTAGTAATTGAACAACGCGTTTTGAGAGTATTTCTGGGGTACAAACTATTTTCAATATACTGGATGAACCTTATCTCATTTATGTTTTTAATATTTATATTCGATTAATTTTGAATTTAATGAAATTGTTTTTGAAGCTTTCATGTGGAACCAATATTCAATGTACCCGGTATGCGATCAAAATGAAGCATGGATTGAGAAATGACTACTAATTGTAGAAGAAAAGGAAACAATACATGTCTTCCCTTTCGGTACAAAGTCTCAATAGGCTTAGCCACTTTGAAACAGTGAGGATATGTTATCCTTACAAAAAAAAATCTTGACATCGATAAGAATAAGATTAGACAGATTTTCCTCTATGTCCAAAGTTATCGCGAGATTTCAGTTGGGGTTTTAAAGGGGCATTATGACAACTAATTGTAGAAGAAAAGGAAACAATACATGTCTTCCCTTTCGGTACAAAGTCTCAATAGGCTTAGCCACTTTGAAACAGTGAGGATATGTTATCCTTACAAAAAAAATCTTGACATCGATAAGAATAAGATTAGACAGATTTTCCTCTATGTCCAAAGTTATCGCGAGATTTCAGTTGGGGTTTTAAAGGGGCATATTTTGTCCCAAATCGTTCATGTTCAAAGTAGGTTTTTATCTATATGATGTCAGTGATGTGTAAATGTAGCTAGAACATGGAGGGTTATGACCTAATCTTTTGAAGTTGTGCATGGTTTAATTAATCGAGGGATTGAATTCATATTGATTATAATTGATTTATATTATTGATGTATACTTTTTTTGCGATACTGTTGTGAATGCATGCTAAAACATGATACATTGCTTTACATGTACTGAAAACACATACATGTGCAGGCGATTCGATAAACCTTATATTAAATCATCTATATCGAATCGCAGAGTATGACTTTGTTAAGTTATTTCTTTTCTTACCGCTGTCAAACGCCTTTCCAATTAAACTGCTATGCATCTTTCTCAAATCCGTCAAACTGAAAACACCACATGTTCTTGATAAATCAGTTCTGTAGACTTGTTTTTCGGTATCTTCACTTCTGGTTGTACTTTTCTTTTCTACATCAATCCCTCAATAATTTTTTCATACGAGCAAACCTTTATTGTTTTAATATCATTACCAACGATATTGGCCCCGTTCCTGGTAGAGAATATTTTAAAGAAAGTCAAGCTATCATTATTGTGAGAAGTATCTATATAATTTGTTTGAATAACCTTTTTTCTTTAATTTTGACATACGACACATGCTATCTACGTTATATTCAGTTATAGTCATTTAAGTAAACTCTTCTTTTTAATGTGTAACTTTAATATGTTGCTTTTTATGTTGCTTTTTATTTTCTTATGATTGTAAACTACGCTCAATCGATCATTACATGTATCAGAAAACACATGATTTTGTTGAAATACATAACATTTAAAGTTCAATATAATTATTTTCGTGGGATATAAATATGTTATATTCTTCACAGTAAGCCTATATTCATGTATCTTCATTTTGTTTTAGGTTCCATTCCTATTCATAAAAGTAGTATAAAATATGAGATTAGACGAGCTTAAGAATGTTTTTTTTTTTAAAATTAAAAATCAGGCTTGTAAATATAGTTTGCAAACATTTGTTAAACTTTCTAGCTGACAAAGAGGAAACTGGTTATAGAAATAGCCAAAAAGGTTTTGAGAATAATTGTCATGTTTTGTCATTTAAAGGAATTGTTTCATCTTATTCAAATATTACTTTATTTAATCAGAAATATCACTTGTCAAAAGTGCAAAGAGTAGTTGCTAAGCGTTGACGAAACACATCTTACTATGAAGAGTACTTTGGTAGTCATGTTTATTTTGTTCATTTTCATTCTGGTATCTGTTATTATTTTATTACCTTTGACCTTTGCAAAGAAAACCATGTCAACCTGGGTTTTCATTTCATGAGCCCAATTAATTAAATAGAAGTTTTATTAAGAATACTTGATTAGTATTTGTCATTCTCTGAGTGTGATCTTTAAAATGTATCAATTAAAAAACATGTATTTCTTAAATTTGTTTTAAATGCTTATAATTGATTTGTAATGTTTTGTTGGAAACATGAATAAATTTGAAATTTGAAATTTGAAATTTGAAATAGAAAAATGAAAATGCATTAGGTATAGTTGGAATAGGGTTAAGTAATATAAGTGAGAGAAATGGGATAATGTAGAAAGAGAATAAGACAGAGAGAGAGAGAGAGAGAAGGGTGGGATGGAGTGGGTAGACACCAGTAAGAAACAATAAAAAAAATAAATAAAAAAAAGAACTAGACATGTAATTGTGCTAGCTACAAAACACGAGCATTAGATCAGGAACATTGTTTATGAGATTATGCATCAATAAGACATCGAAGACTATCATGATTATTCATCATAACCGTATTGATTGTTTTGATAATGACTGAGATGATGATGATGATGATGATTATATTGGCGATGTGGAAGATGACGAGGATGTTAGTGTTTAATCACTATGGTTATATTATATACCTTGGTGATGATACATCATCATCTTTGTCATCATCGTCATCATCATCATCATCATCATCATCATCACCTTGATCATCGTAATATCACCATTTCATTTTCAGGAACTGTTAGCTTATCATCAGAATAATCACAATTCTTTGTCCTAATCGACTGGAATTTTCTATTGTGCTCTCTCTAGCTACAGGTATATTGCTTTTAGTAGCTCATTTGGTGGTTCGTGTAGTGCCCAAAACACTGTTTGTCAAACTGAGAAGTCAAACACTATTTAGGAGGCAAAGGATGCTTGTTATAATGTACAAAATCATTCATTATCCATTTATGAGAATAAAAGAGGACATGGGTAATAATAAGCTTGGATTAGGATACAACAAAATGTTCATACCAATGCAAGTATTAATGAACAAGTTGCATGTCAAAAGAGTAAAACAGAAACGGAACAATATCCATGATTCTAAAATTGAAATTAAAGTTGATATTAATTTTGGATTGTCAACTTGGAAATTTGATTAGTTAATTTACATGACCATGTTTCTAGCTTCTTGCAAAAATCAATGTTAAAAAATGTTTCAATGTTTCAAAAGTGGATGGCAATAATTCAATGATTTTAATTTCTGATGCTGCCAAGCATCATTTAACCCTCTTCTCTCCTTCTGTAATGCCTATGTCCGTACGTGGAATAGAGTTAAGTGATATGAGGGACAGAAATGGGAGTAATGTGAATATACAATAAAAGAGAAAGAGATAAAGATAGAAGAGAGAGAGAGAGTGAGAGGGTGGATGGAGAGGGGAGACCCCAGAAAGATACAATATTTCGTAATCACAGAGAACATGATGCAATAGTTAAAAGAGTCTCACCAAGAGATGACAATTTGCTGTGTTATCTAATAGACGCACTGAACTCCAACTAGGTATTGTTATATAGCGAATAGACCGGCTTAAGCTATGGTCACATCACCTAAAAGAAGCCTGCTCGGCGGCCGGGCGGCGAGTTTTGAGCCAATAACGCCCAGGCACCGATTGGGGGCCGCCCGGGGCACCGTTTTTTTTAAGGGCATCGCTCGGTCGCAATTATATAGAGGAAATAGATATTTTTTTTTTAAATTGAAAAGAAAAGAAAGAAAGTTAAATCCCTATAATTCATGGAAAGAAAGGAATTCATCCGCCCTAGTCTTCCTATCAGAGAACTTATACCACCCCACCCCACTCCACTCCCACCAAGAACCTGGATAGCAATAGGATATATGCTTAAATATAGTAGATTAATTGCTCTTCTTCAAAGTTCATAGCATAGAAAAAGGATCTTTCTTTATCTCTCATTGGCGCTTTTATTCTTTAATTTGATTATGCCATGAACAAAATAAGACACAAATAAATAAGAATAATTCAATACATTAAAAAGGAATGAAGTTATATCAAAACTATGTTCAATTTCGCAAATAAACTGTGAAGTTAAAAGAGGAACGATATAATTATTTATACAGTTATACTCACTCGTTGTTACAATACAAAAGAAACGTATTGAAATCAAATCAAGATTTTATGTTATATAACCTGATTGGAAAAAGTTTATTAGGAAGCAAATAACCAAAGCTTGCATACTACCAAAAGTATCGTTTTTAAAGCAATATGTTCAATTTCGCAAATAAACTGTGAAGTTGAAAGTGGAACGATATAATTATTTATACAGTTATACTCACTCGTTATTACAATACAAAAGAAACGTATTGAAAACAAATCAAGATTTTATGTATAACCTGATTGGAAAAAGTTCATTAGGAAGCAAATAACCAAAGCTTGCATACTACCAAAAGTATTGTTTTCAAAGCAATATGTTTATATTCGTCGATCAGTGATGTTCACTGATTCCCAATCTTTCCAGAGGAAGGGGGATGTTACGATATGCGATACCCGAATATCCAGTATCTGTGTTAGTTGAATAAACAACATGTCTTCCATAACAAACCAGAATGCCGACTCTATAGGCTATTATCTACCTTAATAAGACCCTCAAACTCATCACTAATTTCAAAACCATATCTCCTTCAATGAATTGAATTGAACTAAATTTGATTCCAATCACATAACAAGTAACATTATACATTGTTGTAAAACATAGCCAAAGAAAAATACATTGAAAAATAAATATAAACATTGGAAAAAGAAAGAAAAAGAAATGAAAAAGAAGACATAATTGAATCTACTAAACGTATAGGATGAAAAAGGCGCATCTGTAGAAGCCACAGGGGCCTGATGTATTTTGGGTGCACCCTAAATAGCGCATCACAATATAATTAATGTGTACAATTTTAATAAATATTGTAAAGATTCACAAAATCAAATGCTACTTTGGAGGGCGTTGTTTACACTGAGAAATATCCAGATTACCGACGTTCAAATAATGAGGCCCTATTTGCAATAACGATGAATAAAGAAAAAAGATTGATCTTTATTGCGGTATGTCACTGAACAGTGAAAATATCTCTTTTCTCATGTTATTCTATGAGAGTACGAGTTTCTACTGTAAGCATACACATGCATATTCTTTATGAACTAGTGTGTTCAAAGTATCACTATTTTTCAAATACGACTCTTATTTTTTTTTTGTAGAATAAGTCCACTTATCCATCAAAATGTATCTTATCTTGATATGTAAATAAAGATTGATTATATTTGCATCCATTGAGAGCTATAAGCGTGTCCTTATCCTTCTAACGTAATTTAAATTATACTTCATTTTCAGACAACTCAGGAAAGGCGTTAAGGTTTGTTCTCTGGATTTGGGAAGATATATGCGTGATAGTCTATTGAGAGTGTATGCATGCTTTGCCTGTCAAGTCGTTGACGTCGTCGACAAAATAAGATAAGAGGAGGGTAATTATCTTCTGGCATAATAAGGAAGAGTAATAAAACTGTAAATGAAAGCAAATTAAATATAAGTCTATGTTTCTTAGGGTCCTCGGAGTCCTGCCCCGCTGTATCAGCTCCGTCAATTAAAGAATAAAATAACTTACTCTCTGCAACATGTGTCTTTACAATAGTTTTTATGACGCGATTAATGAAAGAAAGAGCGGGTGAAAATTGTACTGAATACGCAACAAATCAAGATACTGGGTGACAGAGTCAAAGAGAGATAGGTAGAAAGAGGAGAGTATTAGTGATAGATTAGAGAGAGAGAGAGAGAGAGAAGGGGGGGGGGCTTCGGGAAGTTGAGCAATAGTCGTTAGAGTATACAGTACCGTTTAACAATGGAATAGGAGCTGGATTAAATAAGCTCTCTCTCTCTCTCTCTGTCTAGGTTATATCTACTTAACACATGATCGTTCAGTTGTTAAATAGTGATGATTTTAGGGGGTATACACCCCTAGTGAGGACAAATAACATGTTTGTTGCTTAATTACCAACCCATACAATTTGAAATGGATTTAGCATGGTACAAAGCTTGCAGGGTTCTATATATGATCATACTGGATAAGATGAGAGAGAGAGAGAGAGAGAAGGGGGGGGGGGCTTCGGGAAGTTGAGCAATAGTCGTTACCTATTGAGGAGTCACTACGTAGAGTATACAGTACCGTTTAACAATGGAATAGGAGCTGGATTAAATAAGCTCTCTCTCTCTCTCTATCTCTCTCTCTCTGTCTGTTATTGCCTTCTCGCTCCGGCTCTCACTCTTAAAGTTCTTCGGTAGCAAACACACTAATGGACTTTAGATGTAATATACCAATGAACAAACATCCGAACTCATATTTCGATATGTAAATAACGATAACCTTTCTAAAGCAAACAGAGGAAGCATTGAGTAGCTTCTTATACTTCTCTTGCGATGTATAACATCTTTTGTTTTCAATCCAACAAGTCACTAGTTTGTTCTCTGGATTTTTGCAGTGATCTGAATTGTTGAATACTGGCATAACTTTGATTATTTAGACTTAATATTGTTTCACATGTCTTCAAATAAAACAAATTGAAAAGTAAGTTTTTGTTCTTGCCTCTTTTGTTATTGGTGTTGTGAAAAGAAAGAAACTTATTGCAATTTTTTTTAACAATCTTTATGAAAGCCAGCTATTACAAAGAATGTAGCGATAAAATGTAGGATGGCCGCATATAGAGAGGCTTTGTATCCTGGAGTAGCATTCTGAGAACGATGTCATGTTTGATGCTAGTAAAACGATGTTAATTGTCATGAAAAATCAGGACAAGCCATAATTGTTTCATGTATGTGCAAAGTGTGTGGGCCTGCGTTCGCATACAGTTAAAGACAAACATGCGCAGGCGCAAGCACCAATGGTAATTAAGTGTTAATTCCGCACCATTAAAGTTTGTTATGACTTTTAATACAGTTTTGCATAACATAAAATATGGCATACTTTCATAATTATAAATCCACTTTTATGTGTTATAAATGTACTACTGAGCAATAATCCAATCACCATTCCTTAATATTTTGCGGTGATTTTGTATAGCTCCTTGTTTTTCTCATGATGTATTTAATGCATCCATTCTTATTCTTATTACAGCTACATCTTTTATGTTACACACTACACGCCATGGCGTCAAGGTTTCCTCCAGAAAACCGCACTCAATTGAGAGCAAGAAAAGGTCAAGACATGAAGTGGTCATGTGACAAGCACGCTGAGCCAATCGCGTTTTACTGTAAAAAGCATGATATTTCTATTTGTCACCGATGTGCGACCAAAGATCACGGCCAGAAACCATGTGAGTTAGACGACATCGAGGATGTCATCTTTGAGAGGATGAGAAGACTGGATGATAAACAGCAAGAAATAGAGGAAACAAAGAAACAGCTGAAAAAGCTTGACTCTAAAATAGAGTCCAGTGCGACTTCTACAAGTAATCATCTTCAGATAGTCAACGATGAGGTTAGGTCCACACACAAAGATGAATCAAAGAGTGTGAATGATGATGAGGAAAAGAAGATCCGTCTCATCAACGAGGAGGCGGATGAGGAAATTCGTATTATTAACATGAAGAGGGACAGACGGATCAAAGGATGCAATGCTGAGAAAGAAAAGCAGCAGCTAATCATCAAAGAAAGCCAAGCAAAAGTATTATCAGAGACAAAGGCAATCAGCGAAGTAGTTTCCAAAAAGATCACAGATCTTCAAAGTAAGAATCAGCATGCAATCGGCACATTCGATAATATTGACGCCACGATCAAACGAATCAAACAAGATGACAAAACATTAGTGAATGAAGCTTCTCAAGTACTCACATCAATTGATGACAATTTAAATTTGAATATTCATCAAGATGTTAGGAACTGTCTTGACAGAATACAACGTGAAGTTCAGAAAGTGAAGTTTGTCCAGGGTGAAGTAGGCGGGGAACACTTGAGGAGAATTGATGGCTATATCGGTAAATGGGAGCTTGTCAAGTCAATCCACGTTCCATCGATTGATCATTACCCTTGGATGCGTGGTTTGATCAGTGATGATGAGATATGTGTATTGGACACCATGAACTATACCACGTATGTTACAAATATCAGCACTGAGCACACAAAGAAAGTCATTGAAGGAGATGGTAACGTGTATATTACATCATGCGCCCCCATAGACAGCAACGTAATAGTATGTGGTAAGAGGAGACAGTACTGCAAGGGTGACAGTGTGGATGGATGCATCACTCTCTATGACAGACAATGGAAGGTGATTAGAAACATCAGCATACCGAGGAATAACCACAATAGCAATGCTAGGGTGTACATTGATGTTGACAGGGATGGGATGATCCTCGCTGCTCAGTACAATGAGTCTAATATATACGTCATCAACCCTGCTGATGGTAAGATAGTAATCACTATTACGATACAGGGCAAAGTGGTATATGGTGAGATACAAGCCTTGTCATCAGGTGATATCGTTGTGAATACATTTAATGAATTTACTGTCATCTCACGATCAGGAGAAGAGAAGGCTGTCACATTTCCTAATGATTGGGTGTGGTCATGGTTACACATTGACAAACTGACAAACACACTCTATATCACATACTCATATGACAAGAGTAGTCCTATCTGGGCAGTTGATCAGGTGTCATGTGATGGTATCATCGAGGAACGGAACATCGTGCAATACGAGAAATCAGATCGACGCGTCTACACTATTAACCCATGCCTCGTAACTCCTTCTGGTAACCTTGTAGTTTATGACGGAAAGAAGCTGTTTGTGTACAAGAAGAGATTTATTGTATGAATCATCAGATTCAATAGATGCAATTCCTCATACTGCAGAAATTAATCAGCCTCAACGTAATATAGGATTATTTGATTGTTCACATAACTCAGTCGAAAGTAAAGCACCTCTATTTTTCACGAAGGAATTTGTTTTACATATTGAATGCTAACGGATTGGTTATCCTTTACATTACTTCAAAATCTCGGCGACTTTTAAGAAGTTGTTACAAGCTCCTAATCCGGAATAAAATCATTTTTCACCTTTCAATAATTACACAATATTTTCTAAATATAATAATCAAAATCAGAATCGTAGTAATTTATATATTTTCTTAGTAATTGAACAACGTGTTTTGAGAGTATTTCTGGGGTACAAACTATTTTCAATATACTGGATGAACCTTATCTCATTTATCTTTTTAATATTTTTATTCGATTAATTTCGAATTTAATGAAATTGTTTTTGAAGCTTTCATGTGGACCAATATTCAATGTATGGTATGCGAACAAAATGAAGCATGGATTGCGAAATGATTACTAACTGTAGAAGAAAAGGAAACAATACATGTCTTCCCTTTCGATACAAAGTCTCAATAGGCTTAGCCACTTTGAAACAGTGAGGAAATGTTATCCTTACAAAAAAAATCTTGACATCGATAAGAATAAGATTAGACAGATTTTCCTCTATGTCCAAAGTTATCGCGAGATTTCAGTTGGGGTTTTGAAGGGGCATATTTTGTCCCAAATCGTTCATGTTCAAAGTAGGTTTTTATCTATATGATGTCAGTGAGGTGTAAATGTAGCTAGAACATGAAGGGTTATGACCTAATCTTTTGAAGTTGTGCATGGTTTAATTAATCGAGGGATTGAATTCATATTGATTATAATTGATTTATATTATTGATGTATACTTCTGATTGCGATATTGTTGTGAATGCATGCTAAAACATGATAAATTGCTTTACATGTAGGCCTATGTACTGAAAACAAATACATGTGCAGGCAATTCAGTAAACCTTATATTAAACCATCTATAGCGAATCGCAGAGTATGACTTTGTTAAGTTATTTCTTTTCTTACCGCTGTCAAACACCTTTCCAAACTGCTATGCATCTTTCTCAAATCCGTCAAACTGAAAACACCACGTCCTTTATAAATCTTATCAGTTCTGTAGATTTGTTTTTCGGTATCTCCACTTCTGGTTGTACTTTTCTTTTCTACATTAATCCCTCAATAATTTTTTCATTCGAGCAAACCTTTATTGTTTTAATATCATTATACCAACCATATTGGCCCCGTTCCTGTTAGAGAATATTTTAAAGAAAATCAAGCTATCATTATTGTGAAAAGTATCTATATAATTTTTTCGTAGAGGTGTAGAGGTGTCGTGGACGAGTGGATATGTCACCGGACTGTGGATCACAAGATTCGCGGTTCAAGTCCCACCGCGGCACTAATGTCCTTTGGCAAGACATTGATCTACATTTGCCACTCTCCACCCAGGTGTTAAATGGGTACCCGGTAGGATGCGAAAGCTAATGTGGTTAGATCAGCAAGTGTGCGCTTGTAAAAAACACGCCTTGCTGGAATGCTCCCCAGGGAGTGGAGAATGTGCATACATTGTGTGCAGGTAAGCCTGAATCCTATGATCAAGGTAATAATATATATATCTGTAAAGCGCTTTGAGAGGGCCTTTGGTCCTGACAAGCGCTATATAAGAACTAGCTATCGTAACCTTTTTTCTTTAATTTCGACATACGTCATATGCTATCTATGTTATATTCAGTTATCGTCATTTATGTAAACTCTTCTTTTTAATGTGTAACTTTAATATGTTGCTTTTTATTTTCTTATGATTGTAAACTACGCTCAATCGATCATTACATGTATTGGAAAACACATGATTTTGTTGAAATACATAACATTTAAAGTTAAATACTGGTATAATTATTTTCGTAGGATATAAATATGTTATATTCTTCACAGTAAGCCTATATTCATGTATCTTCATTTTGTTTCAGGTTTCATTCCTATTCATATAAGTAGTATAACATATGAGATTAGACGAGCTTAAGAATGTTAAACAAAAAAAACCCAAAATTGTGCTTGTATAGTTTGCAAACATTTGTTAAACTGGTTATGGAAATAGCCAAATAGGCTTTAAGAATAATTGTCATGCTTTGTCATTTAAAGGAATTGTTTCATCTTATTCAAATAAAACTTTATTTAATCAGAAATATCACTTGTCAAAAGTGCAAAGAGTAGTTGCTAAGCGTTGACGAAACACATCTTACTATGAGTTTGATAGTCATGTTTATTTTGTTCATTTTCATTCTGGTATCTGTTATTATTTCATTACCTTTGAAAAAGCCACGTCAACCTGGGTTTTCATTTCATGAGCCCAATTAATTAAATAGAAGTTTTATTAAGAATACTTGATTAGTATTTTGTCATTCTCCGAGTTTGATCTTTAAAACGTATCAATTAAAAAAGTATTTGTTACAAATAGAAAAATGAAAATGCATGAAGTACAGTTGGAATAGGGTTAAGTAATATAAGTGAGAGAAATGGGATAAATTAGAAAGAGAATAAGATAGAGAGGGAGAGAGAGAGAGAGAGAGAGAAGGGTGGGATGGAGTGGGTAGACACCAGTAAGAAACAAAAAAGAAAAAGAAAAAAAGAACTAGACATGTAATTGTGCTAGCTACAAAACACAAGCATTAGATCAGGAACATTGTTTATGAGATTATGCATTAATAAGACATCGAAGACTATCGTGATAATTCATCATAACCATATTGATTGTTTTGATAATGACTGAGATGGTGATGATGATGATTATATTGGTGATGTGGAAGATGACGAGGATGTTAGTGTTTAATCACTATGGTTATATTATATACCTTGGTGATGATACATCATCATCTTTGTCATCATCGTCATCATCATCATCATCATCATCACCTTGATCATCGTAATATCACCATTTTATTTTCAGGAACTGTTAGCTTATCATCAGAATAATCACAATTCTTTGTCCGAATCGACTGGAATTTTCTATTGTGCTCTCTCTAGCTACAGGTCTATTGCTTTTAGAAGCTCATTTGGTAGTTCGTGTAGTGCCCAAAACACTGTTTGTCAAACTTAGAAGTCAAACACTATTTATGAGGCAAAGGATGCTTGTTATAATGTACAAAATCATTCATTATCCATTTATGAGAATGAAAGAGGACAAGGGTAATAATAAGCTTGGATTAGGATACAACAAAATGTTCATACCAATGCAAGTATTAATGAACAAGTTGCATGTCAAAGGAGTAAAACAGAAACGGAACAATATCCATGATTCTAAAATTGAAATTAAAGTTGATATTGATTTTTGATTGTCAACTTGGAAATTTGATTAGTTAATTTTTTGCAAAAATCAATGTTAAAAAATGTTTCAATGTTTCAAAAGTGGATGGCAATAATTCAATGATTTTAATTTCTGATGCTGCCAAGCATCATTTAACCCTCTTCCCTCCTTCTGTAATGCCTAGGTCTTTAGTAAACTCCTCATCTCCGTACATGGAATAGAGTTAAGTGATATAAGGGACAGAAATGGGATAATGTGGATATACAATAAAAGAGAAAGAGTTAGAGATGGAAGAGAGAGAGAGAGAGAGAGAGAGAGAGAGTGTGAGAGAGGGTGGATGGAGAGGGGAGACCCCAGAAAGATACAATATTTTGTAATCATAGAGAGTATATTACAGAAAACAATTCTGAATACTTTCTGAAATTGTCCATAAAATAATTTGTTTTTCATGATTAAAAATGAAATAAAACTATACAATATAAAACTGTATTAATACAATCATGGACAAACTCGATCATAGTTGTTACATTTTAAAGGTGAAATCATAGTTATATAGAGGAAATAGATTTTTTTTTTTTTTAAATTGAAAAGAAAAGAAAGTTAAATCCCTATAATTCATGGAAAGAAAGGAATTCATTCACCCTAGTCTTCCTATCAGAGAACTTATACCATCCCACCCAAGAACATGGATAGCAATAGGATATATGCTTAAATATAGTAGATTAATTGCTCTTCTTCAAAGTTCATAGCAAAGAAAAAAGGATCTTTCTTTATCTCTCATTGGCGCTTTTATTCTTTAATTTGATTATGCCATGAAAAAAAGTAGACACAAATAAATAAGAATAATTCAATACATTATAAAGGAATGAAGGTATATCAAAACTATGTTCAATTTCGCAAATAAACTGTGAAGTAAAAAGTGGAACGATATAATTATTTATACAGTTATACTCACTCGTTATTACAATACAAAAGAAACGTATTGAAAACAAATCAAGATTTTATGTTATATAACCTGATTGGAAAAAGTTCATTAGGAAGCAAATAACCAAAGCTTGCATACTACCAAAAGTATTGTTTTCAAAGCAATATGTTTATATTCGTCGATCAGTGATGTTCACTGATTCCCAATCTTTCCAGAGAAAGGGGGATGTTACGATATGCGATACCCGAATATCCGGTATCCATGGTAGTTGAATAAACATGTCTTCCATAACAAACCAAACTGCCGACTCTATATTATCTACATGTACCTTAATAAGACCCTCAAACTCATCACTAATTTCAAAACCATATCTCCTTCAATGAATTGAATTGAACTTAATTTGATTCCAATCACATGAAAAGTAACATTATACATTGTTGTAAAACATAGCCAAAGAAAAATACATTGAAAAATAAATATATACATGGAAAAAGAAAGAAAAAGAAATGAAAAAGAAGACATACATGAGTATAGGATGAAAAAGGCGCATCTGTAAAAGCCACAGGGGCTTGATGTATTTTGGGTGCACCCTAAATAGCGCATCACAATATAATTAATGTGTACAATTTTAATAAATATTGTAAAGATTCACGAAATCAAATGCTACTTTAGAGGGCGTTGTTTACACTGAGAAATATCCAGATTACCGACGTTCAAATAATGAGGCCCTATTTCAGTTGCATTAACGATGAATAAAGTAAAAAGATTGATCTTTATTGCGGTATGTCACTGAACAGTGCAAATAACTCTTTTCTCATGTTATTCTTAGAGAGTACAAGTTTCTACTGTAAGCATACACATGCATATTCTTTATGAACTGGTGTGTTCAAAGTATTACTATTTTTCAAATACAACTCTTAATTTTTGTGTGTAGAATAAGTACACTTATCCATTAAAATGTATCTTATCTTGATATGTAAATAAAGATTGATTATATTTGCACACATTGAGAGCTATAGGCATCTCCTTATCCTTCTAACGTAATTTATATTATACTTCATTTTCAGACAACTCAGGAAAGGCGTTAAGGTTTGTTCTCTGGATTTGGGAAGATATATGCGTGATAGTCCATTGAGAGTGTATGCATGCTTCGCCTGTCAAGTCGCTGTCGTTGACGTTGTCGACGAAATAAGATAATAGGGAGGTAATCATCTTCTGGCATAATAAGGAAGAGTAAGAAAACTGTAAATGAAAGCAAATTAAATATAAGTCTACGTTTCTCAGGGTCCTCGGAGTCCTGCCCCGCTGTATCAGCTCCGTCAATTAAAGAATAAAATAACTTACTCTCTGCAACATGTGTCTTTACAATCGTATTTATGACGCGATTAATGAAAGAAAGAGCGGGTGAAAATTGTACTGAATACACGACAAATCAAGATACTGGGTGACAGAGTCAAAGAGAGATAGGAAGAAAGAGGAGAGTGATAGATGAGAGAGAGAAAGAGAGAGAAGGGGGGGGGGGGCTTCGAGAAGTTGAGCAATAGTCGTTACCTATTGAGCAATCGCTAGGTAGAGTATACAGTACCGTTCAACAATGGAATAGGAGCTGGATTAAATAAGCTCTCTCTCTCTCTCTCTCTCTATCTCTCTCTCTGTGTCTTTTGTCTTTTATTGCCTTCTCTCTCTCTCTCACTCTTAATGTTCTTCGGTGGCAAACACACTAATGGACTTTAGATGTATACTAATGAACAAACATCCAAACTTTAATTCGGGACGAGTCATTATTATCATTGATGTGTCCAAAGTATCACTATTGTTACGAATCAAAAGATAATAACTGATTAAGTAATAAAAGACTATGTATACCCGTAAAGCAATATCTCATATTTCGATATGTAAATAACGATAATCTTTCTAAAGCAAACAGAGGGAGCATTAAGTAGCTTCTTATACTTCTCTTGCGATGTATAACATTTTTTGTTTTCAATCCAACAAGTCACTACCGGTAGTTTGTTCTCTGGATTTTTGCAGTGATCTGAATTGTTGAATACTGGCATAACTTTGATTATTTAGACTTAATATTGTTTCACATGTCTTCAAATAAAACAAATTGAAAAGTAAGTTTTTGTTCTTGCCTCTTTTGTTATTGGTGCTGTGAAAAGGAAGAAACTTATTGCAATTTTTTTTATAATCATTATGAAAGCCAGCTATTACAAAGAATGTAGCGATAAATGTAGGATGGCCGCATATAGAGAGGCTTCGTATCCTGAAGTAGCATTCTGAGAACGATGTCATGTTTGATGCTAGTAAAACGATGTTAATTGTCATGAATATCAGGACAAGCCATAATTATTTCATGCATGTGCAAAGTGTGTGGGCCTGCGTTCGCGTACAGTTAAAGACAAACATGTGCAGGCGCAAGCACCAATGGTAATTAAGTGTTAATTCCGCGCCATTAAAGTTTGTTATGACTTTTAATACAGTTTTGCATAACATAGAATATGGCATACTTTCATAATTATATATCCACTTTTATGTGTTATAAGCTATAATTTTACTAAGTACGACTGAGCAATAATCCAATCACCATTCCTTAATGTTTTGCGGTGATTTTGTATAGCTCCTTGTTTTTCTCATGATGTATAATGCATCCATTCTTATTCTTATTACAGCTACATCTTTTATGTACACACTACACGCCATGGCGTCAAGGTTTCCTCCAGAAAACCTGACTCAATTGAGAGCAAGAAAAGGTCATGACATGAAGTGGTCATGTGACAAGCACGCTGAGCCAATCGCGTTTTACTGTAAAAAGCATGATATTTCTATTTGTCACCGATGTGCGACCAAAGATCACGGCCAGAAACCATGTGAGTTAGACGACATCGAGGATGTCATCTTTGAGAGGATGAGAAGATTGGATGATAAACAGCAAGAAATAGAGGAAACAAAGAAACAGCTGAAAAAGCTTGACTCTAAAATAGATTCCAGTGCGACTTCTACAAGTAATCATCTACAGATAGTCAACGATGAGGTTAGGTCCACACACAAAGACGAATCAAAGAGTGTGAATGATGATGAGGAAAAGAAGATCCGTCTCATCAACGAGGAGGCGGATGAGGAAATTCGTATTATTAACATGAAGAGGGACAGACGGATCAAAGGATGCAATGCTGAGAAAGAAAAGCAGCAGCTAATCATCGAAGAAAGCCAAGCGAAATTATTATCAGAGACAAAGGCAATCAGCGAAGTAGTTTCCAAAAAGATCACAGATCTTCAAAGTAAGAATCAGCATGCAATCGGCACATTTGATAATATTGATGCCACGATCAAACGAATCAAACAAGATGACAAAACATTAGTGAATGAAGCTCCTCAAGTACTTGCATCAATTGATGACAATTTAAATTTGAATATTCATCAAGATGTTAGCGACTGTCTTGACAGAATACAACGTGAAGTTCAGAAAGTGAAGTTTGTCGTGGGTGAAGTAGGCGGGGAACACTTCAGGAGAATTGATGGCTATATCGGTAAATGGGAGCTTGTCAAGTCAATCCACATTCCATCGATTGATGATTACCCTCGGATGTTTGGTTTGATCAGTGATGATGAGATATGTGTGCAGGACAACATGAACAATACCACGTATGTTACAAATATCAGCACTGAGCACACAAAGAAAGTCATTGAAGGAGATAGAAACAAGTATATTACATCATCCGCCCCCATAGACAGCAACGTAATAGTATGTGGTAAGAGGAGACGGGACTGTGAGGGTGACAGTGTGGATGGATGCATCACTCTCTATGACAGACAGTGGAAGGTGATTAGAAACATCAGCATACCGAGGAATGACCGCGATAGTGATACTAGTGTGTACGTTGATGTTGACAGGGATGGGATGATCCTCGCTGCTCAGTTCAATAAGTCTAATATATACGTCATCAACCCTGCTGATGGTAAGATAGTAATCACTATTACGATACAGGGCAAAAAGGTATATGGTGAGATACAAGCCTTGTCATCAGGTGATATCGTTGTGAATACAGATAATGAATTTACTGTCATCTCACGATCAGGAGAAGAGAAGGCTGTCATACATTCTGATGATTGGGTGTGGTCATGTTTACACATTGACAAACTGACAAACACACTCTATATCACACACACGGATGACGAGAGTAGTACTACCTGCACAGTTGATCAGGTGTCATGTGATGGTATCATCGAGGAACGGAACATCATGCAATACGAGGAATCAGATCCATACATGTACATCTACACAACTGACCCATGCCTCGTAACTCCTTCTGGTAACCTTGTAGTTTGTGACGTAGACATGCTGTTTGTGTACAAGAAGAGATTTATTGTATGAATCATTAGATAAAATAAATGCAATTCCTCATACTGCAGAAATTAATTAGCCTCAACGTAATATACGATTATTTGATTGTTCACATAACTCAGTTGTAAGTAAAGCATCTCTATTTTTCACAAAGGAATTTGTTTTACATATTACATTACTTCAAAATCTCAGCGACTTTTTAGAAGTTGTTACAAGCTCCTTACCCGGAATAAAATCATTCTTCACCTTTCAATAATTACACAATATTTTCTAAATATAATAATCGAAATCAGAATCATAGAAATTTATATATTTTCTTTAGGAATAACGCGTTTTTAGAGTATTTCTGGGGTACAAACTATTTTCAATATACTGGATGAACCTTATCTCATTTATGTTTTTAATATTTATATTCGATTAATTTCGAATTTAATGAAATTGTTTTTGAAGCTTTCATGTGGAACCAATATTCAATGTACCCGGTATGCGATCAAAATGAAGCATGGATTGAGAAATGACTACTAATTGTAGAAGAAGAAGAAACAATACATGTCTTCCCTTTCGATACAAAATCTCACTTTGAAACAGTGAGGAAATGTTATCCTTACAAAAAAAAATCTTGACATCGAAAAGAATAAGATTAGACAGATTTTCCTCTATGTCCAAAGTTATTGCGAGATTTCAGTTGGGGTTTTAAAGGGGCATATTTTGTCCCAAATCGTTCATGTTCAAAGTAGGTTCTATATGATGTCAGTGATGTGTAAATGTAGCTAGAACATGGAGGGTTATGACCTAATCTTTTGAAGTTGTGCATGGTTTAATTAATCGAGGGATTGAATTCATACATTGCTACATGTACATGTAGGCCTATGTACTGAAAACAGATACATGTGCAGGCGATTCAGTAAACCTTACATTAAACCATCTATATCCAATCGCAGAGTATGACTTTGTCCATTTTGTTCTTCATACATTTGCAGGCGATTCAGTAAACCTTACATTAAACCATCTATATCCAATCGCAGAGTATGACTTTGTCCTTTTTGTTCTCCATATACATGTACCTTGCTCACATGACATTATAGGCCTACTTTGAAGCATGCAAAACAGATAGGCTTTGCACTGATCATAATTTATTCAACTATTATATTCTTCCTATGAATTTTCTCAAGTCATATCATAAAACACTTATTTTTCCACATCCATTACCCACTTCCGTTATCCCACCATCAATATTCTTTGATCTAAGGTGTACCTATAATTGTTTGTTATGAATGTACTATTTTTAATGACTTTGTAATACTATTGTATTTTGTGCAGTATCCTTGTGTTATTACTTATGTAAATTGCACTCAATTCAGCCGAAAGGCTGCCATGTACAATGTTTTTTATACCACAATAAATAAATAAAGTTATTTCTTTTCTTACCGCTGTCAAACACCGTTCCAAACTGCTATGCATCTTTCTCAAATCCGTCAAACTGAAAACACCACATGTCCTTGATAAATCTTATCAGTTCTGTAGACTTGTTTTTCGGTATCTCTACTTATGGTTGTACTTTTCTTTTCTACATTGATCCTTCAATAATTTTTTCATACGAGCAAACCTTTATTGTTATAATATCGTTACCAACGATATTGGCCCCGTTCCTGGTAGAGAATATTTTACAGAAAGTCAAGCTATCATTATTGTGAGAAGTATCTATATAATTTGTTCATAGAGGTGTAGAGGTGTCGTGGACGAGTGGATATGTCACCGGAATGTGGATCACAAGGTTCGCGGTTCAAGTGCGGGTAAGCCTGAATCCTATGACCGGGGTAATAATATATACATATCTGTAAAGCGCTTTTAGAGGGCCTTTGGTCCTGAAAAGCGCTATATAAGAACTAGCTATTATATAACCTTTTTTCTTTAATTTCGACATACGTCATATGCTATCTACGTTATATTCAGTTATAGTCATTTATGTAAACTCTTCTTTTTAATGTGTAACTTTAATATGTTGCTTTTTATTCTCTTATGATTGTAAAATACGCTCAATCGATCATTACATGTATTGGAAAACACATGATTTTGTTGAAATACATAACATTTCAAGTTAAATATAATTATTTTCGTGGGATATAAATATGTTATATTCTTCACAGTAAGCCTATATTCATGTATCTTCATTTTGTTTTAGGTTTCATTCCTATTCATATAAGTAGTATAACATATGAGATTAGACAAGCTTAAGAATGTTTTTTTTTTTTTTAATTAAAAAATTGGGCTTGTAAATATAGTTTGCAAACATTTGTTAAACTTTCTAGCTGACAAAGAGGAAACTGGTTATGGAAATAGCCAAATAGGCTTTGAGAATAATCGTCATGTTTTGTCATTTAAAGGAATTGTTTCATCTTATTCAACTATTAGTTAATTAACCAGAAATATCACTTGTCAAAAGTGCGAAGAGTAGTTGCTAAGCGTTGACGAAACACATCTTACTATGAAGAGTAGTTTGGTAGTCATGTTTATTTTGTTCATTTTCATTCTGGTATCTGTTATTATTTCATTACCTTTGAACTTTGCAAAGAAAACCATGTCAACCTGGGTTTTCATTTCATGAGCCCAATTAATTAAATAGAAGTTTTATTAAGAATACTTGATTAGTATTTTGTCATTCTATGAGTGTGATCTTTAAAATGTATCAATTAAAAAAGTATTTGTTACAAATAGAAAAATGAAAATGCATGAAGTATAGTTGGAATAGGGTTAAGTAATATAAGTGAGAGAAATGGGATAATGTAGAAAGAGAATAAGATAGAGAGAGAGATAGAGAGAGAGAGAGAGAAGGGTGGGATGGAGTGGGTAGACACCAGTAAGAAAAAAAAAAGAAAAAAAAAGAAAAAAGAACTAGACATGCAATTGTGCTAGCTACAAAACATGAGCATTAGATCAGGAACATTGTTCCTGATCTTGGGTTGTGCGCGCCTGGTGGTTGCCCGCCCACAGAGCTCTGCACTTTACTGTACATTTTTCTTGTTTAATCTGTTATTCAGTTACTGTATCTATATCATCTGATTCTGTATGTCTTCAGGAGGCTACTAGACTATTTTGGACATATTTCATGTGATATTTGTCATACATTTTACATCTACTGGTTTTGCATTCACCACTGCCTTACTTGTGTTGTAAGTAGCCATATTCACTTGCTTGTCATACCTTTACTCCACATGTTAGTGCACAGTCTGCACGGTTGTGCGAGTTTACACAATGAAGGTGGCTATCCTAATAGCCTTTGTATCTATTGTATGCATTGTATGTTACACTACTGATTCTTGTACTGTACTTGTGCATTATACCACTGATTCATGTAATGTAGCTGTACATCATAAGGGGAAGTACAAGTACATTGGTACTCCCATTCAGCGGTATGCTAATTCTGTTTCAAGATTCCGCATTTTACTACTGATCTCGGGAGACATCAGCCCCAACCCTGGGCCTTCCTCTCAAGGACCTAACTGTTCTGACGATTCCTTGACTATAGATCATACCTACGATAGTCAGACTCTTCATGCCCTTAATATTTGGGATGGTCGTTCCTCTGGAAAATGGCGAGAGGAGAATCACTTTGTTTGGGATCGGCTGGTGTCTCTCGGGATCAGTAGATCGTGTCGAAGGCGGAGGACACATCGGGGTAAGAGGGGTGGGCGTGATCGCTTTAAGGACCATCTTAAATTTGGTACTCTCAACTCCCGCTCTCTGCGCAATAAATCAACCATATTTCAAGACTTTGTCGTTGATCACAAATTAGATTTTGTCTGTATTTGTGAAACATGGCTATCATCCGATGATGATGCAGTCGTGGCTGACCTTTGCCCAGGCTCTTACATTTTCAAACACTGTCCACGAGTCTCTGGGCGGGGTGGTGGGGTGGCTTTTCTTTATAAAGACAACCTCCAGGTTATTATGTCATCAGAAAACTACAACAGTTTTGAATGTATGTCTGGAACTATCTCCAGTGACTCAAGCTGTATGGACATCTCGGTAATCTACAGGCCGCCTGGTGGACATTGCTTCTCCAAATTTCTGGAAGAATTCTCTGACTTTCTTGATGGTAGAATGTACAGAACTCCACCTTTTGTCATCACCGGCGACTTGAACATTCACTTGGACAATAACTCTGCACCGAACACACAAAAGTTTAATGATCTTCTCACTAGTCACGGCATCTCCCAGCTAGTCAAATCTCCTACCCATGACAAGGGTCACATCCTGGACGTTGTCATGGTGCGGAACGCTGATGATCAAATCCTGTGTTCGAAACCTCAGGTCATACCTGGCATCTCCGACCATTCTGCGATCTTATGGAAGCTAAACTTCACTAAGCCTAGTCGGACCCACTCTACATATGTCAGTCGCAACATCAGAGATATTGACAGAGAGACCTTCGCGAATAGCATTGCTGACTGCAACATCACTGCTCCTGCTACATGTAGTGTTGAAGAAGCTGTTCATCAATACAAGTTAGAACTCGGGAGGGTTCTAGATGCTCATGCCCCTCAGAGATCACGGAAAGTGAGGAATCATGCAGACTGTCCGTTGTATACCAATGACATTCGTACTCAGAAGAGAATACGTAGACAACTGGAGAGGAAATGGAGGGCCAATGGCCGACTTCAGACTGACAAAGAACTGTACTGTGCCCAGCGTGACCTCGTAAATTCACTTGTGAAAAAGGCGAAGCGCTCATACTTTGTAGATCTTATTGAAGACTGTCGGAATGATTCAAGAACGCTCTTCTCAGTAGCAAACCGACTTCTGAATCGTCGACAGTTACCACCACTTCCAGCCCACACGGATAGCCAGCAAATGGCCTCTACATTCATCCACTTCTTCCAGACGAAAGTCAAGACCATCTGCGACAGTTTATCACCTGACGAAACACCACACCATCCCCTTACTTCCTCTTCCTTTGAAGTAATACAACCTACCACCCCCAATGAGATTATGTCACTCTTACGTAAACTACCCCCCAAATCATGTCAGTTAGACCCTGTTCCCACTAAATTATTAATGGACTGTTCCTCCACATTCGCTCCCATCCTTTCTTACTTGATTAACTTGAGTTTAGAGCAGGCACATGTTCCTTCCTCATTGAAAATAGCTCATGTTACTCCGTTGTTGAAGAAACCTTCTCTGGACCGAAATTCCCTCCAAAATTATCGACCAGTTTCAAACCTACCTTTTTTGTTCAAAATTCTTGAAAGGGTTGTGTTTTCTCGTGAATATTTTCTGGACAATGATTTGTTCGACCCTTTCCAGTCAGGTTACAGAACCCATCATAGTGTGGAAACACTGCTTGTGAATGTGTCCAACTATATCCTGCAAGGGATGGATAGGGGTAACTCAACTGCTCTCCTGCTGCTAGACTTGTCCTCCGCCTTCGACACCGTTAATCACACTATCCTTTTGAACACACTTAGTTCACTTGGTGTCAAGGGTGAGGCATACAAATGGTTCGAGTCTTATCTGTCATACCACTCTCAGATCGTTTGTATTAATGGTTGCAAATCAGTTGCTTTGCCTCTCTCTTGTGGAGTACCACAAGGTTCTGTGGGCGGGCCCACTTTTTCTCAATTTATTTAATTGGATTGCGACAAGTTTTGTTACAACATGGCATAGATTATCATATTTATGCAGACGATATTCAACTTATGATTTCCTTCAATTTAGATCAAGCCGCTGCAGAACGAGCCGTTCATCGCCTTGAATCTTCCATGGCTGATGTTCTTGATTGGTTGCTCGCACATTCCTTGAAATTAAATTTAGACAAATGTGAATTCCTTATATTTGGTTCCAAAGTACAGCTTAGTAAAGTTAATATCAATTGCATTTCATTTTCTGGCCACATAATTCACTTGTCACAAACGTGTCGCAATCTCGGTGTTATGTTTGACTCACATATGACAATGTCTAACCAAGTTCTTAATATTTGTAGATCAGTAAGGTACCACTTGCGTATAATCGGTTTTATTCGTAAATATTTGTCCAAGTCTGCCACCGAAAAATTAGTTCATGCTCTGATTTCCTCCCGTCTTGATTTTGGCAATGCCCTCCTAATCAATCTACCCCAGAATCTACTGTCCAAGCTCCAGAAGCTTCAAAACGCTGCAGCTCGTATTGTTTCTCTGACCACCAAGCGTACCCACATTTCCCCAGTTTTGCAGTCGCTACACTGGCTCCCAGTAAAAGATCGCATTGTTTTCAAAATTTTGTTGCTTACCTTTCATTGCGTTCACGGCTCTGCTCCTCAATACCTTATCTCTCTAATCCAAAACTACACTCCTGCAAGACCTGTACGCTCATCCACTTCCAATTTTCTTGTGACCCCCCAAATTACCAAAACGTGGGGGGAAAGATCATTTGCATACTCTAGTCCTAAATTATGGAATGGCCTTCCTGAAGACATCAAAAAATGTTTATCCTCTGATTCTCTCAAAACTCATCTCAAAACATTTCTTTTCAAGTCTTGATCTTTTTTCCTGTTTACACGCGCCTTGAGCACTCCACAGAGTGGATTTGGCGCGATATAAGTTACATTATTATTATTATTATTATTATTATGCATCAACAAGACATCGAAGACTATCATGATTATTCATCATAACCGTATTGATTGTTTTGATAATGACTGAGATGGTGATGATGATGATTATATTGGTGATGAGGAGGATATTAATAATAATAATAATAACAATCTTTTAAAGTCCACTCCAACTTTTATTAAGTTAAACCGAAAATGGAAATTCTTTTTGCCCAATTGATCGTGAGCCCGGCAGCCACTTAGCAGCGCCAGATCGACGTTGCTCTATCCCCTTATTGTCGAACGCCAAACAAGGTAGCAGCAACTTCCAACGAGGATGTTAGTGTATAATTACTATGGTTATATTATATACCTTGGTGATGATACATCATCATCATTATCATCACCTTGATCATCGTTATATCACCATTTCATTTTCAGGAACTGTTAGCTTATCATCAGAATAATCACAATTCTTTGTCCGAATCAACTGGACATTTCTATTGTGCTCTCTCTAGCTACAGGTCTATTGCTATTAGTAGCTCATTTGGTAGTTTGTGTAGTGCCCAAAACACTGTTTGTCAAACTGAGAAGTCAAACACTATTTAGGAGGCAAAGGATGCTTGTTATAATGTACAAAATCATTCATTATCCATTTATGAGAATAAAAGAGGTCAAGGGTAATAATAAGCTTGGATTAGGATACAACGAAATGTCCATACCAATGCAAGTATTAATGAACAAGTTGCATGTCAAAGGAGTAAAACAGAAACGGAACAATATCCATGATTCTAAAATTGAAATTAAAGTTGATATTGATTTTTGATTGTCAACTTGGAAATTTGATTAGTTAATTTTACATGACCATGTTTCTAGCTTCTTGCAAAAATCAATGTTAAAAAATGTTTCAATGTTTCAAAAGTGGATGGCAATAATTCAATGATTTTAATTTCTGATGCTGCCAAGCATCATTTAATCCTCTTCTCTCCTTCTGTAATGCCTAGTAAACTCCACATATTGTAACGAAATATTTTTCCCTCAATTTGAACACAAGATGGTCATTATTGCAGTAGATCTAGACTGGAAAGACAGCATGAAAGGACCCAACTCAGGTATGGACACATGCAGTGCAAAGAAAATCGGTCTCCGTACGTGAAATAGGGTTAAGTGATATAAGGGACAGAAATGGGATAATGTGGATATACAATAAAAGAGAAAGAGTTAGAGATAGAAGAGAGAGAGAGATAGTGAGAGGGAGAGAGAGGGTGGATGGAGAGGGGAGACCCCAGAAAGATACAATATTTCGTAATCATAGAGAACATGATGCAATAGTTAAAAGCGTTTCGCCAAGAGATGACAATTTTCTGTGTTATCGAATAGACGCACTGAACTCCAACTAGGTAGTGTTATATAGCGAATAGACCGACTTAAGCTATGGTCACATCACCTAAAAGTAGCCTGCTCGGCGGCCGGGCGGCGTGTTTTGAGCCAATTTTGCCCTGGCACCGAGCGGCGGACGCCCGGGCACCGCTTGTTTTTATGTCATCGCTCGGTCGCTGCTGAAGTTTAAGCGCGGAGATAAAATTCAGGCGGTGCCTGCTCACTTTCACTCGCTGCCCAAAGTATGCCTAATCGAGCGTTCGCCGTCGAGAAATTTATGTCAAAAATCAAAGGCTGCTGAGCGTTCGCTGCCCGGTCGCCGCTGGGAGATCATTCGGTCACTGGGCGAGTTCAAAATCGGTCATTATCCTTTGACCTAGCAGCTTTGATTTTTTACCTAAATCGCTCGACGGAAAACGCTCGATTAGGTCGGTGTTCGGGCGGCGAACGCCCGAGCATTGAGCGTATTTTGGTGCCCCACCGATCACTGGCCGGCTGCCGGACAATTTCCTTAAAATTAGCCGGTGGCCAGTGGGAGACCGCTCGGGTATTGGTGGGTCATCGGTCGGTCACTGCCGGGACGCCGCCGGAGAAGCTCTCCAATTTCGCCCAGTTTTTACCTAAAATTGACAGGCGACCGACAGGAAATCGACAAGGCACCGCCCAGGCATCGCTTCGGCTCTACAGCCTGCTCAACTTCTCCAAAAAATCGTTGGCCGATGCCTAAATTCCTGCAGCTACCGAGCAGGCTACTAATTAGTCAGTCGCGGCTCTGATTTGTGACCATAGCTTAACCGATGTACGGCAAAGTAACAGTAAGTTGAGATGGCGCGCTTCACTCTCGAAAGGTCGGGCAAAGTAGCCCACTAACAGACGATCTAATGCTTGTAATAATAGCTAGTTCTTATATAGCACATTTCAGGACCGAATTAAGGCCCTCTCAAAGCACTTTACAGATACATATTATTACACCAGGCTTTGTTTTTAGTATAATCACTTTATTTACCCTTTAAATTGGCAAATGTGGATTCTTATATGAGCCGCTTTACCACCCAACGGTGGTTATGTTTTACTACTCGATAGTATGCAAATGAAATGAATTCATAGACAGTCCTACTCATCTGACCCTCTGCATAGTGGATGGTAACTCTGAATAAACCACACTTACCCGACATGGCCGGGAGAATGGGAGCTCAGAAGGTACGTACCAATGCCAGGGCACCCAGAGTCATAATTTGATTTTCAGTTTAAAATCAAACCAAAACGAAGTCCTGTGATTGGTAACCTGACACATGCTCCGGCGACGATTACTCCGGTGACAAATGCTCCGCAAAAAGTGACAATTGCTCCGACGAAATTTGCTCCGCCGACAACTGCTCCGCCAACATCTGCTCCGTCGACAAATGCTCCACCGACATTTGTTCCGCCGATAATATTTCTTTCATGGGTTAATTTTTGTTTTTGTTTTGTGTGATTTGTTTTGTTGTTGTTGTTATTCAGGGCCGTAGCCAGCATTGTGAGAAGGGCAATGCGTTTTAATTCCCCGATCAAAAGACGATGATTGAAAAAAAAATTGGTAAACCTTTGCGAAAGACGCAATTCTTTTTTTGGGGGGGGGGGGGGAGGGAGAGCAGGTAGAGAAGCTTTTAAGTGATTAATAAACTTTTCTCAACCTTGAGTCGACCTTCTTTCAACAAATAGTTTTTTTTTTCTTAGGCACAATATAATTTAAGGTAATATTTATTTTCTTTTGGTAAGCAATGGTATATAGTGAGAGAGAGAGAGAGAGCTAAAAATGTATATTTATCATTAATAATGAATAGCATCTTCCTGCTTAAGTTCCGTCCTTAATTAAATGAGCATGTTTATACCATAAACTGGCGAGCAAGCGTTGCAAACCAAGAATAATTTTCAACAATAATGAGTATCAAAACAGAGTTTTCTTGCTGCAGGACGGGTAGGGCACATTGATAGTGAAGGCGATGTCAATTTCATTTTTAGCGAGCGGGCGGCTTTAAGCTTATTTTATACTGAAAAGCATCTACATGCCTTCCACCCTACTTCGTCTGACGTTTAGGAGCTGCACATTCGTCAAATAAAATGAATATGTTTAAAATCATAATCGCGATTTAGGGTAGCAAGACAGTGAGCAATTTTGTTTGCACTTCTCTTTTGATAATAATTATAGGCATTTTTTTTCTCCATAAACTAACTGCATCTTCTTGTCCCGTAAAAGGGAGGGCACAACCACATATTTGGGAACGTTTTTTGTTTGTTTTTAATTATTTTAATTGGCGAACAAGGAAGGTAAAAATCATAGGTTAAAATCTTGAATAGAATCTTTCTACATTACGCCCCTTTTGAATCAAACGAGCACGTAATCAACGAGCACGTTGATGATCATTTTATAAATTTAAATGCTAAAAAACGAATTTGGACAAAAAATAACAGCTGCAGTGACAGAATCGGCGAAATTGAATGAACATAATATGAATTCGTGTGGCCATCTTACGAAATCCTAGACTGAGAAATCCTATATTAGCGATCTGAAATTCAATTTTGCTGAATCTATTATTTCAATGCGAAGTAGTGCCGGAAATTTTCTTATTTGTTCCAATACACAACATGAATAGAATAGAATGTCAAATGTTTGACTTGTGAGTGTATTTTCTCTACAGAAGACCAATAATTATATGCAATTCGTAGGATATTACAGAAAACAATTCTGAATACTTTCTGAAATTGTCCATAAAATAATTTGTTTTTCATGATTAAAAATGAAATAAAACTATACAATATAAAACTGTTTTAATACAATCATGGACAAACTCGATCATAGTTTTTAGATTTTAGAAGTGAAATTATAGTAATATAGAGGAAATAGATTTTTTTTTTTAATTTGAAAAGAAAAGAAAGTTAAATCCCTATAATTCATGGAAAGAAAGGAATTCATCCGCCCTAGTCTTCCTATCAGAGAACTTACACCACCCCACCCCACTCCACTCCCACCCAAGAACATGGATAGCAATAGGATTATATGCTTAAATATAGTAGATTAACTGCTCTTCTTCAAAGTTCATAGCATAGAAAAAAGGATCTTTCTTTATCTCTCATTGGCGCTTTTATTCTTTAATTTGATTATGCCATGAAAAAAAGTAGACACAAATAAATAAGAATAATTCATTACATTATAAAGGAATGAGGTTATATCAAAGCTATGTTCAATTTCGCAAATAAACTGTGAAGTTGAAAGTGGAACGATATAATTATTTATACAGTTATACTCACTCGTTATTACAATACAAAAGAAACGTATTGAAAACAAATCAAGATTTTATGTTATATAACCTGATTGGAAAAAGTTCATTAGGAAGCAAATAACCAAAGCTTGCATACTACCAAAAGTATTGTTTTTAAAGCAATATGTTTATATTCGTCGATCAGTGATGTTCACTGATTCCAAATCTTTCCAGAGGAAGGGGGATGTTACGATATGCGATACCCGAATATCCGGTATTCGTGGTAGTTGAATAAACAACATGTCTTCCATAACAAACCAAACTGCCGACTCTATATTATCTACATGTACGTTAATAAGACCCTCAAACTCATCACTAATTTCAAAACCATATCTCCTTCAATGAATTGAATTGAACTTAATTCGATTCCAATCACATGAAAAGTAACATTATGCATTGTTGTAAAACATAGCCAAAGAAAAATACATTGAAAAATAAATATATACATGTACCTTGGAAAAAGAAAGAAAAAGAAATGAAAAAGAAGACATAATTGAATCTACTAAATGTATAGGATGAAAAAGGCGCATCTGTAAAAGCCACAGGGGCTTGATGTATTTTGGGTGCACCCTAAATAGCGCATCACAATACAATTAATGTGTACAATTTTAATAAATATTGTAAAGATTCACAAAATCAAATGCTACTTTAGAGGGCGTTGTTTACACTGAGAAATATCCAGATTACCGACGTTCAAATAATGAGGCCCTATTTCGTCGCTGTTTTCACAAAGTGACGGTAGTGAAAACAAATTGCATTCACTTTGCGTTACGATTTTCCTCACTACCGTCACTTCGTGAAAACAAGGACGATTTGTATTAACAATGAATAAAGAAAAAAGATTGATCTTTATTGTGGTATGTCACTGAACAGTCATGAAAATAAAACAAATTGAAAAGTAAGTTTTTGTTCTTGCCTCTTTTGTTATTGGTGTTGTGAAAAGAAAGAAACTTATTGCAATTTTTTGTATAATCATTATGAAAGCCAGCTATTACAAAGAATGTAGCGATAAAATGTAGGATGGCCGCATATAGAGAGGCTTCGTATCCTGGGGTAGCATTCTGAGAACGATGTCATGTTTGATGCTAGTAAAACGATGTTAATTGTCATGAAAATCAGGACAAGCCATAAATGTTTCATGTATGTGCAAAGTGTGTGGGCCTACGTTCGCGTACAGTTAAAGACAAACATGCGCAGGCGCAAGCACCAATGGCCTTAAGTGTTAATTCTGCGCCATTAAAGTTTGTTATGACTTTTAATACAGTTTTGCATAACATAGAATATGGCGTACTTTCATAATTATAAATCCACTTTTATGTGTCATAAGCTATAATTTTACTAAGTATGACTGAGCAATAATCCAATCACCATTCCTTAATGTTTTGCGGTGATTTTGTATAGCTCCTTGTTTTTCTCATGATGTATAATGCATCCATTCTTATTCTTATTACAGCTACATCTTTTATGTACACACTACACGCCATGGCGTCAAGGTTTCCTTCAGAAAACCGGACTCAATTGAGAGCAAGAAAAGGTCATGACATGAAGTGGTCATGTGACAAGCACGCTAAGCCAATCGCGTTTTACTGTAAAAAGCATGACATTTCTATTTGTCACCGATGTGCGACCAAAGATCACAGCCAGAAACCATGTGAGTTAGACGACATCGAGGATGTCATCCTTGAGAGGATGAGAAGATTGTATGATAAACAGCAAGAAATAGAGGAAACAAAGAAACAGCTGAAAAAGCTTGGCTCTGAAATAGAGTCCAGTGCGACTTCTACAAGTAATCATCTACAGATAGTCAACGATGAGGTTAGGTCCACACACAAAGACGAATCAAAGAGTGTGAATGATGATGAGGAAAAGAAGATCCGTCTCATCAACGAGGAGGCGGATGAGGAAATTCGTATTATTAACATGAAGAGGGACAGACGGATCAAAGGATGCAATGCTGAGAAAGAAAAGCAGCAGCTAATCATCAAAGAAAGCCAAGCGAAAGTATTATCAGAGACAAAGGCAATCAGCGAAGTAGTTTCCAAAAAGATCACAGATCTTCAAAGTAAGCATCAGCATGCAATCTGCACATTTGACAATATTGACGCCACGATCAAACGAATCAAACAAGATGACAAAACATTAGTGAATGAAGCTCCTCAAGTACTTGCATCAATTGATGAAAATTTAAATTTGAATATTCATCAAGATGTTAGCGACTGTCTTGATAGAATACAACGTGAAGTTCAGAAAGTGAAGTTTTTCAAGGGTGAAGTAGGTGGGGAACACTTCAGGAGAATTGATGGCTATATCGGTAAATGGGAGCTTGTCAAGTCAATCCACATTCCATCGATTGATGGTTACCCTTGGATGCGTGGTTTGATCAGTGATGATGAGATATGTCTATTGGACACCAAGAACAATACCACGTATGTTACAAATATCAGTACTGAGCACACAAAGAAAGTCATTGAAGGAGATGGTAACGTGTATATTACATCATGCGCCCCCATAGACAGCAACGTAATAGTATGTGGTAAGTGGAGACAAGGCTGCACGGGTGACAGTGTGGATGGATGCATCACTCTCTATGACAGACAGTGGAAGGTGATTAGAAACATCAGCATACCGAGGAATAACCACGATAGGAATGCTAGTGTGTACATTGATGTTGACAGGGATGGGATGATCCTCGCTGCTGAGTTCTATCAGTTTAATATATACGTCATCAACCCTGCTGATGGTAAGATAGTAATCACTATTACGATGCAGGGCAAGAAGGTGAAGGGTGAGATACAAGCCTTGTCATCAGGTGATATCATTGTGAATACAGATGATAATGAATTTACTGTCATCTCACGATCAGGAGAAGAGAAGGCTGTCATACATTCTGATGATTGGGTGTGGTCATGGTTACGCATTGACAAATTGACAAACACACTCTATATCACACACACGGATGACGAGAGTACTACCTGCACAGTTGATCAGGTGTCACGTGATGGTATCATCGAGGAACGGAACATCGTGCAATATGAGGACTTTTACGTCTACACTAATAACCCACGCCTCGTAACTTCTTCTGGTAACCTTGTAGTTTGTGTGGGAGACAAGCTGTTTGTGTACAAGAAGAGATTTTTTGTATGAATCATCAGATAAAATAAATGCAATTCCTCATACTGCAGAAATTAATTAGCCTCAACGTAATATAGGATTATTTGATTGTTCACATAACTCAGTTGTAAGTAAAGCATCTCTATTTTTCACAAAGGAATTTGTTTTACATATTGAATGCTAACGGATTGGTTATCCTTAATATAAAATAAAATAAAGAAGAATAAAATAATTTTTCACCTTTCAATAATTACACAATATTTTCTAAATATAATAATCAAAATCAGAATCATAGTAATTTACATATTTTCTTTAGTAATTTAACAACACGTTTTAAGAGTATTTCTGGGGTACAAACTATTTTTAATATACTGGATGAACCTTATCTTATTTATGTTTTTAATATTTATATTTGATTAATTTCAAATTTAATGAAATTGTTTTTGAAGCTTTCATGTGGACCAATATTCAATGTACCCGGTATGCGATCAAAATGATGCATGGATTGAGAAATGACTACTAATTGTAGAAGAAAAAGAAACAATACATGTCTTCCCTTTCGATACAAAATCTCACTTTGAAACAGTGAGGAAATGTCATCCTTACAAAAAAATGTTGACATCGATAAGAATAAGATTAGACAGATTTTCCTCTATGTCCAAAGTTATCGCGAGATTTCAGTTGGGGTTTTAAAGGGGAATATTTTGTCCCAAATCGTTCATGTTCAAAGTAGGTTTTTATCTATATGATGTCAGTGAGGTGTAAATGTAGCTAGAACATGGAGGGTTATGACCTAATCTTTTGAAGTTGTGCATGGTTAAATTAATCGAGGGATTGAATTCATTTCGATTATAATTGATTTATATTATTGATGTATACTTTTTTTGCGATACTGTTGTGAATGCATGCTAAAACATGATTCATTGCTTTACATGTACTGAAAACAGATACATGTGCAGGCGATTCGATAAACCTTATATTAAACCATCTATATCCAATCGCAGAGTATGACTTTGTTAAGTTATTTCTTTTCTTACCGCTGTCAAACACCTTTCCAAACTGCTATGCATCTTTCTCGAATCCGTCAAACTGAAAACTCCACATGGCCTTGATAAATCAGTTCTGTAGACTTGTTTTTCGGTATCTCCACTTCTGGTTGTACTTTTCTTTTCTACATTAATCCCTCAATATTTTTTTCATACG
>NW_022145603.1:19796898-19890009 GCF_000002235.5 Strongylocentrotus purpuratus
AATATAGTAGATTAATTGCTCTTCTTCAAAGTTCATAGCAAAGAAAAAAGGATCTTTCTTTATCTCTCATTGGCGCTTTTATTCTTTAATTTGATTATGCCATGAAAAAAAGTAGACACAAATAAATAAGAATAATTCAATACATTATAAAGGAATGAAGGTATATCAAAACTATGTTCAATTGCGCATATAAACTGTGAAGTTGAAAGTGGAACGATATAATTATTTATACAGTTATACTCACTCGTTATTACAATACATAAGAAACGTATTGAAAACAAATCAAGATTTTATGTTATATAACCTGATTAGAAAAAGTTCATTAGGAAGCAAATAACCAAAGCTTGCCTACTATCAAAAGTATTGTTTTCAAAGCAACATGTTTATATTCGTCGATCAGTGATGTTCACTGATTCCCAATTTTTCCAGAGGAAGGGGGATGTTACGATATGCGATACACGAATATCCGGTATCCGTGTTAGTTGAATAAACAACATGTCCTTCATAACAAACCAGACTGCCGGCTCTATAAGACCCTCAAACTCATCACTAATTTCAAAACCATATCTCCTTTAATGAATTGAATTGAACTTAATTCGATTCCAATCACATAAAAAGTAACATTATACATTGTTGTAAAACATAGCCAAAGAAAAATACATTGAAAAATAAATATATACATTGGAAAAAGAAAGAAAAAGAAATGAAAAAGAAGACATAATTGAATCTACTAAACGTATAGGATGGAAAAAGGCACATCTGTAAAAGCCACAGGGGCTTGATGTATTTTGGGTGCACCCAAGATTCACAAAATCAAATGCTACTTTAGAAGGCATTGTTTACACTGAGAAATATCCAGATTACCAGAGATGCCAACCTTCGTCAACAAAAAAAAGTATTCTTAAGAGCAAAAAACAGTTTTTGGAAAAAATCTCTCATGTTAACATATCGCCCAATCGAGCAGCTTAAAAAAACCGGCAGTACCCCGTATACGTACCCGGATCGGAGCACGCCCTGCATACATTACACATGGGTGTTCGCAATGTGCACAGTTTGGAGCCCGTATCACCATCCTGCGTGCATCATTTGAAGACAAAGGTGCATAATACACTTACGACACAAAGCCCATGATCAGAAATTAAGAAAAACGTCACAATTTTTTTTTTTTTTTTAAATTTAAAAAAAATTTAAATTAAAAAAAAAAAATACAATTTAAAAAAACGTAACAAAACATACAAAAAACGTACTGCCGTATTCATAGCGAAAAAACGGAACAAATATGGCAAAAACGGAACAGTTGGCATCTCTGGATTACCGACGTTCAAATAATGATGCCCTATTTGCATTAACGATGAATAAAGAAAAAAGATTGATCTTTATTGCGGTATATCACTGAACAGTGCAAATAACTCTTTTCTCATGTTATTCTATGAGAGTACAAGTTTCTACTGTAAGCATACACATGCATATTCTTTATGAACTGGTGTGTTCAAAGTATCACTATTTTTCAAATACGACTCTTAATTTTTGTTGGTAGAATAAGTCCACTTATCCATTAAAATGTATCTTATCTTGATATGTAAATAAAGATTGATTATATTTGCATACATTGAGAGCTATAAGCGTCTCCTTATCCTTCTAATGTAATTTATATTATACTTCATTTTCAGACAACTCAGGAAAGGCGTTAAGGTTTGTTCTCTGGATTTGGGAAGATATATGCATGATAGTCTATTGAGAGTGTATGCATGCTTCGCCTGTCAAGTCGTTGTCGTTGACGTCGTCGACGAAATAAGATAAGAGGGAGGTAATTATCTTCTGGCATAATAAGGAAGAGTGATAAAACTGCAAATGAAAGCAAATTAAATATAAGTCTACGTTTCTCAGGGTCCTCAGACTCCTGCCCCGCTGTAATTGTATGATCTAAACAGGTTATTATTGTCATAATTCTTTTCTTTTTTCTCTGGCCGTGGAAAGAAATAAGAAATCAAAGAAAAAATTGTTCTAAGCATTTAGGTCAGGCATTTTTACAATGAAAATACAAAGTTCTTCAGCATTAGATGCGTTATCCTGGAACATTCAATAATCATTGTTAAGGCCCCTTCCCCCCTATCAGCTCCGTCAAATAAAGAATAAAACAACTTACTCCCTGCAACATGTGTCTTTACAATCGTTTTTATGACGCGATTAATGAAAGAAAGAGCGGGTGAAAATTGTACTGAATACGCGCCAAATCAAGATACTGGGTGACAGAGTCAAAGAGAGATAGGTAGAAAGAGGAGAGTATTAGTGATAGATGAGAGAACTAATAGACTTTAGATGTAATATACCAATGAACAAACATCCGAAGCTTATTACAACTTGATTCATTTTTATCATTGATGTGTCCAAAGTATCACTATTGTTACGAATCAAAAAGATAATGACTGATTAAGTGATAAATGTACCCGTAAAGCAATATCTCATATTTCGAAATAACGATAATCTTTCTAAAGCAAACAGCGGAAGCATTGAGTTGCTTCTTATACTTCTCTTGCGATGTATAACATCTTTTGTTTTCAATCCAGCAAGTCACTAGTTTGTTCTCTGGATTTTTGCAGTGATCTGAATTGTTGAATACTGGCATAACTTTGATTATTTAGACTTAATATTGTTTCACATGTCTTCAAATAAAACAAATTGAAAAGTAAGTTTTTGTTCTTGCCTCTTTTGTTATTGGTGTTGTGAAAAGAAAGAAACTTATTGCAATTTTTTTTAACAATCTTTATGAAAGCCAGCTATTACAAAGAATGTAGCGATAAAATGTAGGATGGCCGCATATAGAGAGGCTTTGTATCCTGGAGTAGCATTCTGAGAACGATGTCATGTTTGATGCTAGTAAAACGATGTTAATTGTCATGAAAAATCAGGACAAGCCATAATTGTTTCATGTATGTGCAAAGTGTGTGGGCCTGCGTTCGCATACAGTTAAAGACAAACATGCGCAGGCGCAAGCACCAATGGTAATTAAGTGTTAATTCCGCACCATTAAAGTTTGTTATGACTTTTAATACAGTTTTGCATAACATAAAATATGGCATACTTTCATAATTATAAATCCACTTTTATGTGTTATAAATGTACGACTGAGCAATAATCCAATCACCATTCCTTAATGTTTTGCGGTGATTTTGTATAGCTCCTTGTTTTTCTCATGATGTATAATGCATCCATTCTTATTCTTATTACAGCTACATCTTTTAAGTACACACTACACGCCATGGCGTCAAGGTTTCCTTCAAAAAACCGGACTCAATTGAGAGCAAGAAAAGGTCAAGACATGAAGTGGTCATGTGACAAGCACGCTGAGCCAATCGCGTTTTACTGTAAAAAGCATGATATTTCTATTTGTCACCGATGTGCGACCAAAGATCACGGCCAGAAACCATGTGAGTTAGACGACATCGAGGATGTCATCTTTGAGAGGATGAGAAGATTGGATGATAAACAGCAAGAAATAGAGGAAACAAAGAAACAGCTGAAAAAGCTTGACTCTAAAATAGATTCCAGTGCGACTTCTACAAGTAATCATCTACAGATAGTCAACGATGAGGTTAGGTCCACACACAAAGACGAATCAAAGAGTGTGAATGATGATGAGGAAAAGAAGATCCGTCTCATCAACGAGGAGGCGGATGAGGAAATTCGTATTATTAACATGAAGAGGGACAGACGGATCAAAGGATGCAATGCTGAGAAAGAAAAGCAGCAGCTAATCATCGAAGAAAGCCAAGCGAAATTATTATCAGAGACAAAGGCAATCAGCGAAGTAGTTTCCAAAAAGATCACAGATCTTCAAAGTAAGAATCAGCATGCAATCGGCACATTTGATAATATTGATGCCACGATCAAACGAATCAAACAAGATGACAAAACATTAGTGAATGAAGCTCCTCAAGTACTTGCATCAATTGATGACAATTTAAATTTGAATATTCATCAAGATGTTAGCGACTGTCTTGACAGAATACAACGTGAAGTTCAGAAAGTGAAGTTTGTCGTGGGTGAAGTAGGCGGGGAACACTTCAGGAGAATTGATGGCTATATCGGTAAATGGGAGCTTGTCAAGTCAATCCACATTCCATCGATTGATGATTACCCTCGGATGTTTGGTTTGATCAGTGATGATGAGATATGTGTGCAGGACAACATGAACAATACCACGTATGTTACAAATATCAGCACTGAGCACACAAAGAAAGTCATTGAAGGAGATAGAAACAAGTATATTACATCATCCGCCCCCATAGACAGCAACGTAATAGTATGTGGTAAGAGGAGACGGGACTGTGAGGGTGACAGTGTGGATGGATGCATCACTCTCTATGACAGACAATGGAAGGTGATTAGAAACATCAGCATACCGAGGAATGACCGCGATAGTGATACTAGTGTGTACGTTGATGTTGACAGAGATGGGATGATCCTCGCTGCTCAGTTCTATCAGTCTAATATATACGTCATCAACCCTGCTGATGGTAAGATAGTAATCACTATTACGATACAGGGCAAAAAGGTATATGGTGAGATACAAGCCTTGTCATCAGGTGATATCGTTGTGAATACAGATAATGAATTTACTGTCATCTCACGATCAGGAGAAGAGAAGGCTGTCATACATTCTGATGATTGGGTGTGGTCATGTTTACACATTGACAAACTGACAAACACACTCTATATCACACACACGGATGACGAGAGTAGTACTACCTGCACAGTTGATCAGGTGTCATGTGATGGTATCATCGAGGAACGGAACATCATGCAATACGAGGAATCAGATCCATACATGTACATCTACACTACTGACCCATGCCTCGTAACTCCTTCTGGTAACCTTGTAGTTTGTGACGTAGACATGCTGTTTGTGTACAAGAAGAGATTTATTGTATGAATCATTAGATAAAATAAATGCAATTCCTCATACTGCAGAAATTAATTAGCCTCAACGTAATATACGATTATTTGATTGTTCACATAACTCAGTTGTAAGTAAAGCATCTCTATTTTTCACAAAGGAATTTGTTTTACATATTACATTACTTCAAAATCTCAGCGACTTTTTAGAAGTTGTTACAAGCTCCTTACCCGGAATAAAATCATTCTTCACCTTTCAATAATTACACAATATTTTCTAAATATAATAATCGAAATCAGAATCATAGAAATTTATATATTTTCTTTAGGAATAACGCGTTTTTAGAGTATTTCTGGGGTACAAACTATTTTCAATATACTGGATGAACCTTATCTTATTTATGTTTTTAATATTTATATTTGATTAATTTCAAATTTAATGAAATTGTTTCTGAAGCTTTCATGTGGACCAATATTCAATGTACCCGGTATGCGATCAAAATGAAGCATGGATTGAGAAATGACTACTAATTGTAGAAGAAGAAGAAACAATACATGTCTTCCCTTTCGATACAAAGTCTCACTTTGAAACAGTGAGGAAATGTTATCTATACAAAAAAAATCTTGACATCGATAAGAATAAGATTAGACAGATTTTCCTCTATGTCCAAAGTTATGAGATTTCAGTTGGGGTTTTAAAGGAGCATATTTTGTCCCAAATTGTTCATGTTCAAAGTAGGTTTTATCTATATGATGTCAGTGAGGTGTAAATGTAGCTAGAACATGGAGGGTTATGACCTAATAGTTTGAAGTTGTGCATGGTTTAATTAATCGAGGGATTGAATTCATGTTGATTATAATTGATTTATATTATTGATGTATACTTTTGATTGCGATATTGTTGTGAATGCATGCTAAAACATGATACATTGCTTTACATGTACATGTAGGCCTATGCACTGAAAACAGATACATGTGCAGGCGATTCGATAAACCTTATATTAAACCATCTATATCAAATCGCAGAGTGTGACTTTGTTAAGTTATTTCTTTTCTTACCGCTGTCAAACACCTTTCCAATCAAACTGCTATGCATCTTTCTCAAATGCGTCAAACTGAAAACACCACATGTCCTTGATAAATCAGTTCTGTAGACTTGTTTTTCGGTATCTCCACTGGTTGTACTTTTCTTTTCTACATTAATCCCTCATTAATTTTTTCATACGAGCAAACCTTTATTGTTTTAATATCATTACCAACGATATTGGCCCCGTTCCTGGTAGATCACAAGGTTTGCGGTTCAAGTCCCACCGCGGCACTAATGTCCTTTGGCAAGACATTGATCTACATTTGCCACTCTCCACCCAGGTGTTAAATGGGTACCCGGTAGGATGCGAACGCTAATGTGGTTAGATTAGCAAGTGTGCGCTTGTAAAAAAGACGCCTGGCTGGAGAGTGGAGTGGAGAATGTGCATACATTGTGTGCGGGTAAGCCTGAATCCCATATGACCGGGGTAATAATATATCTATCTGTAAAGCGCTTTGAGAGGGCCTTCGGTCCTGAAAAGCGCTATATAAGAACTAGCTATTATAACCTTTTTTCTTTAGTTTCGACATACGTCATTTATATGCTATCTACGTTATATTAAATTATAGTCATTTATGTAAACTCTTCTCTTTAATGTGTAACTTTAATATGTTGCTTTTTATTTTCTTATGATTGTAAACTACGCTCAATCGATCATTACATGTATTGGAAAACACATGATTTCGTTGAAATACATAACGTTTAAAGTTAAATATAATTCTTTTTGTGGGATTTAAATATGTTATATTCTTCACAGTAAGCCTATATTCATGTATCTTCATTTCGTTTTCCTATTCATTAAAGTAGTATAACATATGAGATTAGACGAGCTTAAGAATGTTAAAAAAAAAAAAAAAAATTGGGCTTGTATAGTTTGCAAACATTTGTTAAACTGGTTATGGAAATAGCCAAATAGGCTTTGAGAATAATTGTCATGCTTTGTCATTTAATGGAATTGTTTCATCTTATTCAAATATAACTTTATTTAAAGGTAAAGACCAGTATTGGTAACGCCCCAATTTCAAAAAATGAAATGGAAGCTCTCATTACCAATCATGTGAAAGAATATGTTTTGACTATAAATACATGATGATAAAAAATTTGCTGGGAAACCGCCTACTAATTCATATATTTGGTAAATTTGTTTCTCTCATGGTCCTGTGAGAGATATAGGGTAGTCCCATATACATCTTTCTGTGTATAGTGCTTGTAACTTTACGAAGAATGGGCCAAATTTCTTATCATTTTAATGATTCCAGAACCTTGCAGATGCTAGCTGCTAGATGATCAACCTTTTCTGATCGATTCCACAACGTTTCTTTCACAATTCAATCGCATGACCATAACTGGTCTTTATCTTTAATCAGAAATATCACTTGTCAAAAGTGCAAAGAGTAGTTGCTAAGCGTTGACGAAACACATCTTACTATGAAGAGTAGTTTGGAAGGCATCTTTATTTTGTTCATTTTCATTCTGGTATCTGTTATCATTTTATTACCTTTGAAAAAACCATGTCAACCTTGGTTTTTATTTCATGAGCCCAATTAATTAAATAGAAGTTTTATTAAGAATACTTGATTAGTATTTGTCATTCTCTGAGTGTGATCTTAAAATGTATCAACTAAAAAAGTATTTGTTACAAATAGAAAAATGAAAATGCATGAAGTATAGTTGGAATAGGGTTAAGTAATATAAGTGAGAGAAATGGGATAATGTAGAAAGAGAATAAGATAGAGAGAGAGAGATAGAGAGAGAGAGAGAGATAGAGAGAGAGAGAGAGAGATAGAGAGAGAGAGAAGGGTGGGACGGAGTGGGTAGACACCAGTAAGAAACAAGAAAAAGAAAGAACTAGACATGTAATCGTGCTAGCTACAAAACACAAGCATTAGATCAGGAACATTGTTTATGAGATTATGCATCAATAAGACATCGAAGACTATCATGATTATTCATCATAACCATATTGATTGTTTTGATAATGACTGAGATGGTGATGATGATGATTATATTGGTGATGAGGAGGATGAGGAGGATGTTAGTGTTTAATCACAATGGTTATATTATATACCTTGGTGATGATACATCATCATCTTTGTCATCATCATCATCATCATTATCATCACCTTGATCATCGTAATATCACCATTTCATTTTCAGGAACTGTTAGCTTATCATCAGAATAATCACAATTCTTTGAATCGACTGGACATTTCTATTGTGCTCTCTCTAGCTACAGGTCTATTGCTTTTAGTAGCTCATTTGGTAGTTCGTGTAGTGCCCAAAACACTGTTTGTCAAACTGAGAAGTCAAACACTATTTAGGAGGCAAAGGATGCTTGTTATAATGTACAAAATCATTCATTATCCATTTATGAGAATAAAAGAGGACAAGGGTAATAAGCTTGGATTAGGATACAACAAAATGTTAATACTGTAAGGTTTTAATTTCACTGATCCAAGTGGTTACTTGTTTATTTTTCACTGTACATTTAGCTTTCCACTCTGTTATGCTTCAGCGCACTTCTGACCTACATTCATTCTCTCATGTCTGCTAGCTCTTGGCTTCTATTGTTCTGTCCCTATTCATTCATCCTCATTCACATTACCTGCCATAGCACCACACACACACACACACACACACTCTTCCTAACTCTTAGCTATTCAACCCAGCACACATGGCACATGGCACTCTATCTTTTACAAGCCATGCATTATGGTTCAAGGCATGGCCACACAGAGGAATTTTTCCTGTTGGGGGCCAGGGGAAAATGCAATGAATTTTTGACAATTTATTGCATTTTCTTCCTTTTGGGGGATTCGTGGAAGGGGCCGCGTACCCTAGCAAACACTGCGTACAGTCATGATTCAGGGGCTAAGCAATGGCCTTGTTACTGTGAGGCCCTAGGATAAAAATCGTGTCGATCAGCTCTATAATAGTGCCCTTTTGTGAGGCATTAATCCTCATTACTGTCAATTATGACTTAAGGACGTAGGTCCCTTAGCTGATTAGCATAGTAGCACACATATGATTAACAGGTCACGCAAAACAAACACTCGCAAATTAATATTCAATAAAATCTGAGAATGTATGCCATTATCTAGATCTATTAGAAATAAATAATTTTTTAAAATCCTTCCCTAAACTGGGGTAAAAATAAATATTCCACCATTATGACCAACAGTGTATCTTAACTTGATATGTAAATAAAGATTGATTATATTTGCATACATTGAGAGCTATAAGCGTCTCCTTATCCTTCTAACGTAATTTATATTATACTTCATTTTAAGACAACTCAGGAAAGGCGTTAAGGTTTGTTCTCTGGATTTGGGAAGATATATGCGTGATAGTCTATTGAGAGTGTATGCATGCTTCGCCTGTCAAGTCGTTGTCGTTGACGTTGTCAACGAAATAAGATAAGAGGGAGGTAATTATCTTCTGGCATAATGAGGAAGAGTGATAAAACTGTAAATGAAAGCAAATTAAATATAAGTCTACGTTTCTCAGGGTCCTCAGACTCCTGCCCCGCTGTAATTGTATGATCTAAACAGGTTATCATTGTCATAAATATTTCTTTTCTTTTTACTCTGGCCGTGGAAAGAAATAAGAAATCAAAGAAAAAATTGTTCTAAGCATTTAGGTCAGGCATTTTTACAGTGAAAATACAAAGTTCTTCAGCATTAAATGTGTTATCCTGGAACATTCAATAATCATTGTTTAGGCCCCTCCCCCCCCCATCAGCTCCGTCAATTAAAGAATAAAATAACCTACTCTCTGCAACATGTGTCTTTACAATCGTATTTATGACGCGATTAATGAAAGAAAGAGCGGGTGAAAATTGTTCTGAAAACGCGACAAATCAAGATACTGGGTGACAGAGTCAAAGAGAGATAGGTAGAAAGAGGAGAGTATTAGTGATAGATGAGAGAGAGAGAGAGAGAGAGAGGGGGGGGGGGGGCTTCGGGAAGTTGAGCAATAGTCGTTGCCTATTGAGGAATCACTAGGTAGAGTATACAGTACCGTTTAACAATGGAATAGAAGCTGGATTAAATAAGCTCTCTCTCTCTCTCTGTCTAGGTTATATCTACTTAATACATGATCGTTCAGTTGCTAAATAGTGATGATTTAGTGGGTATACACCCCTAGTGAGGAAAAATAACATGTTTGCTGCTTAACAACCCATACAATTTGAAATGGATTTAGCATGGAACTAAGCTTGCGGGGTTCTATATATGATCATACTGGGTAAGATGAGAGAGAAAGAGAGAAGGGGGGGGGGGGGCTTCGGAAAATGAGCAATAATTGTTACCTATTGAGGAATCACTAGGTAGAGTATACAGTACTGTTTAACAATGGAGGAGCTGGATTAAATAAGCTCTCTTTCTCTCTATCTCTCTCTCTGTGTCTGTTATTGCCTTCTCTCTCTCTCTCACTCTTAAAGTTCTTCGCCGGTAGCAAACACACTAATGGACTTTAGATGTAATATACCAATGAACAAACATCCAAACTTGATTCGTGTTGAGTCAGACTATGTATATCCGTAAAGCAATATCTCATATTTCGATATGTAAATAACGATAACCTTTCTAAAGCAAACAGAGGGAGCATTGAGTAGCTTCTTATACTTCTCTTGCGATGTATAACATCTTTTGTTTTCAATCCAACAAGTCACTAGTTTGTTCTCTGGATTTTTGCAGTGATCTGATTTGTTGAATACTAGCATAATTTCGATTATTTAGACTTAATATTGTTTCACATGTCTTCAAATAAAACAAATTGAAAAGTAAGTATTCTTTTCTTTTTGTAAATATCTGTTCACTTGCCTCTTTTGTTATTGTTGTTGTGTAAAGTGGAAAGAAAGAAACAAAACATTGCATTCGTTGTTTAAAATCATCATGGAAGTCAGCTATAACAAAGAATGTAGCGATAAAATGTAGGATGGCAGCCAAAAGAGATGCTTTGTATCCTTGGGTAGCATTCTGAGAATGATGTCATGTTTGATGCTAGTAAAACGATGTTAATTGTCATGAAAATCAGGACAAGCCATAATTGTTTCATGCATGTGCAAAGTGTGTGGGCCTGCGTTCGCGTACAGTTAAAGACAAACATGCGCAGGCGCAAGCACCAATGGCCTTAAGTGTTAATTCTGCGCCATTAAAGTTTGTTATGACTTTTAATACAGTTTTGCATAACATAGAATATGGCATACTTTCATAATTATAAATCCACTTTTATGTGTCATAAGCTATAATTTTACTAAGTATGACTGAGCAATAATCCAATCACCATTCCTTAATGTTTTGCGGTGATTTTGTATAGCTCCTTGTTTTTCTCATGATGTATAATGCATCCATTCTTATTCTTATTACAGCTACATCTTTTAAGTACACACTACACGCCATGGCGTCAAGGTTTCCTCCAGAAAACCGGGTTCAACTGAGAGCAAGAAAAGGTCATGATATGAAGTGGTCATGTGACAAGCATGCTGAGCCAGTCGCGTTTTACTGTAAAAAGCATGATATTTCTATTTGTCACCGATGTGCGACCAAAGATCACGGCCAGAAACCATGTGAGTTAGACGACATCGAGGATGTCATCCTTGAGAGGATGAGAAGATTGGATGATAAACAGCAAGAAATAGAGGAAACAAAGAAACAGCTGAAAAAGCTTGACTCTAAAATAGAGTTCAGTGCGACTTCTACAAGCAATCATCTTCAAATAGTCAACGATGAGGTTAGGTCCACACACAAAGACGAATCAAAGAGTGTGAATGATGATGAGGAAAAGAAGATCCGTCTCATCAACGAGGAGGTGGATGAGGAAATTCGTATTATTAACATGAAGAGGGACAGACGGATCAAAGGATGCAATGCTGAGAAAGAAAAGCAGCAGCTAATCATTGAAGAAAGCCAAGCGAAAGTGTTATCAGAGACGAAGGCAATCAGCGAAGTAGTTTCCAAAAAGATCACAGATCTTCAAAGTAAGAATCAGCAAGCAATCGGCACATTTGATAATATTGACGCCACGATCAAACGAATCAAACAAGATGACAAAACATTAGTGAATGAAGCTCCTCAAGTACTTGCATCAATTGATGACAATTTAAATTTGAATATTCATCAAGATGTTAGCGACTGTCTTGATAGAATACAACGTGAAGTTCAGAAAGTGAAGTTTGTCGAGGGTGAAGTAGGTGGGGAACACTTCAGGAGAATTGATGGCTATATCGGTAAATGGGAGCTTGTCAAGTCAATCCACATTTCATTGATTGTTCATTACCCTCGGATGTGTGGTTTTATCAGTGATGATGAGATATGTGTAGTGGACTTACTGAACAGACACACGTATGTTACAAATATCAGCACTGAGCACACAAAGAAAGTCATTGAAGGAGCGGGTAACGTGTATATTACATCATGCGCCCCCATAGACAGCAACGTAATAGTATGTGGTAAGAGGAGATGGGACTGCGAGGCTGACAGTGTGGATGGATGCATCACTCTCTATGACAGACAATGGAAGGTGATTAGAAACATCAGCATACCGAGGAATGACTGCGATAGTGATACTAGTGTGTACGTTGATGTTGACAGGGATGGGATGATCCTCGCTGCTGAGCTCAATGAGTCTAATATATACGTCATCAACCCTGCTGATGGTAAGATAGTAATCACTATTACGATACAGGGCAAACAGGTATATGTTGGAATACAAGCCTTGTCATCAGGTGATATCGTTGTGAATACAGATCACAATGAATTTACTGTCATCTCACGATCAGGAGAAGAGAAGGCTGTCATACATTCTGATGATTGGGTGTGGTCATGGTTACACATTGACAAACTGACAAACACACTCTATATCATACACACGGATGACGGGAGTAGTACTACCTGCACAGTTGATCAGGTGTCATGTGATGGTATCATCGAGGAACGGAACATCGTGCAATACGAGGATTCAGATCGATGCGCCTACACTAACCCATGCCTCGCAACTCCTTCTGGTAACCTTGTAGCTTGTGACGGAGACAAGCTGTTTGTGTACAAGAAGACATTTATTGTATGAGTCATCAGATGTAGATGCAATTCCTCATACTGCAGAAATTAATGAGCCTCAACATAATATAGGATTATTTTATTGTTCACATAACTCAGTTGAAAGTAAAGCATCTCTATTTTTCACGAAGAAATTTTTTTTACATATTGAATGCTAATGGATTGGTTATCCTTTACATTACTTCGAAATCTCGGCGAATTTTAAAAAGTTGTTACAAGCTCCTAATCCGGAATAAAATCATTTTTCACCTTTCAATAATTACACAATATTTTCTAAATATAATAATCAAAATCAGAATCATAGTAATTTATATATTTTCTTTAGTAATTGAACAACGTGTTTTGAGAGTATTTCTGGGGTACAAACTACTGGATGAACCTTATCTTATTCATGTTTTTAATATTTATATTTGATTAATTTCGAATTTAATGAAATTGTTTCTGAAGCTTTCATGTGGACCAATATTCAATGTACTTGGTATGCGATCAAAATGAAGCATGGATTGAGAAATGACTACTAATTGTAGAAGAAAAAGAAACAATACATGTCTTCCCTCTCGATACAAAGTCTCACTTTGAAACAGTGAGGAAATGTTATCCTTACAAAAAAAAATCTTGACATCGATAAGAAAAAGATTAGACAGATTTTCCTCTATGTCCATAGTTATCGCGTGTTATCATGTTATCATGTTCAAAGTAGGTTTTTATCTATATGATGTCAGTGATGTGTAAATGTAGCTAGAACATGAAGGGTTATGACCTAATCTTTTGAAGTTGTGCATGGTTTAATTGATCGAGGGATTGAATTCATATTGATTATAATTGATTTATATTATTGATGTATACTTTTTATTGCGATACTGTTGTGAATGCATGCTAAAACATGATACATGGCTTTACATGTACTGAAAACAGATACATGTGCAGGCGATTTGATAAACCTTATATTAAATCATCTATATCGAATCGCAGAGTATGACTTTGTTAAGTTATTTCTTTTCTTACCGCTGTCAAACTATGCATCTTTCTCAAATCTGTCAAACTGAAAACACCACATGTCCTTGTATTGATAAATCTTATCAGTTCTGAAGACTTGTTTTTCAGTGTCTCCACTTCTGGTTGTACTTTTCTTTTCTACATTAATCCCTCAATAATTTTTGTTATACAAGCAAACCTTTATTGTTTTAATATCATTACCAACGATATTGGCGCCGTTCCTGGTAGAGAATATTTTAAAGAAAGTCAAGCTATCATTATTGTGAGAAGTATCTAAATAATTTGTTCGTAGAGGTGTAGAGGTGTCGTGGACGAGTGGATATGTCACTGGACTGTGGATCACAAGGTTCGTGGTTCAAGTCCCACCGCGGCACTAATGTCCTTTGGCAAGATATTGATCTACATTTGCCACTCTCCACCCAGTTGTTAAATGCAATGGGTACCCGGTAGGATGTGAAAGCTAATGTGGTTAGATTAGCAAGTGTGCACTTGTAAAAAAGACGCCTTGCTGGAATGCTCCCCAGGGAGTAGAGAATGTGCATACATTGTGTGCGGGTAAGCCTGAATCCTATGACCGGGCTAATAATATATACATATCTGTAAAGCGCTTTGAGAGGGCCTTGTTCTGAAAAGCGCTATATAAGAACTAGCTATTATATTACCTTTTTTTTTTAATTTCGACATACGTCATATGCTATCTACGTTATATTCAGTTATAGTCATTTATGTAAACTCTTCTTTTTAATGTGTAACTTAAATATGTTGCCTTTTATTTTTTTATGATTGTAAACTACGCTCAATCGATCATTACATGTATTGGTAAACACATGATTTCGTTGAAATACATAACATTTAAAGTTAAATATACTTATTTTCGTGGGATATAAATATGTTATATTCTTCACAGTAAGCCTATATTCATGTATCTTCATTTTGTTTTAGGTTTCATTCCTATTCATATAAGTAGTATAACATATGAGATTAGACGAGCTTAAGAATTTTTTTTTTTTTTAATTAAAAAAATTGGGCTTGTAAATATAGTTTGCAAACATTTGTTAAACTTTCTAGCTGACAAAGAGGAAACTGGTTATAGAAATAGCCAAATAGGCTTTGAGAATAATTGTCATGCTTTGCCATTTAAAGGAATGGTTTCATCTTATTCAAATATAACTTTATTTAATCAGAAATATCACATGTCAAAAGTGCAAAGAGTAGTTGCTAAGCTTTGACGAAACACATCTTATTATGAAGAGTAGTTTGGTAGTCATGTATATTTTGTTCATTTTCATTCTGGTATCTGTTATTATTTTATTACCTTTGAACTTTGCAAAGAAAACCATGTCAACCTGGGTTTTCATTTCATGAGCCCAATTAATTAAATAGAAGTTTTATTAAGAATACTTGATTAGTATTTGTCATTCTCTGAGTGTGATCTTTAAAATGTATCAATTAAGAAAGTATTTGTTACAAATAGAAAAATGAAAATGCATGAAGTATAATTTGAATAGGGTTAAGTAATATAAGTGAGAGAAATGGGATAATGTAGAAAGAGAATAAGATAGAGAGAGAGAGAGAGAGAGAGAGAGAGAGATAGAGAGAGAGAGAAGGGTGGGACGGAGTGGGTAGACACCAGTAAGAAACAAGAAAAAGAAAGAACTAGAAATGCAATCGTGTCACAACGATGTGCGTGCAATGACGCCGTGTTTCTACGTGTCGAACGAAAGAGCTTCTCTCGGACTATCCAGAGCAATTTGTACGAAGTCTTTAGCTTCTGTAATATTGGAGACAGGTAGGGCAAAAGAAAGGCCTCAATATGACCTTGATGGGATGGTAGTGACTATGCCTACGATGTTTGAAAGAAATTGGGATAGGGGAAAGAACCTAGAAAGGGCTCGCAAGCACTACGTGCAAAAACAAATGGGATTAGTTGCATGTTCGTCATTGCAATCAAGATCGTTCTAGGGGTCAAAAGCGTGAACCCGATTTGCCCCCATAGACAATGCGTGTAATGCATGGGCGGAAAACGTACAGGATCTGTATTATGACCGGAGTTAAATTGTTTTTTCTCTCTCTCTTTATGTCTCTTTATGGGCCGTATATGGTATCATTGGAAAGAGAATTTCATGGTCGTTATTGTAAACTACTCTCTTTTTTTGTATGATAATCCTATCGAAACATGTGATGTAAAATAGATTTAAAGGACAAAATGGCGTCTTAAATGGCCCCCTTGACCAATTTTAAAAATCCGGCCACGAGGTGCCCTGCGTATTGCATCTCGGAATGTCATTGCAAATTTTCAAGGAAAAAAAAGGATGTTTAGGGGGCGAAAAGTAGTCTGAAAAAATGACGTCATGGCCGATAAGTGTTATAATCGGGCGGAATTCGTATAGTGACCCTTGTTCAAATGCGATTTACTCACAATTTTCTGTGTAAACATATACCATACTTGGTATCATTCGAAAGGGCACTTCATTGCGGTCAGTTTGACACCATTGTCATCTGCACGCAATGTACTGCACGCATTAAAGGCGCTATTATGTAATGCATAGCAAATTCATCATTTTTGGCGATAACTTTGCGCTGACGTTATTAAAATTTACTAAACTTGGCAGACAGTTGTCACGTATATGGATACATGTGTCTGCCAAGTTTCAACGACGTAGGTATAAAGATCGCCATTTTAGAGCAAGTTGAAGTTATTTCGGAATTTTCTTGAAAATGGCGAATTTGGAGGGCAATTTTCGCAAAGTTGGTCAGTGATAGGGTATATAATTTTGTATATGGCTGGAAAGGGCATATCCTCAGGTATCTAAATCCAAAAAAAGGTACGGGTCTGCCAAGCCATAATGGAGATACGGCCACAGAGAGAAAGCCAATTTCCAGAACTTTAGAGGGCGCTATTTATGTTTTGCAAAGCCATTGGAGCGTGAAATTAGGCATGGCTATCAGCAATTATGAGACAAACATACTGTGAGATTTTAATACAAAACGGACATTATATGAGAAAGTTATGGCAGTTTTAGATTATTTAGGGGTCCATTTCTCAAGAATTTGAGAGATTGTTGACGGAGTCGGTTTCAGATTTGAATTTTGAGTATGAAGATGGCATTTTGAAGGGCAGGTTATACGTAGCAGATTAAAGAACATCTCTTAGACTATCTAGAGAAATTTGTTAGAAGTTTGTAGGATCTAGGATAGTGGAGATAGGAAGGAAGATAGAAAGGCCTTAAAATGGACCAGAAACGGACAAAATGGCGCCTGGACGGTTATGCATGAGTGATTTCGAAAATCGAAAAAGTAGGTGACCTTGATGAGATGCTAGAGACTATGCCTATGAAATTTGAAATGAAAAGGACATGAGGAAAGCACCTAACTAGGAATCACAACACCATGTGTAAAACGAATGCGATTTTCTGACGAGGAATATAATTATAAGGAGGAGAATACTAGAAATGCAATCGTGTCACAACGATGTGCGTGCAATGACGCCGTGTTTCTACGTGTCAAACGAAAGAGCTTCTCTCGCCCTATCCAGAGCAATTTGTACGAAGTCTGTAGCTTCTGTGATATTGGAGATAGGTAGGGCGAAAGAAAGGCCTCAACAGTGACCTTGATGGGATGGTAGTGACTATGCCTACGAAGTTTGAAAGAAATTGGGATATGGGAAAGGACGTGGAAAGGGCTCGCAAGCACTGCGTGCAAAAACCAAGGGGATTTGGTGCATGTTCGTCATTGCAATAAAGATCGTTCTGGGGGTCAAAAGCGTGAACCCGATATGCCCCATAGACAATGCGTGTAATGCATGAGCGGAAAACGTACAGGATCTGTATTATGACCGGAGTTAAATTGTTTTTTCTCTCTCTCTTTATGTCTCTTTATGAGCCGTATTTGGTATCATTAGAAAGAGAATTTCATGAATGTTATTGTAAACCACTCTCCTTTTTCCCATGATAATCCTATCGAAACACGTGATGTAAAATAGATTTATAGGACAAAATGGCGTCTTAAATAGCCACATTGACCAATTTTAAAAATCCGGCCATGAGGTGCCCTGCGTATTGGAACTCGGCATGTCACTGCAAATTTTCAAGGAAAAAAAAGGACGTTTAAGGGGCGAAAAGCAGTCTGAAAAAATGACGTCATAGCCGATACGTGTTAGATTCGGGCGGAAACTCGGCGGAATTCGTGTAGTGATCTTTGTTCAAATGCGATTTATTCACAATTTTCTGTGTGAACATATACTATACTTGGTATCATTCGAAAGGGCACTTCATTGCGGTCAGTTTGACACCATTGTTATCTTCGCGCAATGTATTGCACGCATTTAACGCGCTATCACGCAATGCATAGTAAATACATCATTTTTTGAGATAACTTTGCGCTGACATAATCAAATTTTACCAAACTTTGCGGACAGTTGTCACGTATATAAATACATGTTTGTGCCAAGTTTTATTGACGTAGGTCAAAGGATCGTAATTTTAGAGCAAGTTGAAGTTATTTTGGAATTTTCTTGAAAATGGCGAATTTGGAGGGCAATTTTCTCAAATTTGGTCAGTGATAGGGTATATAATTTTGTATATGGCTGGAAAGGGCATATCTTCAAGTATCTAAATCCAAAAAAGGGTACGGGTTTGCCAAGCCATTATGGAGATACGGCCACAGAGAGAAAGCCAATTCCCAGAACTTTAGAGGGCGCTATTTATGTTGTGCAAAGTCATTGGAGCGTGAAATTTGGCATGGCTATGTGCAATTATGAGATAAGGATACTGTGAGATTTAAATACAAAACGGAATTTATATGAGAAAGTTATGGCAGTTTTAGATTATTTAGGTGTCAATTTTTCAAGAATTTGAGAGATAGTTGACGGAGTCGGTTTCAGATTTGAATTTTGAGTATGAAGATGGCATTTTGAAGGGCAGGTTATACGTCGCAGATAAAAGAACATCTCTTAGACTATCTAGAGGAATTTGTTAGAAATGTGTAGGATCTAGGATAGTGGAGATAGGAAGGAAGAAAGAAAGGCCTTAAAATGGACCAGAAACGGACAAAATGGCGCCTGGACGGTTATGCATGAGTGATTTCGAAAATCGAAGAATGTAGTGACCTTGAAGGGATGTTAGAGACTATGCCTATGAAATGTGAAAGGAAAAGGACATGAGAAAAGCACCTAACTAGGAATAACAAACATTACGTGCAAAACGAATGCGATTTCCTGACGATAAGGATAAGGAAAAGGAAAAGGAGGAAAAGGAGAATATTAATGGGGCAGAATGTGAACGAAAACAAGGCAATGACGAAGGTCGTCATTGCAACTAGAAATGCAATCGTGTCACAACGATGTGCGTGCAATGACGCCGTGTTTCTACGTGTCAAACGAAAGAGCTTCTCTCGGACTATCCAGAGCAATTTGTACGAAGTCTGTAGCTTCTGTCATACTGGAGATAGGTAGGGCGAAAGAAAGGCCTCAACAGGGACCTTGGTGGGATGGTAGTGGCTATGTCTACGAAGCTTGAAAGAAATTGGGATAGGGGAACCTAGAAAGGGCTCGCAAGCACTGCGTATAAAAACCAATGGGATTTGGTGCATGTTCGTCATTGCAATAAAGATCGTTCTGGGGCCAAAAGCATGAACCCGATATGCCCCATAGACAATGCGTGTAATGCATGGGCGGAAAACGTACAAGATCTGTATTATGACCGGAGTTAAATTGTTTTTTCTCTCTCTCTTTATGTCTCTTTATGGGCCGTATTTGGTATCATTAGAAAGAGAATTTCATGGTTGATATTGTAAACCACTCTCTTTTTTTCTATGATAATCCTATCGAAACACATGATGTAAAATAGATTTATAGAACAAAATGGCGTCTTGAATGGCCCCCTTGACCAATTTCAAAAATCCGGCCAAGAGGTGCCCTGCGTATTGGAACTCGGCATGTCACTGCAAATTTTCAAGGAAAAAAAAGGACGTTTAAGGGGCAAAAAGTAGTCTGAAAAATTACGTCATAGCCGATACGTGTTAGATTCGGGCGGAAACTCGGCTGAATTCGTGTAGTGACCTTTGTTCAAATGCGATTTATTCACAATTTTCTGTGTGAACATATACTATACTTGGTATCATTCGAAAGGGCACTTCATTGCGGTCAGTTTGACACCATTGTTATCTTCGCGCAATGTATTGCACGCATTAAACGCGCTATTACGTAATGCATAGTAAATTCATTATTTTTGGCGATAACTTTGCGCTAACATATTTGAATTTTACCAAACTTGGCGGACAGTTGTCACGTATATGGATACATATGTCTGCCAAGTTTCATTGATGTAGGTATAAAGATCGCTAATTTAGAGCAATTTGAATTTATTTCTCAATTTTTTTGAAAATGGCGAATTTGGAGGGCATTTTTCGCAAAGTCGGTCAGTGTTAGGGTATATAATTTTGTATATGGCTGGAAAGGGCATATCTTCAAGTATCTAAATCCAAAAAAGGGTACGGGTTTGCCAAGCCATAATGGAGATACGGCCACAGAAAGAAAGCCAGTTCCCAGAACTTTAGAGGGCGCTATTTATGTTTTGCATAGTCATTGGAGCGTGAAATTTGGCATGGCTATGTGCAATTATGAGATAAAGATACTGTGCGATTTAATTACAAAACAGAATTTATATGAGAAAGTTATGGCAGTTTTAGATTATTTAGGGGTCCATTTTTCAAGAATTTGAGAGATTGTTGACGGAGACGGTTTCAGATTTGAATTTTGAGTATGAAGATGGCATTTTGAAAGGCAAGTTATACATCGCAGATTAAAGAACATCTCTTAGACTATCTAGAGGATTTTGTTAGAAGTTTGTAGGATCTGTGATAGTGGAGATAGGAAGGAAGAAACAAAGGCCTTAAAATGGAGCAGAAAAGGACAAAATGGCGCCTGGACGGTCATGCATGAGTGATTTCGAAAATCGAAAAAGTAGGTGACCTTGATGAGATGCTAGAGAGTATGCCTATGAAATTTGAAATGAAAAGGACATGAGGAAAGCACCTAACTAGGAATCACAAGCACCATGTGTAAAACGAATGCGATTTTCTGACGAGGAATATAAGGAGAATACTAGAAATGCAATCGTGTCACAACGATGTGCGTGCAATGACGCCATGTTTCTACGTGTCAAACGAAAGAGCTTCTCTCGGACTATCCAGAGCAATTTGTACGAAGTCTTTAGCTTCTATAATATTGGAGACAGGTAGGGCGAAAGAAAGGCCTCAATAGTGACCTTGATGGGATGGTAGTGACTATGCCTACGATGTTTGAAAGAAATTGGGATAGGGGAAAGAACCTAGAAAGGGCTCGCAAGCACTGCGTGCAACAACAAATGGGATTAGTTGCATGCGGCGTCATTGCAATCAAGATCGTTCTAGGGGTCAAAAGCGTGAACCCGATTTGCCCCATAGACAATGCGTGTAATGCATGGGCGGAAAACGTACAGGATCTGTATTATGACCAGAGTTAAATTGTTTTTTCTCTCTCTCTTTATGTCTCTTTATGGGCCGTATATGGTATCATTGGAAAGAGAATTTCATGGTCGTTATTGTAAACTACTCTCTTTTTTTCTATGATAATCCTATCGAAACATGTAATGTAAAATAGATTTAAAGGACAAAATGGCGTCTTAAATGGCCCCCTTGACCAATTTCAAAAATCCGGCCACGAGGTGCCCTGCGTATTGCATCTCGAAATGTCATTGCAAATTTTCAAGGAAAAAAAAGGATGTTTAGGGGGCGAAAAGTAGTCTGAAAAAATGACGTCATGGCCGATAAGTGTTATAATCGGGCGGAATTCGTATAGTGACCCTTGTTCAAATGCGATTTACTCACAATTTTCTGTGTAAACATATACTATACTTGGTATCATTCTAAAGGGCACTTCATTGCGGTCAGTTTGACACCATTGTCATCTGCACGCAATGTACTGCACGCATTAAAGGCGCTATTACGTAATGCATAGCAAATTCATCATTTTTGGCGATAACTTTGCAACGAGGGCATTACAATTTATTCAACTTTGCAGACAGTTGTCACGTATATGGATACATATGTGTGCCAAGTTTCATTGATGTAGGTATAGAGATCGCCATTTTAGAGCAAGTTTAAGTTATTTTGGAATTTTCTTGAAAATGGCGAATTTGGAGGGCATTTTTCTCAAAGTCAGTCAGTGTAAGGGTATATAATTTTGTATATGGCTGGAAAGGGCATATCTTCAAGTATCTAAATCCAAAAAAGGGTACGGATTTACCAAGCCATAATGGAGATACGGCCATAGAAAGAAAGCCAATTCCCAGAACTTTAGAGGGCGCTATTTACGTTTTGCAAAGCCATTAGAGCGTGAAATTTGGCATGGCTATGTGCAATTATGAAATAAGATACTGTAAGATTTAAATACAAAACGGAATTTATATGAGAAAGTTATGGCAGTTTTAGATTATTTAGGGGTCATTTTTTCAAGAATTTGAGAGATTGTTGACGGAGACGGTTTCAGATTTGAATTTTGAGTATGAAGATGGCATTTTGAAGGGCAGGTTATACGTCGCGGATTAAAGAACATCTCTTAGACTATCTAGAGAAAAATGTTAGAAGTGTGTAGGATCTAGGATAGTGGAGATAGGAAGGAAGGAAGAAAGGCCTTAAATTGGACCAGAAACGGACAAAATGGCGCCTGGATGGTTATGCATGAGTGATTTCCAAAATCGAAAAAGTAGGTGACCTTGAAGAGATGCTAGAGACTATGCCTATGAAATTTGAAATGAAAAGGACATGAGGAAAGCACCTAACTAGGAATAACAAACACTACGTGCAAAACGAATGTGATTTTTGGACGATAAGAATATTAATGGGACAGAATGTGAACGAAAACAAGGCAATGACGAAGGTTCGTCATTGCAATTAATGGGGCAGAATGTGAACGAAAACAAGGCAATGACGAAGGTTCGTCATTGCAACTAGAAATGCAATCGTGTCACAACGATGTGCGTGCAATGACGCCATGTTTCCACGTGTCAAACGAAAGAGCTTCTCTCGGACTATCCAGAGCAATTTGTACGAAGTCTTTAGCTTCTGTAATATTGGAGACAGGTAGGGCGAAAGAAAGGCCTCAATAGTGACCTTGATGGGATGGTAGTGACTATGCCTACGATGTTTGAAAGAAATTGGGATAGGGGAAAGAACCTAGAAAGGGCTCGCAAGCACTGCGTGCAACAACAAATGGGATTAGTTGCATGCGGCGTCATTGCAATCAAGATCGTTCTAGGGGTCAAAAGCGTGAACCCGATTTGCCCCATAGACAATGCGTGTAATGCATGGGCGGAAAACGTACAGGATCTGTATTATGACCAGAGTTAAATTGTTTTTTCTCTCTCTCTTTATGTCTCTTTATGGGCCGTATATGGTATCATTGGAAAGAGAATTTCATGGTCGTTATTGTAAACTACTCTCTTTTTTTCTATGATAATCCTATCGAAACATGTAATGTAAAATAGATTTAAAGGACAAAATGGCGTCTTAAATGGCCCCCTTGACCAATTTCAAAAATCCGGCCACGAGGTGCCCTGCGTATTGCATCTCGAAATGTCATTGCAAATTTTCAAGGAAAAAAAAGGATGTTTAGGGGGCGAAAAGTAGTCTGAAAAAATGACGTCATGGCCGATAAGTGTTATAATCGGGCGGAATTCGTATAGTGACCCTTGTTCAAATGCGATTTACTCACAATTTTCTGTGTAAACATATACTATACTTGGTATCATTCTAAAGGGCACTTCATTGCGGTCAGTTTGACACCATTGTCATCTGCACGCAATGTACTGCACGCATTAAAGGCGCTATTACGTAATGCATAGCAAATTCATCATTTTTGGCGATAACTTTGCAACGAGGGCATTACAATTTATTAAACTTTGCAGACAGTTGTCACGTATATGGATACATATGTGTGCCAAGTTTCATTGATGTAGGTATAGAGATCGCCATTTTAGAGCAAGTTTAAGTTATTTTGGAATTTTCTTGAAAATGGCGAATTTGGAGGGCATTTTTCTCAAAGTCAGTCAGTGTAAGGGTATATAATTTTGTATATGGCTGGAAAGGGCATATCTTCAAGTATCTAAATCCAAAAAAGGGTACGGATTTACCAAGCCATAATGGAGATACGGCCATAGAAAGAAAGCCAATTCCCAGAACTTTAGAGGGCGCTATTTACGTTTTGCAAAGCCATTAGAGCGTGAAATTTGGCATGGCTATGTGCAATTATGAAATAAGATACTGTAAGATTTAAATACAAAACGGAATTTATATGAGAAAGTTATGGCAGTTTTAGATTATTTAGGGGTCATTTTTTCAAGAATTTGAGAGATTGTTGACGGAGACGGTTTCAGATTTGAATTTTGAGTATGAAGATGGCATTTTGAAGGGCAGGTTATACGTCGCGGATTAAAGAACATCTCTTAGACTATCTAGAGAAAAATGTTAGAAGTGTGTAGGATCTAGGATAGTGGAGATAGGAAGGAAGGAAGAAAGGCCTTAAATTGGACCAGAAACGGACAAAATGGCGCCTGGATGGTTATGCATGAGTGATTTCCAAAATCGAAAAAGTAGGTGACCTTGAAGAGATGCTAGAGACTATGCCTATGAAATTTGAAATGAAAAGGACATGAGGAAAGCACCTAACTAGGAATAACAAACACTACGTGCAAAACGAATGTGATTTTTGGACGATAAGAATATTAATGGGACAGAATGTGAACGAAAACAAGGCAATGACGAAGGTTCGTCATTGCAATTAATGGGGCAGAATGTGAACGAAAACAAGGCAATGACGAAGGTTCGTCATTGCAACTAGAAATGCAATCGTGTCACAACGATGTGCGTGCAATGACGCCATGTTTCCACGTGTCAAACGAAAGAGCTTCTCTCGGACTATCCAGAGCAATATATACGAAGTCTGTAGCTTCTGTGATATTGGAGATAGGTAGGGCGAAATAAAGGGCTCAACAGTGACCTTGATGGGATGGTATTGATTATGCCTACGAAGTTTGAAAGAAATTGGGATAGGGGAAAGAACCTAGAAAGGGCTCGCAAGCACTGCGTGCAAAAACCATTGGATTTGGTGCATGTTCGTCATTGCAATCAAGATCGTTCTGGGGGCCAATAGCGTGAACCCGATATGCCCCACAGACAATGCGTGTAATGCATGGGCGGAAAACGTACAGAATCTGTATTATGACCGGAGTTAAATTGTTTTTTCTCTCTCTCTTTATGTCTCTTTATGGGCCGTATTTGGTATCATTGGAAAGAGAATTTCATGGTTGTTATTGTAAACTACTCTCTGTTTTTCTATGATAATCCTATCGAAACACGTGATGTAAAATAGATTTATAGGACAAAATGGCGTCTTAAATGGCCCCCTTGACCAATTTCAAAAATCCGGCCACGAGGTGCCCTGCGTATTGGAACTCGGCATGTCACTGAAAATTTACAAGGAAAAAAAATGTCGTTTAAGGGGCGAAAAGTAGTCTGAAAAAATGACGTCTTACCCGATACGTGTTAGATTTGGGCGGAAACTCGGCGGAATTCGTGTAGTGACCTCTGTTTAAATGCGATTTATTCACAATTTTCTGTGTGAAGATATACTATACTTGGTATCATTCAAAAGGGCATTTCATTGCGGTCAGTTTGACACCATTGTTATCTTCGCGCAATGTATTGCACGCATTAAACGCGCTATTACGTAATGCATAGTAAATTCATCATTTTTGGCGATAACTTTGCGCTGACATATTCGAATTTTACTAAACTTTGCACACAGTTGTCACGTATATGGATACATATGTCTGCTAAGTTTCATTGATGTAGGTATAAAGATTGCCAATTTAGAGCAAGTTGAATTTATTTATCAATTTTCTTGAAAATGGCGAATTTGGAGGGCATTTTTCGCAAAGTCGGTCAGTGTTAGGGTATATAATTTTGTGTATGGCTGGAAAGGGCATATGTTCAAGTATCTAAATCCAAAAAAGGGTACGGGTCTGCCAAGCCATGATGGAGATACGGCCACAGAAAGAAAGCCAATTCCCAGAACTTTAGAGGGCGCTATTTATGTTTTGCATAGCCATTGGAGCGTGAAATTTGGCATGGCTATGTGCAATTATGAAATAAAAATACTGCGAGAAGATGAGACGGAACGGAATTGGTTAAAGAAAGTTATTGCAATTTTTAGATTTGTAGGGGTCTATTTTTCAAGAATTTGAGAGATTGTTGACGGAGTCGGTTTCAGATTTGAATTTTGACTATGAAGATGGCATTTTGAAGGTCAAGTTATACGTCGCAGATGAAAGAAAATCTCTTAGACTATCTAGAGAAATTTGTTAGAAGTTTGTAGGATCTAGGATAGTGGAGATAGGAAGGAAGATAGAAAGGCCTTAAAATGGACCAGAAACGGACAAAATGGCGCCTGGACGTTTACGCATGAGTGATTTCAGAAAACGAAAAAGTAGGTGACCTGGATGAGATGCTAGAGATGATGCCTACGGAATTTGAAAGGAAATGGACATGATGAAGGCACCTAACTAGGAATAACAAACACTATGTGCAAAACGAATGTGATTTCCGGACGATAAGGAAAACAAGGAAAAGGAGGAGGAGAATACTAGAAATGCAATCGTGTCGGAACGATGTGCGTGCAATGACGCCGTGTTTCTACGAAAGAGCTTCTCTCGGACTATCCAGAGCAATTTGCACGAAGTCTGTAGCTTCTGTGATATTGGAGATAGGTAGGGCGAAAGAAAGGCATCAACAGTGACCTTCATGGGATGGTAGTGACTATGCCTACGAAGTTTGAAAGAAATTGGGATAGGGGAAAGAACCTAGAAAGGGCTCGCAAGCACTGCGTGCACAAACCAATGGGATTTGGTGCATGTTTGACATTGCAATCAAGTTCGTTCTGGGGGCCAAAAGCGTGAACCCGATATGCCCCATAGACAATGCGTGTAATGAATGGGCGGAAAACGTGCAGGATCTGTATTATGGCCGGAGTTAAATTGTTTTTTCTCTCTCTCTTTACGTCTCTTTATGGGCCGTATTTGGTATCATTAGAAAGAGAATTTCATGGTTGTTATTGTAAACCACTCTTTTTTTTTTCTATGATAATCCTATCGAAACACGTGATGTAAAATAGATGTATAGGACAAAATGGCGTCTTAAATGGCCCCCTTGACCAATTTCAAAAATCCGGCCAAGAGGTGCCCTGCGTATTGGAACTCGGCATGTCACTGCAAATTTTCAAGGAAAAAAAAGGACGTTTAAGGGGCGAAAAGCAGTCTGAAAAAATGACGTCATAGCCGAAACGTGTTAGGTTCGGGCGGAAACTCGGCGGAATTCGTGTAGTGATCTTTCTTCAAACGCGATTTACTCACAATTTTCTGTGTGAACATATATAATACTTGGTATCATCCGAAAGGGCACTTCATTGCGGTCAGTTTGACACCATTGTTAACTGCGCGCAATGTATTGCGCGCATTGAACGCGCTATTACGTAATCCATAGTAAACTCATCATTTTTGGCGATAACTTTGCGCTGACATATTCGAATTTTACCAAACTTGGTAAACAGTTATCACGTATATGGATACATATGTCTGCAAAGTTTCATTGATGTAGGTATAACGATCGCCATTTTAGAGCAAGTTGAAGTTATTTCTCAATTTTCTTGAAAATGGCGAATTTGGAGGGCAATTTTCTCAAATTTGGTCAGTGATAGGGTATATAATTTTGTATATGGCTGGAAAGGGCATATCTTCAAGTATCTAAATCCAAAAAAGGGTACGGGTTTGCCAAGCCATTATGGAGATACGGCCACAGACAGAAAGCCAATTCCCAGAACTTTAGAGGGCGCTATTTATGTTGTGCAAAGCCATTGGAGCGTGAAATTTGGCATGGCTATGTGCAATTATGAGATAAAGATACTGTGAGATTTAAATACAAAACGGAATTTATATGAGAAAGTTATGGCAGTTTTAGATTATTTAGGGGTCCATTTTTCAAGAACTTGAGAGATTTTTGACGGAGTCGGTTTTAGATTTGAATTTTGAGTATGAAGATGGCATTTTGAAGGTCAAGTCATATGTCGCAGATGAAAGAACATCTCTCAGACTATCTAGAGGAATTTGTTAGAAGTTTGTAGGATCTAGGATAGTGGAGATAGGAAGGAAGATAGAAAGGCCTTAAAATGCACCAGAAACGGACAAAATGGCGCCTGGACGGTTATGCATGAGTGATTTCGAAAATCGAAAAAGTAGGTGACCTTGATGAGATGCTAGAGACTATGCCTATGAAATTTGAAATGAAAAGGACATGAGGAAAGCACCTAACTAGGAATCACAAACACTACGTGCAAAACGAATGCGATTTCCTGACGATACTAAGGAGGAGAATATTAATGGGGCAGAATGTGAACGAAAACAAGGCAATGACGAAGGTTCGTCATTGCAACTAGACATGTAATCGTGCTAGCTACAAAACACGAGCATTAGATCAGGAACATTGTTCCTGATCTAGGGTTGTGCGCGCCTGTACGTGGTTGCCCGCCCACAGAGCTCTGCACTTTACTGTATATTTTTCTTGTTTAATCTGTTATTCAGTTACTGTATCTATATCATCTGATTCTGTATGTCTTCAGGAGGCTACTAGACTATTTTGGACATATTTCATGTGATATTTGTCATACATTTTATATCTACTGGTTTTGCATTCACCACTGCCTTACTTGTGTTGTAAGTAGCCATATTCACTTGCTTGTCATACCTTTACTCCACATGTTAGTGCACAGTCTGCACGGTTGTACGAGTTTACACAATGAAGGTGGCTATCCTAATAGCCTTTGTATCTATTGTATGCATTGTATGTTACACCACTGATTCTTGTACTGTACTTGTGCATTATACCACTGATTCATGTAATGTAGCTGTACATTCAGCATACATACTCCCATTCAGCGGTATGCTAATTCTGTTTCAAGATTCCGCATTTTACTACTGATCTCGGGAGACATCAGTCCCAACCCTGGGCCTTCCTCTCAAGGACCCAGGGGCGGATCTAGCTTTTTGCTAAGGGGGGGGGGGTTTGACCAAAATAATGACGATGCAGAGCATCGTCCACGAGCCGCGAAGCGGCGAACCGATTTTTTTTTGGGGTGTTTATTTGAACCCCGTAAGTGATGTTTTCCTGGCATCTATTAACACAATGGAGACCATAAAAAGCAGTGCATGATAACGTCTTTTTAAATCAAGTAACAGTTTAATACACAGTTATATCCAGATTTATTATGTGTTTGGTTAAGTTACCAGATGAGTTGAATATCTTCTCACAATATTTGCACTTGAAAGGGTTTCTCTCCAGCGTGCGTTCTTCTTTCTTTCTTTTTTTCTTTCTTTTTTCTTTTTTTTTTCCTTTTTTTTTTTGGGGGGGGGGGGCCGCCCAAGGGGGGGTTTAAACCCCCTAAACCCCCCCGTAGATCCGCGCCTGGGACCTAACTGTTCTGATGATTCCTTGACTATAGATCATACCTACGATAGTCAGACTCTTCATGCCCTTAATATTTGGGATGGTCGTTCCTCTGGAAAATGGCGAGAGGAGAATCACTTTGTTTGGGATCGGCTGGTGTCTCTCGGGATCAGTAGATCGTGTCGAAGGCGGAGGACACATCGGGGTAAGAGGGGTGGGCGTGATCGCTTTAAGGACCATCTTAAATTTGGTACTCTCAACTCCCGCTCTCTGCGCAATAAATCAACCATATTTCAAGACTTTGTCGTTGATCACAAATTAGATTTTGTCTGTATTTGTGAAACATGGCTATCATCCGATAATGATGCAGTCGTGGCTGACCTTTGCCCAGGCTCTTACATTTTCAAACACTGTCCACGAGTCTCTGGGCGGGGTGGTGGGGTGGCTTTTCTTTATAAAGACAACCTCCAGGTTATTATGCCATCAGAAAACTACAACAGTTTTGAATGTATGTCTGCAACTATCTCCAGTGACTCAAGCTGTATGGACATCTCGGTAATCTACAGGCCGCCTGGTGGACATTGCTTCTCCAAATTTCTGGAAGAATTCTCTGACTTTCTTGATGGTAGAATGTACAGAACTCCACCTTTTGTCATCACCGGCGACTTGAACATTCACTTGGACAATAACTCTGCACCGAACACACAAAAGGTTAATGATCTTCTCACTAGTCACGGCATCTCCCAGCTAGTCAAATCTCCTACCCATGACAAGGGTCACATTCTGGACGTTGTCATGGTGCGGAACGCTGATGATCAAATCCTGTGTTCGAAACCTCAGGTCATACCTGGCATCTCCGACCATTCTGCGATCTTATGGAAGCTAAACTTCGCTAAGCCTAGTCGGACCCACTCTACATATGTCAGTCGCAACATCAGAGATATTGACAGAGAGACCTTCGCGAATAGCATTGCTGACTGCAACATCACTGCTCCTGCTACATGTAGTGTTTAAGAAGCTGTTCATCAATACAAGTTAGAACTCGGGAGGGTTCTAGATGCTCATGCCCCTCAGAGATCACGGAAAGTGAGGAATCATGCAGACTGTCCGTTGTATACCAATGACATTCGTACTCAGAAGAGGATACGTAGACAACTGGAGAGGAAATGGAGGGCCAATGGCCGACTTCAGACTGACAAAGAACTGTACTGTGCCCAGCGTGACCTCGTAAATTCACTTGTGAAAAAGGCGAAGCGCTCATACTTTGTAGATCTTATTGAAGACTGTCGGAATGATTCAAGAAAGCTCTTCTCAGTAGCAAACCGACTTCTGAATCGTCGACAGTTACCATCACTTCCAGCCCACACGGATAGCCAGCAAATGGCCTCTACATTCATCCACTTCTTCCAGACGAAAGTCAAGACCATCTGCGACAGTTTATCACCTGACGAAACACCACACCATCCCCTTACTTCCTCTTCCTTTGAAGTAATACAACCTACCACCCCCAATGAGATTATGTCACTCTTACGTAAACTACCCCCCAAATCATGTCAGTTAGACCCTGTTCCCACTAAATTATTAATGGACTGTTCCTCCACATTCGCTCCCATCCTTTCTTACTTGATTAACTTGAGTTTAGAGCAGGCACATGTTCCTTCCTCATTGAAAATAGCTCATGTTACTCCGTTGTTGAAGAAACCTTCTCTGGACCGAAATTCCCTCCAAAATTATCGACCAGTTTCAAACCTACCTTTTTTGTTCAAAATTCTTGAAAGGGTTGTGTTTTCTCGTGAATATTTTCTGGACAATGATTTGTTCGACCCTTTCCAGTCAGGTTACAGAACCCATCATAGTGTGGAAACACTGCTTGTGAATGTGTCCAACTATATCCTGCAAGGGATGGATAGGGGTAACTCAACTGCTCTCCTGCTGCTAGACTTGTCCTCCGCCTTCGACACCGTTAATCACACTATCCTTTTGAACACACTTAGTTCACTTGGTGTCAAGGGTGAGGCATACAAATGGTTCGAGTCTTATCTGTCATACCACTCTCAGATCGTTTGTATTAATGGTTGCAAATCAGTTGCTTTGCCTCTCTCTTGTGGAGTACCACAAGGTTCTGTGGGCTGGCCCACTTTTTCTCAATTTATTTAATTGGATTGCGACAAGTTTTGTTACAACATGGCATAGATTATCATATTTATGCAGACGATATTCAACTTATGATTTCCTTCAATTCAGATCAAGCCGCTGCAGAACGAGCCGTTCATCGCCTTGAATATTGCATGGCTGATGTTCTTGATTGGTTGCTCGCACATTCCTTGAAATTAAATTTAGACAAATGTGAATTCCTTATATTTGGTTCCAAAGTACAGCTTAGTAAAGTTAATATCAATTGCATTTCATTTTCTGGCCACATAATTCACTTGTCACAAACGTGTCGCAATCTCGGTGTTATGTTTGACTCACATATGACAATGTCTAACCAAGTTCTTAATATTTGTAGATCAGTAAGGTACCACTTGCGTAATATCGGTTTTATTCGTAAATATTTGTCCAAGTCTGCCACCGAAAAATTAGTTCATGCTCTGATTTCCTCCCGTCTTGATTTTGGCAATGCCCTCCTAATCAATCTACCCCAGAATCTACTGTCCAAACTCCAGAAGCTTCAAAATGCTGCAGCTCGTATTGTTTCTCTGACCACCAAGCGTACCCACATTTCCCCAGTTTTGCAGTCGCTACACTGGCTCCCAGTAAAAGATCGCATTGTTTTCAAAATTTTGTTGCTTACCTTTCATTGCGTTCACGGCTCTGCTCCTCAATACCTTATCTCTCTAATCCAAAACTACACTCCTGCAAGACCTCTACGCTCATCCACTTCCAATTTTCTTGTGACCCCCAAAATTACCAAAACGTGGGGGGAAAGATCATTTGCATACTCTAGTCCTAAATTATGGAATGGCCTTCCTGAAGACATCAAAAAATGTTTATCCTCTGATTCTCTCAAAACTCATCTCAAAACATTTCTTTTCAAGTCTTGATCTTTTTTCTTGTTTACACGCGCCTTGAGCACTCCACAGAGTGGATTTGGCGCGATATAAGTTACATTATTATTATTATTATTATTATTATGCATCAACAAGACATCGAAGACTATCATGATTATTCATCATAACCCTATTGATTGTTTTGATAATGACTGAGATGGTGATGATGATGATTATATTGGTGATGAGGAGGATATTAATAATAATAATAATAACAATCTTTTAAAGTCCACTCCAACTTTTATTAAGTTAAACCGAAAATGGAAATTCTTTTTGCCCAATTGATCGTGAGCCCGGCAGCCACTTAGCAGCGCCAGATCGACGTTGCTCTATGATAATCCCCTTATTGTCGAATGCCAAACAAGGTAGCAGCAACTTCCAACGAGGATGTTAGTGTATAATTACTATGGTTATATTATATACCTTGGTGATGATACATCATCATCATTATCATCACCTTGATCATCGTAATATCACCATTTCATTTTCAGGAACTGTTAGCTTATCATCAGAATAATCACAATTCTTTGTCCGAATCAACTGGACATTTCTATTGTGCTCTCTCTAGCTACAGGTCTATTGCTATTAGTAGCTCATTTGGTAGTTCGTGTAGTGCCCAAAACACTGTTTGTCAAACTGAGAAGTCAAACACTATTTATGAGGCAAAGGATGCTTGTTATAATGTACAAAATTATTCAATATCCATTTATGAGAATGAAAGAGGACAAGGGTAATAATAAGCTTGGATTAGGATACAACAAAATGATCATATCAATATGTTTTAATGAACAAGTTGCATGTCAAAGGAGTAAAACAGAAACGGAACAATATCCATGATTCTAAAATTGAAATTAAAGTTGATATTGATTTTTGATTGTCAACTTGGAAATTAGTTAATTTTACATGACCATGTTTCTAGCTTCTTGCAAAAATCAATGTTAAAAAATGTTTCAATGTTTCAAAAGTGGATGGCAATAATTCAATGATTTTAATTTCTGATGCTGCCAAGCATCATTTAACCCTCTTCTCTCCTTCTGGAATGCCTAGTAAACTCCACATATTGTAACGAAATATTTTTTCCTCAATTTGAAGACAAGATGGTCATTATTGCAGTCGATCTAGACTGGAAAGACAGCATGAAAGGACCCAACTCAGGTATGGACACAGTGCAAAGAAAATCGGTCTCCGTACGTGAAATAGGGTAAAGTGATATAAGGGACAGAAATGGGATAATGTGGATATAAAAGAGAAAGAGTTAGAGATAGAAGAGAGAGAGAGTGAGAGGGGAGACCCCAGAAAGATACAATATTTCGTAATCATAGAGAACATGATGCAATAGATAAAAGAGTCTCGCCAAGAGATGACAATTTGCTGTCTTATCGAATAGACGCACTTAAATCCCAACTAGGTAGTGTTATATAGCGAATAGACCGGCTTAAGCTATGGTCACATCACCTAAAAGTAGCCTGCTCGGCGGCCGGGCAGCGAGTTTTGAGCCAATTTCGCCCGGGCACCGTTTGTTTTTAGGGCATCGGTCGCTGCTGAAGTTTTAGCACGGGGTTAAAATTCGGCGGTGCCTGCTCACTTTCACTCGCTGCCCAAAGTATGCTCGGTGCCAGGGCGGTCGCCGTCCGGGCACCGCCCTAATCGAGCATTTGCCGTCGAGCAATTTAGGTCAAAAATCGAAGCCACTAGGTCAACGGCTGCTGAGCGTTCGCTGTCCGGTCGCCGCTGGGAGATCAGTCGGTCACTGGGCGAGTTCAAAATCGGTCAGCACCCTTTGACCTAGCAGCTTTGATTTTTGACCTAAATTGCTCGATGGTGAACGCTCGATTAAGTCGGTGTTCGGGCGGTGAACGCCCGGGCACCTAGCGTATTTTGGCACCTCGCCGATCACTGGCTGGCTGCCGGGCATTTTCCTTAAAATTAGCCGGTGGCCGGTGGGAGACTGCTCAGGTATTGGTGGGTCATCGGTCGGTCACTGCCTGGACGCCGCCGGAGAAGCTCTCTGATTTTGCCCAGTTTTGACCTAAAATTGACGGGCGACCGACGGGAAATCGACAGGGCACCGCCCAGGCATCGCTGCGGCTCTACAGCCTGCTCAACTTCTCCAAAAAATTGTTGGGCGATGCCTAAATTCCAGCGGCGACCGAGCACGCTACTAATCAGTCAGTCGCTGCTCTGATTTGTGGCCTTACATTTGTAGCTTAATTGATGTAGGGCAAAGTAACAGTGGTTTGAGATGGCGCGCTTCACTCTCGAACGCTCGGGCAAAGTAGCCCACTAACAGACGATCTACCAATGCTTGTAATAATAGCTAGTTCTTATATAGCACATTTCAGGACCGAATTAAGGCCCTCTCAAAGCGCTTTACAGATACATATTATTACCCCAGGCTTTGTTTTTAGTATAATCACTTCATTTACCCTTTGAATTGGCAAATGTGGATTCTTATATGAGCCGCTGAATAAACCACACTTACCCGACATGGCCGGGAGAATGGGAGCTCAGAAGGTACGTACCAATGCCAGAGCACCCAGAGTAATAACTTGAATTTCAGTTTAAAATCAAACCAAAACGAAGCCCTGTGATTCCCGCGACGATTACTCCGGTGACAAATGCTCCGCAAAAAGCGACAATTGCTCCGCGACATTTGCTCCGACGACATTTGCTCCGCTGACATTTCCTCCGCCGATATTTCTTTCATGGGTTATTTTTTGTTTTTGTTTTGTGTGATTTGTTTTGTTGTTGTGGTTATTCAGGGCCGTAGCCAGCATTGTGAGAAGGGGGATGCGTTTTAATTCCCCGATCAGAAGACAATTATTGAAAAAAAAGTGGTAAACCTTTGCGAAAGACGCAATTATTATTATTTTTTGGTGGGGGGGGGAGCAAGTGCAGAAGCTTGTAAGTAATAGATAAACTTTTCTCAACCTTGTGTCAACCTTCTTTCAACAAAAAGGGATTTTTTTTCTTAGGCTCAATATAATTTAAGGTAATATTCATTCCCTTTTGGTAAGCGATGGTATATAGCGAGAGAGAGACAGAGAGCTAAAAATGTATATTTATCATTAATAATAAATAGCATCTTCCTGTTTAATTTCCCTCCTTAATTAATTGAGCATGTTTATACCACAAACTGGCGAGCGAGCGTTTCAAACCAAGAGTTATTTTCAACAATAATGAGTATCAAAACAAGAGTTTTCTTGCTGCAGGACTGGTAGGGCACATTCATAGTGAAGGCGATGTCAATTTCATTTTTAGCGAGCGGGTGGCTTTAAGCTTATTTTATATTGAATAGCATCTACCTGCCTTCCACCCTTCTTCATCTGGCGTTTAGGAGCTGCACATTCGTCAAATGAATATGTTTAAAATTATAATCGCGAGTTAGCGTATCAAGACAGTGAGCGGTTTTTTTGCACTTAGTCTTTTGATAATAATTATAGGCATATTTTTTTCCCATAAAGTAACTGTGTCTTCTTGTTCCGTGAAAGGGAGGGCACAACCGCACAAACACATTTGAGGAGACGTTTTTTGTTTGTTTTTAATTTTTTTCATTGGCGAACAAGGAAGGTGAAAAATCATAGGTTATAATCTTGAATAGAATCTTTCTACATTACGCCCCTTTTGAATCAAACGGGCAAGTATTATTTAAGGATTATTGTTTATTCCTTGTTGGCCAGCGAGCTTAGCGAATGGTCGAAATTCTTTGACTTGCCATTTCATATTAAAAAGCATCTGCGTGCCTAGCATCGCTTTTAAATCACTGACAGTGGCTGATCCAGGGAGGCCCGGGGGGAAAAAACGTGTAAAGCACGTAAATTTTACCCTTTTTGGGAGATGGGTCCCCTCCCCTGGCACCGGATGGATCCGCCCCTGATCACCGATGTGCAAAATGTATAAGCTGTAGCGTAGCGAGCAAGCAAATTTTCTTCCTTTTCGTATAATAGCTTATAAAAATCTGCCTGCCTACCACCCCCTTTTTAAAATCGATGATTATTTCACGAGCATGTGTGCCTATATTTCATACTCCATTTTATTTCTCATTTTCCCTGATGTGTCGTGACGCCGCGCCGGCAGGAGGCCGTCATTAATTATACCGGCACCGTCCCGACCCAAAGTTGAAGGCCAATGCAAAAATATGAAATTAAATCTTCCTATATTCTATTTGGTGTCCCTTTTCCCTTGCCTTTAGCCTTTTCTTTTCTCTTTTCTTTACCTTTTTATTTCCATATTTTCTTGTGCTTTTCTTTTCTTTCTTTTTTTTTCCTTTCTTCCTATCTCTTTTTTGCTGCAAAAGGGAGCATTTGTCTCATACGGGGCACTCCCGATACGTCGGTGGAGCATTTGTCTTCAACAGGGTACTTTGGGGAAGGAGCAATTTTGGAGCATTTGGATTTTACAGGGCCTTTTTGGGAGGAGCTGTCGAAGGAGCAGTATTGTCGGCGGAGCAATTGTCAGCGGAGCAAATGTCGTCGGAGCATATGTCGGCGGGAGCAATTTTCGGCGGAGCATTTGACGTCGGAGCAAATGTCGCGGAGCAATTGTCGCTTTTTGCGAAGCATTTGTCGGCGGAGCAATCGTCGGCAGAGCATGTGTCATGGATTCTTCCACCTACCCTCCAGTGACACAATCAAGTAAAATCCTCATTTTCTAACTAAATTTTGATCTTCCTTTTTCCACATTATGTCATCATAAATAAAATATGCAAGCCAAGCAGCAATAGTGAAGGGAAGATACATTTGCTAAAAGATTTGTGGAGCCAAAGCTCATTTAGTCAGATCTTTGAAAAACGCTGTTGCAGAGTAAGGTTAATATAGCACCTTCAGTTTTAGGAATATTTTGACATTACTCTCTTTATTCAAATGGTTTAAGGCCCATCTGCACTAGTTTAGCCAGGAGGGATTAGACCTCCCTGCATGGTCACTGACATGTGGTTATCTCATCAAATCAGCTCTCAATTAACATAAGAAAAAGGGAACCATGGCGGACCAACGATCACCACTTAGGCATTGTTTGCTATATAGAGGGCGCAAGTAGCTATAAGTAGTGCAGTGGGGCTTTAAAGCTATAATCATGTGGGGCATCTTCGGACTTGAAGCAATCACATTACAAACAGTGACACATCCTATTTCCGAAGGATAATTTAGATATCTCTTTTTTTAAAATAAATAATTCAAGTACATCAAGTCTTCTTACCACTAGTCATGTACTTGAGTGCCTTCTCCTCGATTTCTGATGTAAGCTGGCCGGTGCGAGACAAGTACTGCATGACGTAGATGTTAGAAGCCATGTAGATCATGTTCTGCTCTCCGCATCCGAACGGCATCCTCAGCAGACCATCCAGGTTTGACATCACAGGTCCCATGATGTCACCTGAAGAATAGAAGTAGGTGAAAGACAGAGGGAAGACAGAAAAAGATGGAGAGAGACAGAGACAGAGAAAGAAAGGAGGAGGAGAGAGACAGAGGGGGGGGGGGAAGAGATGAAGAGAGGGAGATAGAAAAAGAGAGACAGAAATAAGGAGAGAGAGAGAGAGAGAGAGAGAGAGGGAGAGAGAGAGAGAGAGAGGGGGGAGGGTGAGAGATAGACAGACAAAGAAAGAAGGAGACAGAGAGAAAGAGAGGGAGGAAAGAGATGGAGAGAGAATGCGTACAAATGAGATAGTGAAAGAGACATCGAAACATTGCGAGAGAGAGAGAGAGATAGAGGAGCGGGAGGGATTGAAAGTGGGAGTTAGAGAGACAGAAGGAAAGAAAACACAAAAGAAAGGTAAGAACAGGAGGCTAGTAATTACACAATGAATATGAAGTAAATGTAACAAACATTTGCAGAGAAACCCCTCAAAATACATTCGTTATGTAGTATGTCTCTTTCTCTCTCTAAGTGCCATATTGTTTGACTTTGGCGATCATGCTGTTCCACAACCCTTGGCTCCTAGCTGTCTGTTTTAGTACCACTCCCGGTTCTTTCACTCCTCTCTCTTCCAACAATTTCTGCAGACTGTCCATCCAAAGTATCCTCCTTCTTCCCCTACTCCTTCTTCCCACAATTTTCCCTGTCAAAGCAAGATTCTCTAGGCCTTCTTTACGTGTAATGTGACCCATGAACTTCAACTGCCTAATCAACATCTCACGTATCCTTTCCTTTTGCACTCCAGCTCGTGTAAGAACTAAGTTCCTCAGTACTAACTTTGTCAGTCCAGGGGATTTTCATCATTTTTCTTACAAACCACATTTCGCAACTTTCCAAATGCTTTTTACTATCAGAGGCTAAAGTCCATATGACAGAATTAATTTTGAGAAAGTGAGATGACTGAGGATATTGGGGGGGGGGGGGCATGTAGTCACCACTGAAGAGGTTCAGAAGAAGAGATAAGACCCAAACTCACCAATAACCTGTATTCTTCCACGAGCAGATCCTGGAACTACTAACGAGGGTAGCTCAAGAGGGATGGTCTGCTCGAAAACCCCATCACTATCATCTAATGTGTGAGAAGAAATGACAGTAGCTTTAAAAAATGACCAGTATTCATAGAAGTAGTCCAACTTTAGGCCAAATAATAGACCGAACAGTACATGTAACTACCACTCTATAATAATTTTATCAAATTCATCCGAGAAACATTGGAAGTGACTATACATCTTACCGGGTTATTATGCAATACACAATTCATACATTCAAATTACTCGCTGTAAAAATGAAATTTAACTGCGAAGACATCTGCATAAACAGAAACAACCAAGGGTCAAATCGTGCCATGTGTCTTTTATAACAGATTTATCTTTTATCTACAATAAATATGGATATTTATATAGCGCCGGTATCCGCCAGGCTCTGATGCTCATGGCGCTCTACGCATATTACCCTGGTTGTAGCCAAGCTGCCAAAGTAACTAGTTCTCAAGCATATCAGGTACCCATTTACACCTGGGTGGAGAGTGGCAAATGTAGATTAACATGTAAGTATATATTCTATCCAAAAATGACAGATCTTCCTATGATGGCTGGTTAATAGTAGGGATAATGAAAGCATTTTTATTTCATGATTATATCAGGAGATTTATTCATTTTTGGATGAAATAAAAGGATAAAGTCAAATGTTGTAGAGGGAACATGGCAGAGAGTTGCACCACAAAGGGTGCGTTTAAGCTTAAATTTTGAAGGCAGAATGAGCGATTTGTAACGCTCATCGTAAACGCTCATCGTAATCGCAGTTCCACTGTGTACTGTTCATGCTCACTTCTCTGGCTCCTTCAGGCAATTCTCCCTTGGTGGCCTTAATTGGTCTTGCAGCTGGATCCGCAACCTTGAAATGCGCATGCTATGTAGACCATGGTCCATGTGTAGACCCACTAGAGGTCAGTGCATTGACCCCATTTAAACGCGTTTACAAATTGTAAACGCATCTTTTTGTGAGTTTACGATCGGCGATAGTGATCGCCGTTTTTCGGTGATTCTACAAAAGTGAGCATGGACGCAACCATGTTTTAAACTAAACGCGTAACAGATGCCTGATTCTGGCCAGAAAAAGTTAAGCATAAACACGCCCAAAGTTTCCCCAAGCTACCAGTCGCTTTACCATGTGGACAGATCAATTCACTGAAAGTCTCCTCTCGCTCTGAACCTTCAGGCTGGAAAAAAGAAAGTACAAAAACACAATCATTGCGGTTGAAAATGCTAATGACAGTTATTTTAGTTCAGTTCAGTTCAGTATTGATTTAATTCCATACAATATTGACGGTAAAAAAACAAATAGGAATTAGGTTGCTGTGTAAAAACCCTAGAGGGTTCGTCTGGACAGCCACCAGGAACAGTAAAACTAGTATAGGAATCATACAAAATGATATATGGTATTTGAATAAACAATAACAAAAGACAAAACAAAAGAAAACAAAGTAGAACATACATGTAAGCAAAAACAAAACCATACATGTAGACCGCCCAACCCTAAACAAATTTGCACTGTGGAGTAAGTGAGTGTTTTTACAATGTCAGATTGAAGAACTATTACAAAATTGAAAACAATTATGGGGCACAAACTTTGAAAAGGGGCTTCTTATTTTACAGTAAGCTCATGCAGGCAGAAGGTTGAATCTTGAGCCTCGACTTTTAGCTCTATTTCTTCGTTATTTGTATTAAAGGCATCGTTTAACAATGTTAAATCTGAGATGAACGGCCCTACGTGTTATCAGTGTCTGTGATATGGTGTAATATTAAAGCCCTGAAAAAAAGTGCCTCAAAAAGTAAAAATCTTTGACTGACCGGTTTTACCATACTCGTTTTCCCCAATAGACTGTAGTGTTATGAAAACTGTTAGGAAAATGCCAAATTTGGTTACAATTTCCAATTATAAATATCTTGATAATCAGACAGGCGATCGGCTAGTAAAAGTCATTGGGTTCCTGACTGACCTAAAGGTTTATAATTATCATTGCACCATGAGCTAAATTCAGGATTTTGTTTCAGAATCTAAGACAACGTTACTGGATCCCTTTAAACTCTGAACATTCATATTTTATGGTTTAGAAATCACAATCTCTAGCAGTCTTTGTGGGCTACCTACTTCGTCATTGATGCAATAAACCTATTAATTCTCAAATTTCAGTTTTACACACAAAACAAATGGCAATTTTATATCAATAATGAAACTTGTAAATTGCATGTAAATAAACATTATACTTGTTCAGTGTTCAATATCTATTAATGTGTTGTCAATGTATTTTTTAAGCCCTGTACTATTTACTCTATGAATTGAACAACTTCAGCTGTAAGCTGCTTGTTTGACGATTTGTTTTATCTCAATAGACCAATACAATATAATACAATCATAAATATTTTACCTCCACCAAAATGGTGTCTTCAAGATCATCCGTGACAGGGAAAGTGATGTCATCTGGAGGCATATCACCTCGTTCAGTGTTTGGCTCGGCACTGGCAGTAACTAGAAATATTACAATAATACAATATACAAACAACAGAGTGAGTTAATCATTCTGGAGATGGTAAGTAACTTTGTAAGCACTTGGCTTGGTACTGGCGGTAACTAGGAATATTACAATATACAAACAACAGAGTACGACCCTTGAGAGACCAAATGCCAGTAAACAGTGAGAGCAAACAGTGGCATGAACGGCCTGCCATATTTAAGTTCAACTTAAAGTCGATCTTAGTTTTTGTGAAACACTCCCCTGGTTGGCTGTCCGACACATGTATGTACGACAATTGCTCTACGAGCAATATCCCACACTAACCAAACTCCTAGCTTCAACCCTTGGCTGAAAACTATACCTTAAAGCGTGACTGCACTACTAGTACATACCTGCCAACCTGAGACAAGAGAAATTAGGAGTAAATTTTTCTGGATGGACTACGAGGTCGCGAACCACCGAAGGATTGGGGTAGTAGCCAGTAGATTGGGGGAGGGGGGGGGGGGGGGGTACACAGGACTTTAGGGTCTATTTTTTTTTCTCTCCATTTTAATGGTGCAAATGGGCCTTTTCCTTCAACCTTTTCGCCCCACACATAAACAATTTTTGAAATATCAAAATGTGAACACTCACAAAACTACATGTTTCACTACCCACCTCAGTTAGGAGCCCTATTTTGCAAAGGTATATAGTAGTAGTAATCCAAAATAAATCCGAGGAAGTCCGGTAAATAACAAGCTTCCACGATCGCCATTAGGAAAACATCTCATTTGAGCTCTGCTCACCAGTTCACCACTTTTCCTAGCGCTGATAGGAGCACTGACCACTGATAAAGGGATTACCAGTAGGGTCCATGGGGAGAGAGACAGCGGTCAATCATAGCCTAGTTACTGATAAAGGGATTACCAGCTGGTATCTGATATCCAGTCCAGATTCATAGTCTTCTCATCGCAGACCCTACATCTATATTTATGATAGGCCTGGATTCAGTGTGTCTAAAGTCTCACTTCATATTGTTTTTTTTAGCAAGTACTAGCTATTTAAGTTTCTTTTACCTATAGAAGAGAACATTGATGTGCTTGGCAATGGAAAAATTCAGAAGGAAAATATAAAGGGAGGATAAAATAGGGAAAGACGGGTGATAATAAGGAAAGATGAAAATGGAGGGAAAGAAGGAAGAGAAAATAAAGAATAGCATAAGGAAAGATGGAAAAGGAAGATAAAAAGTTTTAAAAGAAATACATAAGGAAAGATGGAAACAGAAGATAAAGAAGGTTGGAAAAAAAATACATGAGAAAAGATAGAGAGAATAAAACAAGGTGAAAATAGAGGAATACATAAGGAAAGATGAAAAAGATAAAATTAGTAGAAAATAAAGAATAACATAAGGAAAGATGGAAAAGGAAGATAAAAGAAGGTTTAAAAAGAAATACACAGGGAAAGATGGAAACAGAAGATAATGAAGGTTAGAAATAAAGAAATACAGTCATGAGAAAAGATAGAGAGAATAAGACAAGGTGAAAATAGAGGAATACATAAGGAAAGATGAAAATTAGAAAGACAGAGAAAATAAAGAAGGGCATAAGGAAAGATGGCTAAAGAAGATAAAATTAGGAGAAAATAAAGAAATATATAATGAAAATTGGAAAAGAGATGTTGAAAGAAGGAGAAAAATAAAGAATAATATCAGCCGAAAGGTATACAGAACAAAGGTGATAATAGTGAAAAACATGAGGAAAGATGGAAAGGAAAGATGGAAAGGAAACATTGAGAAGATAAAGAAGTTAATTGGACAAATAAACTTTTAAAAAAAAACACCAACCAACAAGCGTTAACTGGACCAAACTTTGATTGGTCATGTTGCTGCATGATAACCTAAAAAGGGCGACTTGAAATAATCGCACTGTCACAAGTATTTTAGTTTTCTGCATAAATATAATCATTACCTTAAAACATAAAGGTTAGATGGCTTATGTATTGAACCAAATCATTAATAGGCAAGCTTGCCCAGTACCTCTTTGATCAAACGACACGGCGAATTTTTAAGAACACTAAAAGAAAATACACTGAAAAACGGCCACTCAGAGTGCCGGGCGCATTCACGATACTGCATGTGGCAAGCTGTTCCGAATTGGGTGGCGGAGTAACGCCTTTAACAGAGGCTATATTTGTCAACCTTACCCGACTTTCAAATGGAGAATCTCACTTTTCGGTGAACGGGGACCGAAATACCCCACTTGCGTGTCTGGTTTTACAGACCGCTTTCTTTCCCGATATCTTCGCGTACACCAAGCTTCGTGAGAATGAGCAATCTCAGAATCTGGATGAATGTTGTGTAGTGTGAGGTTCATGAGTAATTATTGTTATAAACTACGACATATAGTATGGATGATAATGTTTGTCAAGTTTATTGCGGACTATGTCATCCTCATAAAATTATTAGATCAAGTAAAAAGGCTTCAATTAAAATAGTTAAACATGACCAGAAATCATTTTGATGTTAAGATATTTTTGAGGCACTTCTCGTCATGATATTGAATTTATAACATACAACGAAACGAGGACATCATAATCATAAAGACGTTCGTTGTGCAGATATGTATTTGCTTATTAATACATACAGTGACAAAAAGAATAATGCGCTATAATCATGAGTAAGAAACCAAGAGGTTTCGGAGAAAGGTAAAAAATCATCCGAGCAGTCAATTAGGCAATTCTTCAACAATCTTTAGTATCAAAAAGTGAAAAGGTTTAACTGTCGTGATAAAAATGAGCTAGTCATAGAGATTTTTTATACAAGTGAGCATCGAAATATTTCTTTAACGAACTGCTATAAAATTTTGAAACCAAATACTCTTGTGCTGAAATTCCATATCCTCAGTATCGAGAAGCATAATGTTCCATTATGGTTGCATCAACTATTGTAAAATAGATTAAGTCCTTCGATGTCTTGTAATGCCCTAAATGATTACTCAGCTAATTATTATCTTTCTAAAGGATTGTAGATTTGAGAGTTTCTGTTTCTTTCGTGTTACATGCAATGGATATTCAATCATCACGGCTTGATGTGTTGTGGGGAAATAAATATTGTATCCTATACGTATACAGATCATATTAAATCGAATAAAAGTTTTATGAAATTCAATTCTTATCTTGCCAGAATCATCATTTTTTTTAAATACCGTCTTTATAACGAATTCCAAGAAATATGCCGTCTGCCTAAACGACCACCCCCCCCCCTATTTCAAATTTGACGTCTGAGCCCCGGCCACTCCCTATTTTCAAATCCTTGATCTGCCGTTTGGGGGGGGGGGGGCAAGAAATAGGCAAAGAAAGTTGAGTAGACCTTCAGATTACGCACGGAATAAATGTAACAAAAACAATATTTACAACATTCTATTCTTGCTTTAATACCTCAAAAAATTTTAACGGTCAAACCAACAAAATGTATGTTTTCCCGGCCTATTCTTATAGGCCTAGGCCTACACCATTTTTCTGAACGCGTTCGAGTTTATTTCGTCTATGCGAATAGATTTGGTGGCGGAGTAACACCTTTAACAGAGGCTATATTTGTCAACCTTACCCGACTTTCAAATGGAGAATCTCACTTTTCGGTGAACGGGGACCGAAATACCCCACTTGCGTGTCTGGTATTACAGACCGCTTTCTTTCCCGATATCTTCGCGTACACCAAGCTTCGTGAGAATGAGCAATCTCAGAATCTGGATGAATGTTGTCCTTGTAGTGTGAGGTTCATGAGTAATTATTGTTATAAACTACGACATATAGTATGGATGATAATGTTTGTCAAGTTTATTGCGGACTATGTCATCCTCATAAAATTATTAGATCAAGTAAAAAGGCTTCAATTAAAATAGTTAAACATGACCAGAAATCATTTTGATGTTAAGATATTTTTGAGGCACTTCTCGTCATGATATTGAATTTATAACATACAACGAAACGAGGACATCATAATCATAAAGACGTTCGTTGTGCAGATATGTATTTGCTTATTAATACATACAGTGACAAAAAGAATAATGCGCTATAATCATGAGTAAGAAACCAAGAGGTTTCGGAGAAAGGTAAAAAATCATCCGAGCAGTCAATTAGGCAATTCTTCAACAATCTTTAGTATCAAAAAGTGAAAAGGTTTAACTGTCGTGATAAAAATGAGCTAGTCATAGAGATTTTTTATACAAGTGAGCATCGAAATATTTCTTTAACGAACTGCTATAAAATTTTGAAACCAAATACTCTTGTGCTGAAATTCCATATCCTCAGTATCGAGAAGCATAATGTTCCATTATGGTTGCATCAACTATTGTAAAATAGATTAAGTCCTTCGATGTCTTGTAATGCCCTAAATGATTACTCAGCTAATTATTATCTTTCTAAAGGATTGTAGATTTGAGAGTTTCTGTTTCTTTCGTGTTACATGCAATGGATATTCAATCATCACGGCTTGATGTGTTGTGGGGAAATAAATATTGTATCCTATACGTATACAGATCATATTAAATCGAATAAAAGTTTTATGAAATTCAATTCTTATCTTGCCAGAATCATCATTTTTTTTAAATACCGTCTTTATAACGAATTCCAAGAAATATGCCGTCTGCCTAAACGACCACCCCCCCCCCTATTTCAAATTTGACGTCTGAGCCCCGGCCACTCCCTATTTTCAAATCCTTGATCTGCCGTTTGGGGGGGGGGGGGCAAGAAATAGGCAAAGAAAGTTGAGTAGACCTTCAGATTACGCACGGAATAAATGTAACAAAAACAATATTTACAACATTCTATTCTTGCTTTAATACCTCAAAAAATTTTAACGGTCAAACCAACAAAATGTATGTTTTCCCGGCCTATTCTTATAGGCCTAGGCCTACACCATTTTTCTGAACGCGTTCGAGTTTATTTCGTCTATGCGAATAGATTTGGTGGCGGAGTAACACCTTTAACAGAGGCTATATTTGTCAACCTTACCCGACTTTCAAATGGAGAATCTCACTTTTCGGTGAACGGGGACCGAAATACCCCACTTGCGTGTCTGGTATTACAGACCGCTTTCTTTCCCGATATCTTCGCGTACACCAAGCTTCGTGAGAATGAGCAATCTCAGAATCTGGATGAATGTTGTCCTTGTAGTGTGAGGTTCATGAGTAATTATTGTTATAAACTACGACATATAGTATGGATGATAATGTTTGTCAAGTTTATTGCGGACTATGTCATCCTCATAAAATTATTAGATCAAGTAAAAAGGCTTCAATTAAAATAGTTAAACATGACCAGAAATCATTTTGATGTTAAGATATTTTTGAGGCACTTCTCGTCATGATATTGAATTTATAACATACAATGAAACGAGGACATCATAATCATAAAGACGTTCGTTGTGCAGATATGTATTTGCTTATTAATACATACAGTGACAAAAAGAATAATGCGCTATAATCATGAGTAAGAAACCAAGAGGTTTCGGAGAAAGGTAAAAAATCATCCGAGCAGTCAATTAGGCAATTCTTCAACAATCTTTAGTATCAAAAAGTGAAAAGGTTTAACTGTCGTGATAAAAATGAGCTAGTCATAGAGATTTTTTATACAAGTGAGCATCGAAATATTTCTTTAACGAACTGCTATAAAATTTTGAAACCAAATACTCTTGTGCTGAAATTCCATATCCTCAGTATCGAGAAGCATAATGTTCCATTATGGTTGCATCAACTATTGTAAAATAGATTAAGTCCTTCGATGTCTTGTAATGCCCTAAATGATTACTCAGCTAATTATTATCTTTCTAAAGGATTGTAGATTTGAGAGTTTCTGTTTCTTTCGTGTTACATGCAATGGATATTCAATCATCACGGCTTGATGTGTTGTGGGGAAATAAATATTGTATCCTATACGTATACAGATCATATTAAATCGAATAAAAGTTTTATGAAATTCAATTCTTATCTTGCCAGAATCATCATTTTTTTTAAATACCGTCTTTATAACGAATTCCAAGAAATATGCCGTCTGCCTAAACGACCACCCCCCCCCCTATTTCAAATTTGACGTCTGAGCCCCGGCCACTCCCTATTTTCAAATCCTTGATCTGCCGTTTGGGGGGGGGGGGGGGCAAGAAATAGGCAAAGAAAGTTGAGTAGACCTTCAGATTACGCACGGAATAAATGTAACAAAAACAATATTTACAACATTCTATTCTTGCTTTAATACCTCAAAAAATTTTAACGGTCAAACCAACAAAATGTATGTTTTCCCGGCCTATTCTTATAGGCCTAGGCCTACACCATTTTTCTGAACGCGTTCGAGTTTATTTCGTCTATGCGAATAGATTTGGTGGCGGAGTAACACCTTTAACAGAGGCTATATTTGTCAACCTTACCCGACTTTCAAATGGAGAATCTCACTTTTCGGTGAACGGGGACCGAAATACCCCACTTGCGTGTCTGGTATTACAGACCGCTTTCTTTCCCGATATCTTCGCGTACACCAAGCTTCGTGAGAATGAGCAATCTCAGAATCTGGATGAATGTTGTCCTTGTAGTGTGAGGTTCATGAGTAATTATTGTTATAAACTACGACATATAGTATGGATGATAATGTTTGTCAAGTTTATTGCGGACTATGTCATCCTCATAAAAGTATTAGATCAAGTAAAAAGGCTTCAATTAAAATAGTTAAACATGACCAGAAATCATTTTGATGTTAAGATATTTTTGACGCACTTCTCGTCATGATATTGAATTTATAACATACAACGAAACGAGGACATCATAATCATAAAGACGTTTGTTGTGCAGATATGTATTTGCTTATTAATACATACAGTGACAAAAAGAATAATGCGCTATAATCATGAGTAAAAAACCAAGAGGTTTCGGAGAAAGGTAAAAAATCATCCGAGCAGTCAATTAGGCAATTCTTCAACAATCTTTAGTATCAAAAAGTGAAAAGGTTTAGCTGTCGTGATAAAAATGAGCTTGTCATAGAGATTTATCATACAAGTGAGCATCGAAATGTTTCTTTAACGAACTGCTATAAAATTTTGAAACCAAATACTCTTGTGCTGAAATTTCATATCCTCAGTATCGAGAAGCATAATGTTGCATTATGGTTGCATCAACTATTGTAAAATAGATTAAGTCCTTCAATGTCTTGTAATGCCCTAAATGATTACTCAGCTAATTATTATCTTTCTAAAGGATTGTAGATTTGAGAGTTTCTGTTTCTTTCGTGTTACATGCAATGGACATTCAATCATCACGGCTTGATGTGTTGTGGGGAAATAAATATTGTATCCTATACGTATACAGATCATATTAAATCAAATAAAAGTTTTATGAAATTCAATTCTTATCTTGCCAGAATCATCATTTTTTTAAATACCGTCTTTATAACGAATTCCAAGAAATATGCCGCCTGCCTAAACAACCACCCCCCCCCCCCCTATTTCAAATTTGACGTCTGAGCCTCGGCCACTCCCTATTTTCAAATCCTTGATCTGCCGTTTGGGAGGAGGGGCAAGAAATAGGCAAAGAAAGTTGAGTAGACCTTCAGATTACGCACGGAATAAATGTAACAAAAACAATATTTACAACATTCTATTCTTGCTTTAATACCTCAAAAATATTTAACGGTCAAACCAACAAAATGTATGTTTTCCCAGCCTTTTCTTATAGGCCTAGGCCTACACCATTTTTCTGAACGCGTTCGAGTTTATATCGTCTATGCGAATAGATTTGGTGGCGGAGTAACGCCTTTAACAGAGGCTATATTTGTCAACCTTACCCGACTTTCAAATGGAGAATCTCACTTTTCGGTGAACGGGGACCGAAATACCCCACTTGCGTGTCTGGTATTACAGACCGCTTTCTTTCCCGATATCTTCGCGTACACCAAGCTTCGTGAGAATGAGCAATCTCAGAATCTGGATGAATGTTGTCCTTGTAGTGTGAGGTTCATGAGTAATTTTTGTTATAAACTACGACATATAGTATGGATGATAATGTTTGTGAAGTTTATTGCGGACTATGTCATCCTCATAAAAGTATTTGATCAAGTAAAAAGGCTTCAATTAAAATAGTTAAACATGACCAGAAATCATTTCGATGTTAAGATATTTTTGACAATTTTAGACAATATCATATTTAATTGTGTCCATGTACTATATCGAACTAGACAATTATGATGAACTTGAAAGGAACATAATTATAACCAGGAAGTTCCTGATATAACTATGCTTATAAAGTGAAGCAAGGAAGATGAAACTGGCATCTCCCATGTATACCGGTAGCTATGAGAATGGACATAATCCGAACCTATATGAGACTGCGAATAAGACTAGAACATCATGGAGGAGTTCCAAGCAGTACTTATCAAGGTTGGGCTGGCGATGTCCTGGCAAAGTTTGTTTACACTGCAGATTAGGGACTCTAACTCTCTCTTGCTCTGTGGTGAGCTTACCACCAAAATGCACCCCACTTTCGGGTCCAAAGTGGGGTGAAGTTTAAATGGACTGTTTTCGTCATGAGTCATCGCACAAGCATTGAAGAAAACACGCCAATGTATACAGTGTTTATGCACGGTGTATCAACTGCACATGTAATATAAATACACGTGGGCTATACGCATGCAGTTACTATGCAACAACACTGCATGTAGTGTATGTATTAGTACAACATCCGCACACACTTTATCGATATAGCTTGCGCACGTGCTTCCATGTACTAGTACATGCAGTACATGGATAATGACTGCAGTACACGGAACTAACGATCACGTTCGGGCTGCGCTGTGTATATCTTCTATGAGCGCGAGCGCGGATGTCGGCGTGATCTGGTTATCAGTGTGTGTGTGTGTTTATTGGGTTTTTACAGACGTGTATCAATCAGATATGATTATTTACGTCTGGGACCGACCTTTAAACGTCACCATCCGAAAGACGTGACTCAGTTTCGAACCTGCGTCCTCGGCTGAATCAGTTTGTAACTTCCACTTTTTAGCTGGATTACAGGCGCACGCCACAACGCCTAGTTGCTGTGTTATGCTTTAGTCTTATGCAACAGTCGTTTGTTTTAAAAATATTTTAAAATTAAAAAAAATCGGAGTTTTGAGGCATGCACTCGGAATTCGGAGTTGGTATGAAAAATGCGGAGGAACTCCGCCTAAATCGGGGTGATTGGCAGGTATGCTAGTAGCTACTTGTGCCCTCTATATAGCAAGCAATGCCTAAGCAGTACCCATTGGTCCCCCATGTTCCCCTTTTTCTTATGTTAATTGAGAGCGGATTTGATGAGATACTGTAACGACCTGTCAGTGACCACGCTGGGGAGTCTAATCCCTCCTGGCCAAACTAGTGCAGACAGGCTTTAAACTAGCCCTTACCCTATACCTCACCCCAAACACAATTGCAATCCTAACCCTAATCCTACATCTTTGACATAATAGAGCGCAGAGAAATTGTCACCGGAACAAGTATCAGAACACCATCTGGATCATTTTTACCTCTGATTGGCAGGTTGCCCAGCTCTGTAGGTATGATCTCATACTCTAGTGTTTCAGCAGAGTTGCCACATACTTCAATGTCCTCGGAGGCAGGGCGGGCCTCAATCCTGAAATCGGAAGACTCCGCCATTGAGAGCTGGATCTGAGTAGCACAAATAAAATTAATAAATAATAAACGCCATGAATAAAATATTCCACAGGGGTGTTTTTACATCTAAAATGTGGAGTTCCAATAATAAATAATAACAACAATCACAACATAAATAGCAATAATTATAATAATAGTAATACAATATTGACTGGCTTTGAGGGCAATGTGAGAATTAATTGCCCATAAATAATAAAGCAAATGTTACATATTTTGGGTCACCATGAGCTGACCATGAGTTGACAATTATAATAATAGTAATACAATATTGACTGGCTTTGAGGGCAATGTGAGAATAAATTGCCCCAAAATAATAAAGCAAATGTCACATGTTTTGGGCCACCATGAGCCGACAGTTTCATTTTCCAATACGAATTCCTGTGACAATGTTTTTAAAGTATTGACTTGTACTCACCTTCAAACAGCTGCTCAGGTAGTTGAAGATGGTCACCTTGACAGGGACCTTCTCCCCTCGAATGATGGAGTACGGAAGGGTGAAGGAGAGGAAGAAGGGCTGGAACGCTCGGATGGATGCAGCCTCTGCCACGCCTATACCATGCTCAGATGAGAGGCAGAAGGCACTAGCTACCCAGTCAGTGATGGTGTCCGGGATCTCTTCTTCTATCACACTTTGCCCATCAGACCTGACAGAGAGAAGTACCCCATGAAAGAAAATGCTTAGTGTTGAGACTCTCGTCCTTTGTTTTTGGTGAAGCACGTAATGCTTGTGTCATTATAAGAAAAGAGCTGTGGTTTTTCGGATCAAACATGAACAAGCCTTAAATGGTGGTTCTAAGAGAAACATCAGAAACCTCAGTTCCTCCCAAAAGTCTCTCCTTTATACTATTCCTCAAATAAATACAAAGTTTTATCGGTCAAGCTCTTTGCAGCCCTTTGGAATAAATTGCCAGAATATATAAAAACATGTGATACTGTTGACAACTTTAGAACATGTCTCAAATTTCTTTTTAAAAGCAATTTAAATTGTTAACTTAAAGCCTGTCTGCACTAGTTTGGCAAGGAGGGATTAGACCTCCCCGCATGGTCACAGACAGGTGGTTATCTCATCACATCAGCTCTCAATTAACATAAGAAAAAGAGGATCATTGGGGACCAAAGGGCACCACTTAGGCATTGTTTTCTATGTAGAGGGAGCAAGTAGCTACAAGTAGAAAGTGCAGACAGGCTTTAAGTAACATATGTTGAGCATATCTTACTTTTCTCAATATTCTCTTTCTTTTTCTTTCCTTCTCTCTATTATATTCATAGGGACATATTTGTGATATGCGCTATATAAGTATTGTATATTATTAGTTCACCTTTGGCATATAGTCAGAGTCCAGGAGTTGAGATACCAAAAAGGATAACAAATTGATGGTTATAACGACTGGTTCTTTTTTTCTTCTCCATCTTCTTCTTCTTTGGTGAAATAAATGTATATTACGCCAATATCATACAGTACAAAGATTTTTTTCCGTAATGAACAAATTTCCATTCAGTTACTCAAAAAGGACAAAATCGTACCGTGAAGCGATTGATTCATATATGTCAGTCGGATGAAACTTCATGACCAAAACAGAAACACCATCAATTTCTTTGTATGATTGGTATGATAAGTTTGCTTGGAAATGTTGTGAAAATGCCCATGACACGCCCTCCCCCCCCCAAAAAAAAAAGAAGAGGAAATTGCTGTTTTCTGTAATTTTGCGACGATAAGACTAAACTTGGTAGTTTGACAACATTTTGTGGAAGTGAAAGAGGCCAAAGACAAACTATTATTACTATCATTATTTCATTTGGTAGATAAACAAACATGTAGACACAATTCATGAATGAAACTATCACGATGAAAGCAAAAGACAGGCAAAATCATTCATGTAAATGCATTTCTTTTCCTGAGCATGCTTTCCCTAGCTGCCTGGAGGGACAAAGGCAAATCAAAATCACTGCTGTCACCGTGAGGCTTGTAATCCAGACTTGGGAAAGCATGCTTACTTGTGGAGGTGTCATGGTATAGCGGGTCATTCACTTGACTCTCAACCCAAGGGTCGAGGGTTCGAATCCCAGCCCAGCACTAACGTCACATTGCCTCAGATTTTGAAACAAAATCCTGGATTTAGCTCATGCTGCAATCATGATTATAAACCTTTAGGTCAGTCAGGAATTCCACAACTTTTACTAGGCCCATCACCTGATTATCAAGATATTTATGATTGGACATCGAAATTTCATTTTTCGTTTTCCTAACAGCTTTTATAACACTACAGTCTATTGGGGAATATGAGTATGGTAAAACCGGTCACTCAAAGATTTTTTCTTTTTTGAGGCACTTCATGATCATTTTGAAGCACAATTTTTTAGGGCTTCAATATTACATCATATCACAGACACTGATAACACGTATGGCCATGCATCTCGGATTTAACATTGTTAAACGGTGCCTTTAATAGAGTGTTATATATATTTGGATATGATGTTGGAGCCCCATGAGCGTCACAGTCATGTGCGCTACAAAAGAAGCCACCCTTATTATTCATTAATTACCATCACCTACCCCAGTCTTTTGAGATTCCAGAGCCATGTTTCAGGAAAGTAGCTGCGCAGCTTTGTAGGCGGGGCTGCCTGCTGCTCATCCTGCTCCACATCTAACTCTACATTTTGCAATATCACCATGTCAGGTACACCTCGTTCAAGACCCAGATCCGAGTCGCCCACAGGAGCGTGCGCCATTGAAAACGAATAAAAAGTAGATAAACATCCCCATGGTGCTGTATCGAAAGAACAAAACAAAATCATAATATTGACTGTATTTATATAGCACCTTTCTCCAAAGGATACGAAGCACTAGCTGTCCTCCTAGTCTATAAACAAAAGCGCGGGGTACACGGTAGTACAATTTATTTCACGCTGTCATTTTTATAAACAAACGCACAGTTGTAGGCCTACTTGTAGCAGTAGAAATTACTTAAACTCTGTCATGCTTTAATATCAAAAACGCAGAATTTGTAGTGGAAGTTATTTAAACTCCGTCATGTTTATAAACAAACACACGATCTTAGAAGAAATAATTTTAAACTCTGTCATGTTTAAAAACAACCAGATACCGGTAGTTGTAGTAGAAATTATTTTAACTCCATGATCAATCATGTTTATAAACAAATGCATATTTGTAGTAGAAATTATTTTTAAATGTCATATTTATAAACAAATTACACACATGCAATTGTGGTAGAAATTATATTAACTCCATGATACTCATAAACAAACGCACATAATTTGTAGTAGAAGTTATTTAAACTCCGTCATGTAATATAAACAAACACACGGTCTTAGAAGAAATTATTTTAAACTCCGTCATGTTTAAAATCAACCAAACAGTTGTAGTAGAAATTATTTTAACTCCGTCATGTTTATTAACAAACGCACGATTGTACGTAGAAATTATTTGTAAATGTTATGTTTATAAACACACGCACAGCTGTGGTTAGAAGTTATTTTAACTCCGACTTGTTTATAATATAGAAATGTCAATGTCGGGACACTCGATATATAATTTTGAGTCGTGCGCATGTACAGTGTACCGACTTAAACGCTTGCCAGCGCTGCGCGTATATTTATTAAATCAATTCATCCTACTGCAGTCGGACGATTATCACGCCGTCGCGTTCTGGCGCAGTGTTGTATAATATTTGTACTCCTGTCACTGATCATTGCGCCGATCGTTCTGTAGCGCGCATTGCAGGATCCTGCATCGGAACGACAGCAATAATAAATATCTCATGCCTAAGGACAAATTAAACCCATTGCCTGCTGGAACCAGGTGATCCCTGTATTAAGCCTATGGGAACTAGAGAATTCAGTAGTCAACAGGTTAAGAAGAATTGCAGAGATATGTTATCAAATGGTTCTTGAAGATTACAAGTGAAGTACTATTTCTTAGAAATGCAGAGAGTTTGTTCCAAAAGCGTGGGGCCACGGATCAAAAGGAATTGAAACCAGCCTGTTTCTAAAGGAAGTTGGGAATGAGAAAGGAATGAGCTGATGTAGATTAAAGTGAATCTAAATACAAACACCTAGGGTGGTATTCTCGAAAGTGGACTAACTTTAGTCCATGGTTTAATCCTCAGACTAAGTATGGAATGCCAAGTGTCCATATGAATATGTTTTTGAATAATGTAATCTGTCACTATATTAAAATAAATTTAATAACATAATTAATAAACAACAATTTAACTACCGGTATGAAAAAATTATATTATCACTGTCATTTAGGGACATCAAATTATTCAACAATATATTCATATGGACACTTGGCATTCCATACTTAGTCGGAGGATTAAAGTTAGTCCGCTTTCGAGAATACCACCCTTAATGTCTATTCTCTACTACCTATTGAAATATTGATATCTTCTTACGTTTCTTTTCTGATTTATTTCCATTATAACCAATTGACTACTAAATTTCTCACTTCCCATAGGCTTACCACAACAGACACCCAGTTAATGGAGGCAATGGGCTAAAACCATAATAAATACAATCTTAAAGTTATCTAATCAACTTAGCTCTCAATTAACATAAGAAAAAGGGGATCATGGGGGACCAACAGGTACCGCTTAGGCATTGTTTGCTATAAAGAGGGCGCAAGTAGCTATAAGTAGTACAGTGGGGCTTTAAATAATAAGGTAGGAATTTATTCCTTGAAACGCAGCGCGCGTAACAGCTATACTGCTAAAGCCAGGGTAATTATGCTGCATTATTGTAGAGCGCTTAGAGACTTCTGATAAAGTACATGTTAGTGTTAGGCGCTATACAAGCAAATATAATTATTATTATTCATCCAAACCTTCTTGACAAAATCATTAGCAACCTTGAGAAACACTTACGGCAGATGCTTCTCCTCTCCCAGCAAGGTCTGGTTTCTAACTTGAGATCAGTATGGACACCTACACCTGCAGTCTGGGAGTGGATAGAAGAATCATCAAACCAAGGATAATAATAATGAATAATAATAACATTTAATTTTTATATAGCGCTTAATACAAATGTCTAAGGATTCACACCTACTCTGTATAGCTACATTAACCACTGGCAAGTAAGTCTATGCTTGGTTGTATGACACATGCTCCGGCGGTATATACTCCTGTTTCACAAAGACTAAGATCGATTTTAAGTTGGACTAAACTATGGCAGGCCATTCATGCCACCGGTTGCTCTCACCAGTATGATCTTTAGATGATATTTTTTCCTTCAGTAATGTGACCATGATTTGTACATGTATGTCCCTTGAGAGACCATTGCCAGTAAATGGTGAGAGCAAACAGTTGCATTACAGCCTGCCATAGTTAAGTCCAACTTAAAGTCGATCTTAGTCTTTGTGACACACTCCCCTTGATCTATTTCCTATGGTATACAAATTCCCAGTTTCCATCCTGGTCCAAATATGATTAATAACAATAATAATAATTGGATTCATATAGCGCCTTTTCTAGAGGATACAAGGTGCTGTCCCTTTATCTCAATCAACACATTAAGAAGATTTGTAGAGGTACTTTTTCAGATGTTTTTTGAAGAAGTCAAGTGAAGTACTATTTCTTAGAAATCAAGGGAGTTTATTCCATAGACGTGGGAGATTGGGATGAAAGAATTTGAAGCCAGCCCATTCTCAGGATTTTTCAGGAGCCGCTGTACATTATACATGTACTTAATCCATATCCCAATGCAACCCTAAACTTAAAGAGAAGGTTGAGTTCTGGGAAGAGGTGAAAAATAATTTGTGAGCATTACTCATTCTTATTATGCAAGTGTGGAAGAACATCAGTTAAGACATGTTCCCTGAAAAGCATGGCTCTTCAAATGCCTTCATATTCTAAATATGCATGTAACATCGTAAAAATCGGGGGGCCGGCTTTTTACGCCACGTGTTCGTGTAGTCCCACATACATCTTTTTGTGCAAGTGTTTGTAACTTTACCAAGACTTGGCCACATTTATTATCATTTTGATGATTCCAGAACCTTGCAATACACACAAATTCTTATATGCTAGATGATCAACCTTTTCTGGTCGGTTCCACACCGTTTCTTTCACAATGCAATCGCATGACCAGAACTCAACTTCATCTTTAACCTAAAACCCAATCTCAAACCTAACCTAAAACCCAATCTCAAACCTTAACTACAACCCAATCTCAAACTTAACCTAAAACTCAATCTCAAACTTAACCTAAAACCCAATCTCAATCGTAACCGAAAACCCAATTTCAACTCAACTTAAACCCAATTTCAAACTTAACCTAAAACCCCATCTCAAACTTAACCTAAAACCCAAAGGTGCAACTTACCCTGAAGCCTTCAGCGCTGTCGACATGCCTGCTTGAGAATGAAGAAGATGAGCCAGATGGGCAGCTTAAATTGCGTGATCCTTGGATAACATTAAGGCTGTTCAAGGGATTCAACACCTGCAGCAGAAGCACAAACAGTATTAGTAGTTAGGGTAGTAGTAAAAGTAGAAGTAGAAGTAGAAGTAAATGTAAAAGTAGAAGTAGAAGTAAAAGCAGTAGAAGAAGTAGAAGTAGAAGTAGAAGTAGAAGTAGAAGTAAAAGTAGAAGTAGAAGTAGTAGTAAAAGTAGAAGTAGAAGTAGAAGTAGAAGTAGAAGTAGAAGAAGAAATAGAAGGAGAAGGTGAAGGAGAAGGAGACAGAAGGAGAAGGAGAAGAAGAAGAAGGAGAAGGAGAAGGAGAAGTAGTAGTAGTAGTAGTAGTAGTAAAATAGAAGTAGTAGTATTAGTAGTCGTAGTAGTAGTAGTAGTAGAATTAGAAGTAGAATTAGAAGTAGAATTAGAAGTAGAAGTAGAAGTGGAAGGAGAAGTAGATAGAGTAGTAGTAGTACTAGTAGTAGTAGTATTAGTAGATGTAGTAGAAGTAGAACAGAAGTAGATGTAGAAGTAGAAGTAGAAGTAGATGTAGGAGTAGTAGTAGTAGTAATAGTAGTAGAATTAGAAGTACATGTACATGTACATGCCATGAGATCAACCCTGACCCTCATATGCGTTTGAAAGGGGTGTAGGGGCAAATATTGTAAAAAGTCGAATAAACACCACTTTTAGGCCGAAATATTAAGGGCCGGGGTGGTCCAGCATTTTGGCTGAAAAAATTCAAATATTTAAATAGGCTAGTTTCCTCACAATAAAATGTCTCTACATGCCATGAGATCAACCCTGACCCTCATATGCGTTCAAAAGGGGTGTAGGGGCAAATATTGTAAAAAGTTGAATAAACACCACTTTTAGGCCAAAATGTTAAGGGCCGGGGTGGTCCAGCATTTTGGCTGAAAAAATTCAAATATTTAAATAGGCTAGTTTCCTCAAAATAAACGTCTCTACATGCCATGAGATCAACCCTGACTCTCATATGCGTTTGAAAGGGGTGTAGGGGCAAATATTGTAAAAATTCAAATAAACGCCACTTTCAGGCCGAAATGTTAAGGGCCGGGGTGGTCCAGCATTTTGGCTAAAAAAATTCAAATATTTAATTAGGCTAGTTTCCTCAGAATAAATGTCTCTACATGCCATGAGATGGAACCTGACCCTCAAATGCGTTTGAAAGGGATGTACGGGCAAATATTGTAAAAAGTCGAATAAACACCACTTTAAGGCCGAAATGTTAAGGGCCGGGGTGGTCCAGCATTTTGGCTAAAAAAATTCAAATATTAAAATAGGCTAGTTTCCTCAGAATAAATGTCTCTACATGCCATGAGATGGAACCTGACCCTCATATGCGTTCAAAAGGGATGTACGGGCAAATATTGTAAAAAGTCGAATAAACACTACTTTTAGGCCGAAATGTTAAGGTCCGGGGTGGTCCAGCATTTTGGCCGAAAAAATTCAAATATTTAAATAGGCTAGTTTCCTCAAAATAAATGTCTCTACATGCAATGAGATCAACCCTGACCCTCATATGCATTTGAAAGGGGTGTAGGGGCAATTATTGTAAAAAGTCGAATAAACGCCACTTTCAAGCCGAAATGTTAAGGGCCAAGGTGGTCCAGCATTTTGGCTAAAAAAATTCAAATATTTAAATAGGCTAGTTTCCTCAGAATAAATGTCTCTACATGCCATGAGATGGAACCTGACCCTCATATGCGTTCGAAAGGGATGTAGGGGCAAAAATTGTAAAAAGTCGAATAAACACTACTTTTAGGCCGAAATGTTAAGGTCCCGGGTGGTCCAGCATTTTGGCCGAAAAAATTCAAATATTTAAATGGGCTAGTTTCCTCAAAATAAATGTCTCTACATGCCATGATATCAACCCTGACCCTCATATGCGTTTGAAAGGGGTGTAGGGGCAAATATTGTAAAAAGTCGAATAAACACCACTTTTAGGCCGAAATGTTAAGGTCCGGGGTGGTCCAGGATTTTGGCCGAAAAAATTCAAATATTTAAATAGGCTAGTTTCCTCAAAATAAATGTCTCTACATTGTAAAAATTCAAATAAACACCACTTTCAGGCCGAAATGGTAAGGGCCGGGGTGGTCCAGCATTTTGGCTAAAAAAATTCAAATATTTAAATAGGCTAGTTTCCTCAGAATAAATGTCTCTACATGCCATGAGATGGAACCTGACCCTCATATGCATTCGAAAGGGATGTACGGGCAAATATTGTAAAAAGTCGAATAAACACCACTTTAAGGCCGAAATGTTAAGGGCCGGGGTGGTCCAGCATTTTGGCTAAAAAAATTCAAATATTAAAATAGGCTAGTTTCCTCAGAATAAATGTCTCTACATGCCATAAGATGGAACCTGACCCTCATATGCGTTCGAAAGGGATGTACGGGCAAATATTGTAAAAAGTCGAATAAACACTACTTTTAGGCCGAAATGTTAAGGTCCGGGGTGGTCCAGCATTTTGGCCGAAAAAATTCAAATATTTAAATAGGCTAGTTTCCTTAAAATAAATGTCTCTACATGCAATGAGATCAACCCTGACCCTCATATGCATTTGAAAAAGGTGTAGGGGCAATTATTGTAAAAAGTCGAATAAACGCCACTTTCAAGCCGAAATGTTAAGGGCCAAGGTGGTCCAGCATTTTGGCTAAAAAAATTCAAATATTTAAATAGGCTAGTTTCCTCAGAATAAATGTCTCTACATGCCATGAGATGGAACCTGACCCTCATATGCGTTCGAAAGGGATGTAGGGGCAAAAATTGTAAAAAGTCGAATAAACACTACTTTTAGGCCGAAATGTTAAGGTCCGGGGTGGTCCAGCATTTTGGCCGAAAAAATTCAAATATTTAAATGGGCTAGTTTCCTCAAAATAAATGTCTCTACATGCCATGATATCAACCCTGACCCTCATATGCGTTTGAAAGGGGTGTAGGGGCAAATATTGTAAAAAGTCGAATAAACACCACTTTTAGGCCGAAATGTTAAGGTCCGGGGTGGTCCAGGATTTTGGCCGAAAAAATTCAAATATTTAAATAGGCTAGTTTCCTCAAAATAAATGTCTCTACATTGTAAAAATTCAAATAAACACCACTTTCAGGCCGAAATGGTAAGGGCCGGGGTGGTCCAGCATTTTGGCTAAAAAAATTCAAATATTTAAATAGGCTAGTTTCCTCAGAATAAATGTCTCTACATGCCATGAGATGGAACCTGACCCTCATATGCATTCGAAAGGGATGTACGGGCAAATATTGTAAAAAGTCGAATAAACACCACTTTTAGGCCAAAATGTTAAGGGCCGGGGTGGTCCAGCATTTTGGCTGAAAAAAATTCAAATATTTAAATAGGCTAGTTTCCTCAAAATAAACGTCTCTACATGCCATGAGATCAACACTGACTCTCATATGCGTTTGAAAGGGGTGTAGGGGCAAATATTGTAAAAATTCAAATAAACTTCACTTTCAGGCCGAAATGTTAAGGGCCGGGGTGGTCCAGCATTTTGGCTAAAAAAATTCAAATATTTAATTAGGCTAGTTTCCTCAGAATAAATGTCTCTACATGCCATGAGATGGAACCTGACCCTCAAATGCGTTTGAAAGGGATGTACGGGCAAATATTGTAAAAAGTCGAATAAACACCACTTTAAGGCCGAAATGTTAAGGGCCGGGGTGGTCCAGCATTTTGGCTAAAAAAATTCAAATATTAAAATAGGCTAGTTTCCTCAGAATAAATGTCTCTACATGCCATGAGATGGAACCTGACCCTCATATGCGCTTGAAAAGGGTGTAGGGGCAAATATTGTAAAAAGTCGAATAAACACCACTTTTAGGCCGAAATGTTAAGGTCCGGGGTGGTCCAGGATTTTGGCCGAAAAAATTCAAATATTTAAATAGCTAGTTTCCTCAGAATAAATGTCTGTACTTGCCATGAGATCAACCCTGACCCTCATATGCGTTTGAAAGGGGTGTAGGGGCAAATATTGTAAAAAAGTCGAATAAACACCACTTTTAGGCCGAAATGTTAAGGTCCGGGGTGGTCCAGGATTTTGGCCGAAAAAATTCAAATATTTAAATAGGCTAGTTTCCTCAAAATAAATGTCTCTACATGCCATGAGATCAACCCTGACCCTCATATGCGTTTGAAAGGGGTGTAGGGGCAATTATTGTAAAAAGTCGAATAAACGCCACTTTCAGGCCGAAATGTTAAGGGCCAGGGTGGTCCAGCATTTTGGCTAAAAAAATTCAAATATTTAAATAGGCTAGTTTCCTCAGAATAAATGTCTCTACATGCCATGAGATCAACCCTGACCCTCATATGCGTTTGAAAGGGGTGTAGGGGCAATTATTGTAAAAAGTCGAATAAACGCCACTTTCAGGCCGAAATGTTAAGGGCCGGGGTGGTCCAGCATTTTGGCTAAAAAAATTCAAATATTTAAATAGGCTAGTTTCCTCAAAATAAATGTCTCTACATGCCATGAGATCAACCCTGACCCTCATATGCGTTTGAAAGGGGTGTAGGGGCAAATATTGTAAAAAAGTCGAATAAACACCACTTTTAGGCCGAAATGTTAAGGTCCGGGGTGGTGAAGGTATTTTGGCCGAAAAAATTCAAATATTTAAATAGGCTAGTTTCCTCAAAATAAATGTCTCTACATGCCATGAGATCAACCCTGACCCTCATATGCGTTTGAAAGGGGTGTAGGGGCAATTATTGTAAAAAGTCGAATAAACGCCACTTTCAGGCCGAAATGTTAAGGGCCGGGGTGGTCCAGCATTTTGGCTAAAAAAATTCAAATATTTAAATAGGCTAGTTTCCTCAGAATAAATGTCTCTACATGCCATGAGATCAACCCTGACCCTCATATGCGTTTGAAAGGGGTGTAGGGGCAATTATTGTAAAAAGTCGAATAAACGCCACTTTCAGGCCGAAATGTTAAGGGCCGGGGTGGTCCAGGATTTTGGCTAAAAAAATTCAAATATTTAAATAGGCTAGTTTCCTCAGAATAAATGTCTCTACATGCCATGAGATCAACCCTGACCCTCATATGCGTTTGAAAGGGGTGTAGGGGCAATTATTGTAAAAAGTCGAATAAACGCCACTTTCAGGCCGAAATGTTAAGGGCCGGGGTGGTCCAGCATTTTGGCTAAAAAAATTCAAATATTTAAATAGGCTAGTTTCCTCAAAATAAATGTCTCTACATGCCATGAGATCAACCCTGACCCTCATATGCGTTTGAAAGAGGTGTAGGGGCAAATATTGTAAAAAGTTGAATAAACACCACTTTTAGGCCGAAATGTTAAGGTCCGGGGTGGTCCAGGATTTTGGCCGAAAAAATTCAAATATTTAAATAGGCTAGTTTCCTCAAAATAAATGTCTCTACATGCCATGAGATCAACCCTGACCCTCATATGCGTTTGAAAGGGGTGTAGGGGCAAATATTGTAAAAAGTCAAATAAACACCACTTTTAGGCCGAAATGTTAAGGGCCGGGGTGGTCCAGCATTTTGGCTGAAAAAATTCAAATATTTAAATAGGCTAGTTTCCTCAAAATAAATGTCTCTACATGCCATGAGATCAACCCTGACTCTCACATGCGTTTGAAAGGGGTGTAGAGGCAAATATTGTAAAAATTCAAATAAACACCACTTTCAGGCCGAAATGGTAAGGGCCGGGGTGGTCCAGCATTTTGGCTAATAAAATTCAAATATTTAAATAGGCTAGTTTCCTCAGAATAAATGTCTCTACATGCCATGAGATCAACCCTGACCCTCATATGCGTTTGAAAGGGGTGTAGGGGCAAATATTGTAAAAAGTCGAATAAACACCACTTTTAGGCCGAAATGTTAAGGTCCGGGGTGGTCCAGGTATTTTGGCCGAAAAAATTCAAATATTTAAATAGGCTAGTTTCCTCAAAATAAATGTCTCTACATGCCATGAGATCAACCCTGACCCTCATATGCGTTTGAAAGGGGTGTAGGGGCAATTATTGTAAAAAGTCGAATAAACGCCACTTTCAGGCCGAAATGTTAAGGGCCGGGGTGGTCCAGCATTTTGGCTAAAAAAATTCAAATATTTAAATAGGCTAGTTTCCTCAGAATAAATGTCTCTACATGCCATGAGATCAACCCTGACCCTCATATGCGTTTGAAAGGGGTGTAGGGGCAATTATTGTAAAAAGTCGAATAAACGCCACTTTCAGGCCGAAATGTTAAGGGCCGGGGTGGTCCAGCATTTTGGCTAAAAAAATTCAAATATTTAAATAGGCTAGTTTCCTCAAAATAAATGTCTCTACATGCCATGAGATCAACCCTGACCCTCATATGCGTTTGAAAGAGGTGTAGGGGCAAATATTGTAAAAAGTCGAATAAACACCACTTTTAGGCCGAAATGTTAAGGTCCTGGGTGGTCCAGGATTTTGGCCGAAAAAATTCAAATATTTAAATAGGCTAGTTTCCTCAAAATAAATGTCTCTACATGCCATGAGATCAACCCTGACTCTCACATGCGTTTGAAAGGGGTGTAGGGGCAAATATTGTAAAAATTCAAATAAACACCACTTTCAGGCCGAAATGGTAAGGTCCGGGGTGGTCCAGCATTTTGGCTAAAAAAATTCAAATATTTAAATAGGCTAGTTTCCTCAGAATAAATGTCTCTACATGCCATGAGATGGAACCTGACCCTCATATGCATTCGAAAGGGATGTACGGGCAAATATTGTAAAAAGTCGAATAAACATCACTTTTAGGCCGAAATGTTAAGGTCCGGGGTGGTCCAGCATTTTGGCCGAAAAAATTCAAATATTTAAATAGGCTAGTTTCCTCAGAATAAATGTCTGTACATGCCATGAGATCAACCCTGACCCTCATATGCGTTTGAAAGGGGTGTAGGGGCAATTATTGTAAAAAGTCGAATAAACACTACTTTTAGGCCGAAATGTTAAGGTCCGGGGTGGTCCCGCATTTTGGCCGAAAAAATTCAAATATTTAAATAGGCTAGTTTCCTCAGAATAAATGTCTGTACATGCCATGAGATCAACCCTGACCCTCATATGCGTTTGAAAGGGGTGTAGGGGCAATATTGTAAAAAGTCGAATAAACGCCACTTTCAGGCCGAAATGTTAAGGGCCGGGGTGGTCCAGCATTTTGGCTAAAAAAATTCAAATGTTTAAATAGGCTAGTTTCCTCAAAATAAATGTCTCTACATGCCATGAGATCAACCCTGACCCTCATATGCGTTTGAAAGGGGTGTAGGAGCAAATATTGTAAAAAGTCGAATAAACACTACTTTTAGGCCAAATGTTAAGGTCCGGGGTGGTCCCGCATTTTGGCCGAAAAAATTCAAATATTTAAATAGGCTAGTTTCCTCAGAATAAATGTCTGTACATGCCATGAGATCAACCCTGACCCTCATATGCGTTTGAAAGGGGTGTAGGGGCAAATATTGTAAAAAAGTCGAATAAACACCACTTTTAGGCCGAAATGTTAAGGTCCGGGGTGGTCCAGGTATTTTGGCCGAAAAAATTCAAATATTTAAATAGGCTAGTTTCCTAAAAATAAATGTCTCTACATGCCATGAGATCAACCCTGACCCTCATATGCGTTTGAAAGGGGTGTAGGGGCAATTATTGTAAAAAGTCGAATAAACGCCACTTTCAGGCCGAAATGTTAAGGGCCGGGGTGGTCCAGCATTTTGGCTAAAAAAATTCAAATATTTAAATAGGCTAGTTTCCTCAGAATAAATGTCTCTACATGCCATGAGATCAACCCTGACCCTCATATGCGTTTGAAAGGGGTGTAGGGGCAAATATTGTAAAAAGTCGAATAAACGCCACTTTCAGGCCGAAATGTTAAGGGCCGGGGTGGTCCAGCATTTTAGCTAAAAAAATTCAAATATTTAAATAGGCTAGTTTCCTCAAAATAAATGTCTCTACATGCCATGAGATGGACCCTGACCCTCATATGCGTTTGAAAGGGGTGTAGGGGCAAATATTGTAAAAAGTCTAATAAACGCCACTTTTAGGCCGAAATGTTAAGGGCCGGGGTGGTCCAGCATTTTGGCTGAAAAAATTCAAATATATAAATAGGCTAGTTTCCTCACAATAAAATGTCTCTACATGCCATGAGATCAACCCTGACCCTCATATGCGTTCGAAAGGGTTGTAGGGGCAAATATTGTAAAAATTCAAATAAACACCACTTTCAGGCCGAAATGGTAAGGGCCGGGGTGGTCCAGCATTTTGGCTAAAAAAATTCAAATATTTAAATAGGCTAGTTTCCTCAGAATAAATGTCTCTACATGCCATGAGATGGAACCTGACCCTCATATGCGTTCGAAAGGGGTGTAGGGGCAAATATTGTAAAAAGTCGAATAAACACCACTTTTAGGCCGAAATGTTAAGGTCCGGGGTGGTCCAGCATTTTGGCCGAAAAAATTCAAATATTTAAATAGGCTAGTTTCCTCAAAATAAATGTCTCTACATGCCATGAGATCAACCCTGACCCTCATATGCGTTTGAAAGGGGTGTAGGGGCAAATATTGTAAAAAGTCGAATAAACACCACTTTTAGGCCGAAATGTTAAGGTCCGGGGTGGTCCAGGATTTTGGCCGAAAAAATTCAAATGTTTAAATAGGCTAGTTTCCTCAAAATAAATGTCTCTAAATGCCATGAGATGGACCCTGACCCTGATATGCGTTTGAAAGGGGTGTAGGGGCAAATATTGTAAAAAGTCTAATAAACGCCACTTTTAGGCCGAAATGTTAAGGGCCGGGGTGGTCCAGCATTTTGGCTGAAAAAATTCAAATATATAAATAGGCTAGTTTCCTCACAATAAAATGTCTCTACATGCCATGAGATCAACCCTGACCCTCATATGCGTTCGAAAGGGTTGTAGGGGCAAATATTGTAAAAAGTCAAATAAATACCACTTTCAGGCCGAAATGTTAAGGGCCGGGGTGGTCCAGCATTTTGGCTAAAAAAATTCAAATATTTAAATAGGCTAGTTTCCTCAGAATAAATGTCTCTACATGCCATGAGATCAACCCTGACCCTCATATGCGTTTGAAAGGGGTGTAGGGGCAATTATTGTAAAAAGTCGAATAAACGCCACTTTCAGGCCGAAATGTTAAGGGCCGGGGTGGTCCAGCATTTTGGCTAAAAAAATTCAAATATTTAAATAGGCTAGTTTCCTCAAAATAAATGTCTCTACATGCCATGAGATCAACCCTGACCCTCATATGCGTTTGAAAGAGGTGTAGGGGCAAATATTGTAAAAAGTCGAATAAACACCACTTTTAGGCCGAAATGTTAAGGTCCGGGGTGGTCCAGGATTTTGGCCGAAAAAATTCAAATATTTAAATAGGCTAGTTTCCTCAAAATAAATGTCTCTACATGCCATGAGATGGACCCTGACCCTCATATGCGTTTGAAAGGGGTGTAGGGGCAAATATTGTAAAAAGTCAAATAAACACCACTTTTAGGCCGAAATGTTAAGGGCCGGGGTGGTCCAGCATTTTGGCTGAAAAAATTCAAATATTTAAATAGGCTAGTTTCCTCAAAATAAATGTCTCTACATGCCATGAGATCAACCCTGACCCTCATATGCGTTTGAAAGGGGTGTAGGGGCAAATATTGTAAAAAGTCAAATAAACACCACTTTCAGGCCGAAATGGTAAGGGCCGGGGTGGTCCAGCATTTTGGCTAAAAAAATTCAAATATTTAAATAGGCTAGTTTCCTCAGAATAAATGTCTCTACATGCCATGAGATGGAACCTGACCCTCATATGCATTCGAAAGGGATGTAGGGGCAAATATTGTAAAAAGTCGAATAAACATCAATTTTAGGCCGAAATGTTAAGGTCCGGGGTGGTCCAGCATTTTGGCCGAAAAAATTCAAATATTTAAATAGGCTAGTTTCCTCAAAATAAATGTCTCTACATGCCATGAGATCAACCCTGACCCTCATATGCGTTTGAAAGGGGTGTAGGGGCAAATATTGTAAAAAGTCAAATAAACACCACTTTCAGGCCGAAATGGTAAGGGCCGGGGTGGTCCAGCATTTTGGCTAAAAAAATTCAAATATTTAAATAGGCTAGTTTCCTCAGAATAAATGTCTCTACATGCCATGAGATGGAACCTGACCCTCATATGCATTCGAAAGGGATGTAGGGGCAAATATTGTAAAAAGTCGAATAAACATCAATTTTAGGCCGAAATGTTAAGGTCCGGGGTGGTCCAGCATTTTGGCCGAAAAAATTCAAATATTTAAATAGGCTAGTTTCCTCAAAATAAATGTCTCTACATGCCATGAGATCAACCCTGACCCTCATATGCGTTCGAAAGGGATGTAGGGGCAAATATTGTAAAAAGTCGAATAAACACCACTTTTAGGCCGAAATGTTAAGGTCCGGGGTGGTCCAGCATTTTGGCCGAAAAAATTCAAATATTTAAATAGGCTAGTTTCCTCAGAATAAATGTCTCTACATGCCATGAGATCAACCCTGACCCTCATATGCGTTTGAAAGGGGTGTAGGGGCAAATATTGTAAAAAGTCGAATAAACACCACTTTTAGGCCGAAATGTTAAGGTCCGGGGTGGTCCAGGATTTTGGCCGAAAAAATTCAAATATTTAAATAGGCTAGTTTCCTCAAAATAAATGTCTCTACATGCCATGAGATCAACCCTGACCCTCATATGCGTTTGAAAGGGGTGTAGGGGCAATTATTGTAAAAAGTCGAATAAACGCCACTTTCAGGCCGAAATGTTAAGGGCCGGGGTGGTCCAGCATTTTGGCTAAAAAAATTCAAATATTTAAATAGGCTAGTTTCCTCAGAATAAATGTCTCTACATGCCATGAGATCAACCCTGACCCTCATATGCGTTTGAAAGGGGTGTAGGGGCAAATATTGTAAAAAGTCGAATAAACGCCACTTTCAGGCCGAAATGTTAAGGGCCGGGCTGGTCCAGCATTTTGGCTGAAAAAATTCAAATATTTAAATAGGCTAGTTTCCTCACAATAAAATGTCTCTACATGCCATGAGATCAACCCTGACCCTCATATGCGTTCGAAAGGGTTGTAGGGGCAAATATTGTAAAAAGTCGAATAAATACCACTTTCAGGCCGAAATGTTAAGGGCCGGGGTGGTCCAGCATTTTGGCTAAAAAAATTCAAATATTTAAATAGGCTAGTTTCCTCAGAATAAATGTCTCTACATGCCATGAGATCAACCCTGACCCTCATATGCGTTTGAAAGGGGTGTAGGGGCAATTATTGTAAAAAGTCGAATAAACGCCACTTTCAGGCCGAAATGTTAAGGGCCGGGGTGGTCCAGCATTTTGGCTAAAAAAATTCAAATATTTAAATAGGCTAGTTTCCTCAAAATAAATGTCTCTACATGCCATGAGATCAACCCTGACCCTCATATGCGTTTGAAAGAGGTGTAGGGGCAAATATTGTAAAAAGTCGAATAAACACCACTTTTAGGCCGAAATGTTAAGGTCCGGGTTGGTCCAGGATTTTGGCCGAAAAAATTCAAATATTTAAATAGGCTAGTTTCCTCAAAATAAATGTCTCTACATGCCATGAGATGGAACCTGACCCTCATATGCGTTCGAAAGGGATGTAGGGGCAAATATTGTAAAAAGTCGAATAAACATCAATTTTAGGCCGAAATGTTAAGGTCCGGGGTGGTCCAGCATTTTGGCCGAAAAAATTCAAATATTTAAATAGGCTAGTTTCCTCAAAATAAATGTCTCTACATGCCATGAGATCAACCCTGACCCTCATATGCGTTTGAAAGGGGTGTAGGGGCAAATATTGTAAAAAGTCGAATAAACACCACTTTCAGGCCGAAATGGTAAGGGCCGGGGTGGTCCAGCATTTTGGCTAAAAAAATTCAAATATTTAAATAGGCTAGTTTCCTCAGAATAAATGTCTCTACATGCCATGAGATGGAACCTGACCCTCATATGCGTTCGAAAGGGTGTAGGGGCAAATATTGTAAAAAGTCGAATAAACACAATTTTAGGCCGAAATGTTAAGGTCCGGGGTGGTCCAGCATTTTGGCCGAAAAAATTCAAATATTTAAATAGGCTAGTTTCCTCAAAATAAATGTCTCTACATGCCATGAGATCAACCCTGACCCTCATATGCGTTCGAAAGGGATGTAGGGGCAAATATTGTAAAAAGTCGAATAAACACCACTTTTAGGCCGAAATGTTAAGGTCCGGGGTGGTCCAGCATTTTGGCCGAAAAAATTCAAATATTTAAATAGGCTAGTTTCCTCAGAATAAATGTCTCTACATGCCATGAGATCAACCCTGACCCTCATATGCGTTTGAAAGGGGTGTAGGGGCAAATATTGTAAAAAAGTCGAATAAACACCACTTTTAGGCCGAAATGTTAAGGTCCGGGGTGGTCCAGGATTTTGGCCGAAAAAATTCAAATATTTAAATAGGCTAGTTTCCTCAAAATAAATGTCTCTACATGCCATGAGATCAACCCTGACCCTCATATGCGTTTGAAAGGGGTGTAGGGGCAAATATTGTAAAAAGTCGAATAAACGCCACTTTCAGGCCGAAATGTTAAGGGCCGGGGTGGTCCAGCATTTTGGCTAAAAAAATTCAAATATTTAAATAGGCTAGTTTCCTCAGAATAAATGTCTCTACATGCCATGAGATCAACCCTGACCCTCATATGCGTTTGAAAGGGGTGTAGGGGCAAATATTGTAAAAAGTCGAATAAACGCCACTTTCAGGCCGAAATGTTAAGGGCCGGGGTGGTCCAGCATTTTGGCTAAAAAAATTCAAATATTTAAATAGGCTAGTTTCCTCAGAATAAATGTCTCTACATGCCATGAGATCAACCCTGACCCTCATATGCGTTTGAAAGGGGTGTAGGGGCAAATATTGTAAAAAGTCGAATAAACACCACTTTCAGGCCGAAATGGTAAGGGCCGGGGTGGTCCAGCATTTTGGCTGAAAAAAATCAAATATTTAAATAGGCTAGTTTCCTCAAAATAAATGTCTCTACATGCCATGAGATGGACCCTGACCCTCATATGCGTTTGAAAGGGGTGTAGGGGCAAATATTGTAAAAAGTCGAATAAACGCCACTTTTAGGCCGAAATGTTAAGGGCCGGGGTGGTCCAGCATTTTGGCTGAAAAAATTCAAATATTTAAATAGGCTAGTTTCCTCACAATAAAATGTCTCTACATGCCATGAGATCAACCCTGACCCTCATATGCGTTCGAAAGGGTTGTAGGGGCAAATATTGTAAAAAGTCGAATAAACACCACTTTCAGGCCGAAATGTTAAGGGCCGGGGTGGTCCAGCATTTTGGCTAAAAAAATTCAAATATTTAAATAGGCTAGTTTCCTCAGAATAAATGTCTCTACATGCCATGAGATCAACCCTGACCCTCATATGCGTTTGAAAGGGGTGTAGGGGCAAATATTGTAAAAAGTCGAATAAACGCCACTTTCAGGCCGAAATGTTAAAGGCCGGGGTGGTCCAGCATTTTGGCTAAAAAAATTCAAATATTTAAATAGGCTAGTTTCCTCAAAATAAATGTCTCTACATGCCATGAGATCAACCCTGACCCTCATATGCGTTTGAAAGGGTGTAGGGGCAAATATTGTAAAAAGTCGAATAAACACCACTTTTAGGCCGAAATGTTAAGGTCCGGGTTGGTCCAGGATTTTGGCCGAAAAAATTCAAATATTTAAATAGGCTAGTTTCCTCAAAATAAATGTCTCTACATGCCATGAGATGGAACCTGACCCTCATATGCGTTCGAAAGGGATGTAGGGGCAAATATTGTAAAAAGTCGAATAAACATCACTTTTAGGCCGAAATGTTAAGGTCCGGGGTGGTCCAGCATTTTGGCCGAAAAAATTCAAATATTTAAATAGGCTAGTTTCCTCAAAATAAATGTCTCTACATGCCATGAGATCAACCCTGACCCTCATATGCGTTTGAAAGGGGTGTAGGGGCAAATATTGTAAAAAGTCGAATAAACACCACTTTCAGGCCGAAATGGTAAGGGCCGGGGTGGTCCAGCATTTTGGCTAAAAAAATTCAAATATTTAAATAGGCTAGTTTCCTCAGAATAAATGTCTCTACATGCCATGAGATGGAACCTGACCCTCATATGCGTTCGAAAGGGATGTAGGGGCAAATATTGTAAAAAGTCGAATAAACACCACTTTTAGGCCGAAATGTTAAGGTCCGGGGTGGTCCAGCATTTTGGCCGAAAAAATTCAAATATTTAAATAGGCTAGTTTCCTCAAAATAAATGTCTCTACATGCCATGAGATCAACCCTGACCCTCATATGCGTTTGAAAGGGATGTAGGGGCAAATATTGTAAAAAGTCGAATAAACACTACTTTTAGGCCGAAATGTTAAGGTCCGGGGTGGTCCAGCATTTTGGCCGAAAAAATTCAAATATTTAAATAGGCTAGTTTCCTCAGAATAAATGTCTCTACATGCCATGAGATCAACCCTGACCCTCATATGCGTTTGAAAGGGGTGTAGGGGCAAATATTGTAAAAAGTCGAATAAACACCACTTTTAGGCCGAAATGTTAAGGTCCGGGGTGGTCCAGGATTTTGGCCGAAAAAATTCAAATATTTAAATAGGCTAGTTTCCTCAAAATAAATGTCTCTACATGCCATGAGATCAACCCTGACCCTCATATGCGTTTGAAAGGGGTGTAGGGGCAAATATTGTAAAAAGTCGAATAAACGCCACTTTCAGGCCGAAATGTTAAGGGCCGGGGTGGTCCAGCATTTTGGCTAAAAAAATTCAAATATTTAAATAGGCTAGTTTCCTCAGAATAAATGTCTCTACATGCCATGAGATCAACCCTGACCCTCATATGCGTTTGAAAGGGGTGTAGGGGCAAATATTGTAAAAAGTCGAATAAACGCCACTTTTAGGCCGAAATGTTAAGGGCCGGGGTGGTCCAGCATTTTGGCTAAAAAAATTCAAATATTTAAATAGGCTAGTTTCCTCAGAATAAATGTCTCTACATGCCATGAGATCAACCCTGACCCTCATATGCGTTTGAAAGGGGTGTAGGGGCAAATATTGTAAAAAGTCGAATAAACACCACTTTCAGGCCGAAATGTTAAGGGCCGGGGTGGTCCAGCATTTTGGCTGAAAAAAATCAAATATTTAAATAGGCTAGTTTCCTCAAAATAAATGTCTCTACATGCCATGAGATGGACCCTGACCCTCATATGCGTTTGAAAGGGGTGTAGGGGCAAATATTGTAAAAAGTCGAATAAACGCCACTTTTAGGCCGAAATGTTAAGGGCCGGGGTGGTCCAGCATTTTGGCTGAAAAAATTCAAATATTTAAATAGGCTAGTTTCCTCACAATAAATGTCTCTACATGCCATGAGATCAACCCTGACCCTCATATGCGTTCGAAAGGGTTGTAGGGGCAAATATTGTAAAAAGTCGAATAAATACCACTTTCAGGCCGAAATGTTAAGGGCCGGGGTGGTCCAGCATTTTGGCTAAAAAAATTCAAATATTTAAATAGGCTAGTTTCCTCAGAATAAATGTCTCTACATGCCATGAGATCAACCCTGACCCTCATATGCGTTTGAAAGGGGTGTAGGGGCAAATATTGTAAAAAGTCGAATAAACGCCACTTTCAGGCCGAAATGTTAAAGGCCGGGGTGGTCCAGCATTTTGGCTAAAAAATTCAAATATTTAAATAGGCTAGTTTCCTCAAAATAAATGTCTCTACATGCCATGAGATCAACCCTGACCCTCATATGCGTTTGAAAGGGGTGTAGGGGCAAATATTGTAAAAAGTCGAATAAACACCACTTTCAGGCCGAAATGTTAAGGGCCGGGGTGGTCCAGCATTTTGGCTGAAAAAAATCAAATATTTAAATAGGCTAGTTTCCTCAGAATAAATGTCTCTACATGCCATGAGATGGAACCTGACCCTCATATGCGTTTCGAAAGGGATGTAGGGGCAAATATTGTAAAAAGTCGAATAAACACCACTTTTAGGCCGAAATGTTAAGGGCCGGGGTGGTCCAGCATTTTGGCTGAAAAAATTCAAATATTTAAATAGGCTAGTTTCCTAAAAATAAATGTCTCTACATGCCATGATATCAACCCTGACCCTCATATGCGTTTGAAAGGGGTGTAGGGGCAAATATTGTAAAAAGTCGAATAAACACCACTTTTAGGCCGAAATGTTAAGGTCCAGGGTGGTCAACGATTTTGGCCGAAAAAATTCAAATATTTAAATAGGCTACTTTCCTCAAAATAAATGTCTCTACATGCCATGAGATCAACCCTGACCCTCATATGCGTTTGAAAGGGGTGTAGGGGCAAATATTGTAAAAAATCGAATAAACACCACTTTTAGGCCGAAATGTTAAGGTCCGGGGTGGTCCAGCATTTTGGCCGAAAAAATTCAAATATTTAAATAGGCTAGTTTCCTCAAAATAAATGTCTCTACATGCCATGAGATGGACCCTGACCCTCATATGCGTTTGAAAGGGGTGTAGGGGCAAATATTGTAAAAAGTCGAATAAACACCACTTTCAGGCCGAAATGTTAAGGGCCGGGGTGGTCCAGCATTTTGGCCGAAAAAATTCAAATATTTAAATAGGCTAGTTTCCTCAAAATAAATGTCTCTACATGCCATGAGATGGACCCTGACCCTCATATGCGTTTGAAAGGGGTGTAGGGGCAAATATTGTAAAAAGTCGAATAAACACCACTTTTAGGCCGAAATGTTAAGGTCCGGGGTGGTCCAGGATTTTGGCCGAAAAAATTCAAATATTTAAATAGGCTAGTTTCCTCAAAATAAATGTCTCTACATGCCATGAGATGGACCCTGACCCTCATATGCGTTTGAAAGGGGTGTAGGGGCAAATATTGTAAAAAGTCGAATAAACACCACTTTTAGGCCGAAATGTTAAGGGCGGGGTGGTCCAGCATTTTGGCTGAAAAAATTCAAATATTTAAATAGGCTAGTTTCCTCAAAATAAATGTCTCTACATGCCATGAGATCAACCCTGACCCTCATATGCGTTTGAAAGGGGTGTAGGGGCAAATATTGTAAAAAGTCGAATAAACACCACTTTCAGGCCGAAATGGTAAGGGCCGGGGTGGTCCAGCATTTTGGCTAAAAAAATTCAAATATTTAAATAGGCTAGTTTCCTCAGAATAAATGTCTCTACATGCCATGAGATGGAACCTGACCCTCATATGCGTTCGAAAGGGGTGTAGGGGCAAATATTGTAAAAAGTCGAATAAACACCACTTTAAGGCCGAAATGTTAAGGTCCGGGGTGGTCCAGCATTTTGGCCGAAAAAATTCAAATATTTAAATAGGCTAGTTTCCTCAGAATAAATGTCTCTACATGCCATGAGATGGAACCTGACCCTCATATGCGTTCGAAAGGGATGTAGGGGCAAATATTGTAAAAAGTCGAATAAACACCACTTTAAGGCCGAAATGTTAAGGTCCGGGGTGGTCCAGCATTTTGGCCGAAAAAATTCAAATATTTAAATAGGCTTGTTTCCTCAGAATAAATGTCTCTACATGCCATGAGATCAACCCTGACCCTCATATGCGTTTGAAAGGGGTGTAGGGGCAAATATTGTAAAAAGTCGAATAAACACCACTTTCAGGCCGAAATGGTAAGGGCCGGGGTGGTCCAGCATTTTGGCTGAAAAAAATCAAATATTTAAATAGGCTAGTTTCCTCAGAATAAATGTCTCTACATGCCATGAGATGGAACCTGACCCTCATATGCGTTTGAAAGGGTGTAGGGGCAAATATTGTAAAAAGTCGAATAAACACCACTTTTAGGCCGAAATGTTAAGGGCCGGGGTGGTCCAGCATTTTGGCTGAAAAAATTCAAATATTTAAATAGGCTAGTTTCCTCAAAATAAATGTCTCTACATGCCATGAGACCAACCCTGACCCTCATATGCGTTTGAAAGGGGTGTAGGGGCAAATATTGTAAAAAGTCGAATAAACACCACTTTTAGGCCGAAATGTTAAGGTCCGGGGGGTCAACGATTTTGGCCGAAAAAATTCAAATATTTAAATAGGCTAGTTTCCTCAAAATAAATGTCTCTACATGCCATGAGATCAACCCTGACCCTCATATGCGTTTGAAAGGGGTGTAGGGGCAAATATTGTAAAAAGTCGAATAAACACCACTTTTAGGCCGAAATGTTAAGGTCCGGGGTGGTCCAGGATTTTGGCCGAAAAAATTCAAATATTTAAATAGGCTAGTTTCCTCAAAATAAATGTCTCTACATGCCATGAGATGGACCCTGACCCTCATATGCGTTTGAAAGGGGTGTAGGGGCAAATATTGTAAAAAGTCGAATAAACACCACTTTCAGGCCGAAATGTTAAGGGCCGGGGTGGTCCAGGATTTTGGCCGAAAAAATTCAAATATTTAAATAGGCTAGTTTCCTCAAATAAATGTCTCTACATGCCATGAGATGGACCCTGACCCTCATATGCGTTTGAAAGGGGTGTAGGGGCAAATATTGTAAAAAGTCGAATAAACACCACTTTTAGGCCGAAATGTTAAGGTCCGGGGTGGTCCAGCATTTTGGCCGAAAAAATTCAAATATTTAAATAGGCTAGTTTCCTCAAAATAAATGTCTCTACATGCCATGAGATCAACCCTGACCCTCATATGCGTTTGAAAGGGGTGTAGGGGCAAATATTGTAAAAAGTCGAATAAACACCACTTTAGGCCGAAATGTTAAGGTCCGGGGTGGTCCAGGATTTTGGCCGAAAAAATTCAAATATTTAAATAGGCTAGTTTCCTCAAAATAAATGTCTCTACATGCCATGAGATGGACCCTGACCCTCATATGCGTTTGAAAGGGGTGTAGGGGCAAATATTGTAAAAAGTCGAATAAACGCCACTTTTAGGCCGAAATGTTAAGGTCCGGGGTGGTCCAGCATTTTGGCCGAAAAAATTCAAATATTTAAATAGGCTAGTTTCCTCAAAATAAATGTCTCTACATGCCATGAGATCAACCCTGACCCTCATATGCGTTTGAAAGGGGTGTAGGGGCAAATATTGTAAAAAGTCGAATAAACACCACTTTTAGGCCGAAATGTTAAGGTCCGGGGTGGTCCAGCATTTTGGCCGAAAAAATTCAAATATTTAAATAGGCTAGTTTCCTCAAAATAAATGTCTCTACATGCCATGAGATGGACCCTGACCCTCATATGCGTTTGAAAGGGGTGTAGGGGCAAATATTGTAAAAAGTCGAATAAACACCACTTTTGGCCGAAATGTTAAGGTCCGGGGTGGTCCAGCATTTTGGCCGAAAAAATTCAAATATTTAAATAGGCTAGTTTCCTCAGAATAAATGTCTCTACATGCCATGAGATGAACCTGACCCTCATATGCGTTCGAAAGGGTGTAGGGGCAAATATTGTAAAAAGTCGAATAAACACCACTTTAAGGCCGAAATGTTAAGGTCCGGGGTGGTCCAGCATTTTGGCCGAAAAAATTCAAATATTTAAATAGGCTAGTTTCCTCAGAATAAATGTCTCTACATGCCATGAGATCAACCCTGACCCTCATATGCGTTTGAAAGGGGTGTAGGGGCAAATATTGTAAAAAATCGAATAAACACCACTTTTAGGCCGAAATGTTAAGGTCCGGGGTGGTCCAGCATTTTGGCCGAAAAAATTCAAATATTTAAATAGGCTAGTTTCCTCAAAATAAATGTCTCTACATGCCATGAGATCAACCCTGACCCTCATATGCGTTTGAAAGGGGTGTAAGGGCAAATATTGTAAAAAGTCGAATAAACACCACTTTTAGGCCGAAATGTTAAGGGCCGGGGTGGTCCAGCATTTTGGCCGAAAAAATTCAAATATTTAAATAGGCTAGTTTCCTCAGAATAAATGTCTCTACATGCCATGAGATGGAACCTGACCCTCATATGCGTTCGAAAGGGGTGTAGGGGCAAATATTGTAAAAAGTCGAATAAACACCACTTTCAGGCCGAAATGTTAAGGTCCGGGGTGGTCCAGCATTTTGGCCGAAAAAATTCAAATATTTAAATAGGCTAGTTTCCTCAAAATAAATGTCTCTACATGCCATGAGATCAACCCTGACCCTCATATGCGTTTGAAAGGGGTGTAGGGGCAAATATTGTAAAAAGTCGAATAAACACCACTTTTAGGCCGAAATGTTAAGGGCCGGGGTGGTCCAGCATTTTGGCTGAAAAAATTCAAATATTTAAATAGGCTAGTTTCCTCAAAATAAATGTCTCTACATGCCATGAGATCAACCCTGACCCTCATATGCGTTTGAAAGGGGTGTAGGGGCAAATATTGTAAAAAGTCGAATAAACACCACTTTTAGGCCGAAATGTTAAGGTCCGGGGTGGTCCAGCGATTTTGGCCGAAAAAATTCAAATATTTAAATAGGCTAGTTTCCTCAAAATAAATGTCTCTACATGCCATGAGATCAACCCTGACCCTCATATGCGTTTGAAAGGGGTGTAGGGGCAAATATTGTAAAAATCGAATAAACACCACTTTTAGGCCGAAATGTTAAGGTCCGGGGTGGTCCAGGATTTTGGCCGAAAAAATTCAAATATTTAAATAGGCTAGTTTCCTCAAAATAAATGTCTCTACATGCCATGAGATGGACCCTGACCCTCATATGCGTTTGAAAGGGGTGTAGGGGCAAATATTGTAAAAAGTCGAATAAACACCATTTTAGGCCGAAATGTTAAGGGCCGGGGTGGTCCAGCATTTTGGCCGAAAAAATTCAAATATTTAAATAGGCTAGTTTCCTCAAAATAAATGTCTCTACATGCCATGAGATGGACCCTGACCCTCATATGCGTTTGAAAGGGGTGTAGGGGCAAATATTGTAAAAAGTCAAATAAACACCACTTTTAGGCCGAAATGTTAAGGTCCGGGGTGGTCCAGCATTTTGGCCGAAAAAATTCAAATATTTAAATAGGCTAGTTTCCTCAAAATAAATGTCTCTACATGCCATGAGATCAACCCTGACCCTCATATGCGTTTGAAAGGGGTGTAGGGGCAAATATTGTAAAAAGTCGAATAAACACCACTTTTAGGCCGAAATGTTAAGGTCCGGGGTGGTCCAGCATTTTGGCCGAAAAAATTCAAATATTTAAATAGGCTAGTTTCCTCAAAATAAATGTCTCTACATGCCATGAGATGGACCCTGACCCTCATATGCGTTTGAAAGGGGTGTAGGGGCAAATATTGTAAAAAGTCGAATAAACACCACTTTTAGGCCGAAATGTTAAGGTCCGGGGTGGTCCAGCATTTTGGCCGAAAAAATTCAAATATTTAAATAGGCTAGTTTCCTCAAAATAAATGTCTCTACATGCCATGAGATGGACCCTGACCCTCATATGCGTTTGAAAGGGGTGTAGGGGCAAATATTGTAAAAAGTCGAATAAACACCACTTTTAGGCCGAAATGTTAAGGTCGGGGTGGTCCAGCATTTTGGCCGAAAAAATTCAAATATTTAAATAGGCTAGTTTCCTCAAAATAAATGTCTCTACATGCCATGAGATCAACCCTGACCCTCATATGCGTTTGAAAGGGGTGTAGGGGCAAATATTGTAAAAAGTCGAATAAACACCACTTTTAGGCCGAAATGTTAAGGTCCGGGGTGGTCCAGCATTTTGGCCGAAAAAATTCAAATATTTAAATAGGCTAGTTTCCTCAGAATAAATGTCTCTACATGCCATGAGATGGAACCTGACCCTCATATGCGTTTGAAAGGGATGTAGGGGCAAATATTGTAAAAAGTCGAATAAACACCACTTTTAGGCCGAAATGTTAAGGTCCGGGGTGGTCCAGCATTTTGGCCGAAAAAATTCAAATATTTAAATAGGCTAGTTTCCTCAAAATAAATGTCTCTACATGCCATGAGATCAACCCTGACCCTCATATGCGTTTGAAAGGGGGGTAGGGGCAAATATTGTAAAAAGTCGAATAAACACCACTTTTAGGCCGAAATGTTAAGGGCCGGGGTGGTCCAGCATTTTGGCTGAAAAAATTCAAATATTTAAATAGGCTAGTTTCCTCAAAATAAATGTCTCTACATGCCATGAGATCAACCCTGACCCTCATATGCGTTTGAAAGGGGTGTAGGGGCAAATATTGTAAAAAGTCGAATAAACACCACTTTTAGGCCGAAATGTTAAGGTCCGGGGTGGTCCAGCATTTTGGCCGAAAAAATTCAAATATTTAAATAGGCTAGTTTCCTCAAAATAAATGTCTCTACATGCCATGAGATGGACCCTGACCCTCATATGCGTTTGAAAGGGGTGTAGGGGCAAATATTGTAAAAAGTCGAATAAAACCACTTTTCAGGCCGAAATGTTAAGGGCCGGGGTGGTCCAGCATTTTGGCCGAAAAAATTCAAATATTTAAATAGGCTAGTTTCCTCAAAATAAATGTCTCTACATGCCATGAGATGGACCCTGACCCTCATATGCGTTTGAAAGGGGTGTAGGGGCAAATATTGTAAAAAGTCGAATAAACACCACTTTTAGGCCGAAATGTTAAGGTCCGGGGTGGTCCAGCATTTTGGCCGAAAAAATTCAAATATTTAAATAGGCTAGTTTCCTCAAAATAAATGTCTCTACATGCCATGAGATCAACCCTGACCCTCATATGCGTTTGAAAGGGGTGTAGGGGCAAATATTGTAAAAAGTCGAATAAACACCACTTTTAGGCCGAAATGTTAAGGTCCGGGGTGGTCCAGCATTTTGGCCGAAAAAATTCAAATATTTAAATAGGCTAGTTTCCTCAAAATAAATGTCTCTACATGCCATGAGATGGACCCTGACCCTCATATGCGTTTGAAAGGGGTGTAGGGGCAAATATTGTAAAAAGTCGAATAAACACCACTTTTGGCCGAAATGTTAAGGTCCGGGGTGGTCCAGCATTTTGGCCGAAAAAATTCAAATATTTAAATAGGCTAGTTTCCTCAAAATAAATGTCTCTACATGCCATGAGATGGACCCTGACCCTCATATGCGTTTGAAAGGGGTGTAGGGGCAAATATTGTAAAAAGTCGAATAAACACCACTTTTAGGCCGAAATGTTAAGGTCCGGGGTGGTCCAGCATTTTGGCCGAAAAAATTCAAATATTTAAATAGGCTAGTTTCCTCAAAATAAATGTCTCTACATGCCATGAGATCAACCCTGACCCTCATATGCGTTTGAAAGGGGTGTAGGGGCAAATATTGTAAAAAGTCGAATAAACACCACTTTTAGGCCGAAATGTTAAGGTCCGGGGTGGTCCAGCATTTTGGCCGAAAAAATTCAAATATTTAAATAGGCTAGTTTCCTCAAAATAAATGTCTCTACATGCCATGAGATCAACCCTGACCCTCATATGCGTTTGAAAGGGGTGTAGGGGCAAATATTGTAAAAAGTCGAATAAACACCACTTTTAGGCCGAAATGTTAAGGTCCGGGGTGTTCCAGCATTTTGGCCGAAAAAATTCAAATATTTAAATAGGCTAGTTTCCTCAGAATAAATGTCTCTACATGCCATGAGATGGAACCTGACCCTCATATGCGTTTGAAAGGGATGTAGGGGCAAATATTGTAAAAAGTCGAATAAACACTACTTTAAGGCCGAAATGTTAAGGTCCGGGGTGGTCCAGCATTTTGGCCGAAAAAATTCAAATATTTAAATAGGCTAGTTTCCTCAAATAAATGTCTCTACATGCCATGAGATGGACCCTGACCCTCATATGCGTTTGAAAGGGGTGTAGGGGCAAATATTGTAAAAAGTCGAATAAACACCACTTTTAGGCCGAAATGTTAAGGTCCGGGGTGGTCCAGCATTTTGGCCGAAAAAATTCAAATATTTAAATAGGCTAGTTTCCTCAAAATAAATGTCTCTACATGCCATGAGATCAACCTGACCCTCATATGCATTCGAAAGGGATGTAGGGGCAAATATTGTAAAAAGTCGAATAAACACCACTTTTAGGCCGAAATGTTAAGGGCCGGGGTGGTCCAGCATTTTGGCTGAAAAAATTCAAAATTTAAATAGGCTAGTTTCCTCAGAAAAAATGTCTCTACATGCCATGAGACCAACCCTGACCCTCATATGCGTTGAAAGGGGTGTAGGGCAAATATTGTAAAAAGTCGAATAAACACCACTTTTAGGCCGAAATGTAAGGTCCGGGGTGGTCAAGCATTTTGGCCGAAAAAATTCAAATATTTAAATAGGCTAGTTTCCTCAAATAAATGTCTCTACATGCCATGAGATGGACCCTGACCTCATATGCGTTTGAAAGGGGTGTAGGGGCAAATATTGTAAAAAGTCAAATAAAACACACTTTTCAGGCCGAAATGTTAAGGGCCGGGGTGGTCCAGCATTTTGGCCGAAAAAATTCAAATATTTAAATAGGCTAGTTTCCTCAAAATAAATGTCTCTACATGCCATGAGATGACCCTGACCCTCATATGCATGTTTGAAAGGGGTGTAGGGGCAAATATTGTAAAAAGTCGAATAAACACCACTTTTAGGCCGAAATGTTAAGGTCCGGGGTGGTCCAGCATTTTGGCCGAAAAAATTCAAATATTTAATAGGCTAGTTTCCTCAAAAAAATGTCTCTACATGCCATGAGATCACCCTGACCCTCATATGCGTTTGAAAGGGGTGTAGGGGCAAATATTGTAAAAAGTCGAATAAACACCACTTTTAGGCCGAAATGTTAAGGTCCGGGGTGGTCCAGCATTTTGGCGAAAAAATTCAAATTTAAATAGGCTAGTTTCCTCAAAATAAATGTCTCTACATGCATGAGATGGACCCTGACCTCATATGCGTTTGAAAGGGGTGTAGGGGCAAATATTGTAAAAAGTCGAATAAACGCCACTTTTAGGCCGAAATGTTGAAGGGTGGGGTGGTCCAGCATTTTGGCCTGAAAAAATTCAAATATTTAAATAGGCTAGTTTCCTCAAAATAAATGTCTCTACATGCCATGAGATGGACCCTGACCCTGATATGCGTTTGAAAGGGGTGTAGGGCAAATATTGTAAAAAGTCGAATAACACACACTTTTAGGCCAAAATGTTAAGGGGTGGTCCGCATTTTGGCCGAAAAAATTCAAATATTTAAATAGGCTAGTTTCCTCAAAATAAATGTCTCTACATGCCATGAGATCAACCCTGACCCTCATATGCGTTTGAAGGGGTGTAGGGGCAAATATTGTAAAAAGTCGAATAAACACCACTTTAGGCCGAAATGTTAAGGTCCGGGGTGGTCAAGCATTTTGGCCGAAAAAATTCAAATATTCAAATAGGCTAGTTTCCTCAAAATAAATGTCTCTACATGCCATGAGATCAACCCTGACCCTCATATGCGTTTGAAAGGGGTGTAGGGGCAAATATTGTAAAAAGTCGAATAAACACCACTTTTAGGCCGAAATGTTAAGGTCCGGGGGTTGCAGGATTTTGGCCGAAAAAATTCAAATATTTAAATAGGCTAGTTTCCTCAATAAATGTCTCTACATGCATGAGATTGAACCTGACCCTCATATGCGTTTGAAAGGGATGTACAGGCAAATATTGTAAAAAGTCGAATAAACACTACTTTTAGGCCGAAATGTTAAGGTCGGGGTGGTCCAGGATTTTGGCCGAAAAAATTCAAATATTTAAATAGGCTAGTTTCCTCAAAATAAATGTCTCTACATGCCATGAGATGGACCCTGACCCTCATATGCGTTTGAAAGGGGTGTAGGGGCAAATATTGTAAAAAGTAAAATAAACACCACTTTTAGGCCGAAATGTTAAGGTCCGGGGTGGTCCAGCATTTGGGCCGAAAAAATTCAAATATTTAAATAGGCTAGTTTCCTCAAATAAAATGTCTCTACATGCCATGAGGTGGAACCTGACCCTCATATGCGTTCGAAAGGGATGTACGGGCAAATATTGTAAAAAGTAATAAACACCACTTTTAGGCGAAACGAAATGTTAAGGGCCGGGGTGGTCCAGCATTTTGGCTGAAAAAATTCAAATATTTAAATAGGCTAGTTTCCTCAGAATAAATGTCTCTACATGCCATGAGACCAACCCTGACCCTCATATGCGTTTGAAAGGGGTGTAGGGGCAAATATTGTAAAAAGTCGAATAAACACCACTTTTAGGCCGAAATGTTAAGGTCCGGGGTGGTCAAGCATTTTGGCCGAAAAATTCAAATATTTAAATAGGCTAGTTTCCTCAAAATAAATGTCTCTACATGCCATGAGATCAACCCTGACCCTCATATGCGTTTGAAAGGGGTGTAGGGGCAAATATTGTAAAAAAGTCGAATAAACACCACTTTTAGGCCGAAATGTTAAGGTCCGGGGTGTTGCAGCATTTTGGCCGAAAAAATTCAAATATTTAAATAGGCTAGTTTCCTCAGAATAAATGTCTCTACATGCCATGAGATTGAACCTGACCCTCATATGCGTTCGAAAGGGATGTACAGGCAAATATTGTAAAAAGTCGAATAAACACTACTTTAAGCCGAAATGTTAAGGTCCGGGGTGGTCCAGCATTTTGGCCGAAAAAATTCAAAATATTTAAATAGGCTAGTTTCCTCAGAATAAATGTCTCTACATGCCATGAGATCAACCCTGGCCCTCATATGCGTTTGAAAGGGGTGTGTAGCGGCAAATATTGTAAAAAGTCGAATAAAACCACTTTCAGGCCGAAATGTAAGGGCGGGGTGGTCAGCATTTTGGCTGAAAAAATCAAATATTTAAATAGGCTAGTTTCCTCAAAATAAATGTCTCTACATGCCATGAGATCAACCCTGACCCTCATATGCGTTTGAAAGGGTGTGTAGGGGCAATTATTGTAAAAAGTCGAATAAACGCCACTTTCAGGCCAAAATGTTAAGGGCCGGGGTGGTCCAGGATTTTGGCCGAAAAAAATTCAAATATTTAAATAGGCTAGTTTCCTCAAAATAAATGTCTCTACATGCCATGAGATGGACCTGACCCTCATATGCGTTTGAAAGGGGTGTAGGGGCAAATATTGTAAAAAGTAAAATAAACACCACTTTTAGGCCGAAATGTAAGGTCCGGGGGTGGTCCAGCATTTTGGCCGAAAAATTCAAATATTTAAATAGGCTAGTTTCCTCACAAAAAATGTCTCTACATGCCATGAGATGGAACCTGCCCTCATATGCGTTCGAAAGGGATGTAGGGCAAATATTGTAAAAAGTCGAATAAACACCACTTTAGGCCGAATGTTAAGGCCGGGGTGGTCCAGCATTTTGGCTGAAAAAATTCAAATATTTAAATAGGCTAGTTTCCTCAGAATAAATGTCTCTACATGCCATGAGACCAACCCTGACCCTCATATGCGTTTGAAAGGGGTGTAGGGGCAAATATTGTAAAAAGTCGAATAAGCACCACTTTTAGGCCGAAATGTTAAGGTCCGGGGTGGTCAAGGATTTTGGCCGAAAAAATTCAAATATTTAAATAGGCTAGTTTCCTAAAAATAAATGTCTCTACATGCCATGAGATCAACCCTGACCCTCATATGCGTTTGAAAGGGGTGTAGGGGCAAATATTGTAAAAAATCGAATAAACACCACTTTTAGGCCGAAATGTTAAGGTCCGGGGTGGTCCAGGATTTTGGCCGAAAAAATTCAAATATTTAAATAGGCTAGTTTCCTCAAAATAAATGTCTCTACATGCCATGAGATGGACCCTGACCCTCATATGCGTTTGAAAGGGGTGTAGGGGCAAATATTGTAAAAAGTAAAATAAACACCACTTTTAGGCCGAAATGTTAAGGTCGGGGGGTGGTCCAGCATTTTGGCCGAAAAAATTCAAATTTAAATAGGCTAGTTTCCTCACAATAAAATGTCTCTACATGCCATGAGATGGAACCTGACCCTCATATGCGTCGAAAGGGATGTACGGGCAAATATTGTAAAAAGTCGAATAAACACCACTTTTAGGCCGAAATGTTAAGGGCCGGGTGGTCCAGCATTTTGGCTGAAAAAATTCAAATATTTAAATAGGCTAGTTTCCTCAGAATAAATGTCTCTACATGCCATGAGACCAACCCTGACCCTCATATGCGTTGAAAGGGGTGTAGGGGCAAATATTGTAAAAAGTCGAATAAGCACCACTTTTAGGCCGAAATGTTAAGGTCGGGGTGGTCAAGATTTTGGCCGAAAAAATTCAAATATTTAAATAGGCTAGTTTCCTAAAAATAAATGTCTCTACATGCCATGAGATCAACCCTGACCCTCATATGCGTTTGAAAGGGGTGTAGGGGCAAATATTGTAAAAAGAATAAACACACACTTTTAGGCCGAAATGTTAAGGTCCGGGGTGGTCCAGGATTTTGGCCGAAAAATTCAAATATTTAAATAGGCTAGTTTCCTCAAAATAAATGTCTCTACATGCCATGAGATGGACCCTGACCCTCATATGCGTTTGAAAGGGGTGTAGGGGCAAATATTGTAAAAAGTAAAATAAACACCACTTTTAGGCCGAAATGTTAAGGGCCGGGGTGGTCCAGCATTTTGGCCGAAAAAATTCAAATATTTAAATAGGCTAGTTTCCTCACAATAAATGTCTCTACATGCCATGAGATGGAACCTGACCTATACTCATATGCGTTGAAAGGGATGTACGGGCAAATATTGTAAAAAGTCGAATAAACACCACTTTTAGGCCGAAATGTTAAGGGCGGGGTGGTCCAGATTTTGGCTGAAAAAATTCAAATATTAAATAGGCTAGTTTCCTCAGAATAAATGTCTCTACATGCCATGAGACCAACCTGACCCTCATATGCGTTTGAAAGGGGTGTAGGGGCAAATATTGTAAAAAGTCGAATAAGCACCACTTTTAGGCCGAAATGTTAAGGTCCGGGGTGGTCAAGGATTTTGGCCGAAAAATTCAAATATTTAAATAGGCTAGTTTCCTAAAAATAAATGTCTCTACATGCCATGAGATCAACCCTGACCCTCATATGCGTTTGAAAGGGGTGTAGGGGCAAATATTGTAAAAAATCGAATAAACACACTTTTAGCCGAAATGTTAAGGTCCGGGGTGGTCCAGGATTTTGGCCGAAAAAATTCAAATATTTAAATAGGCTAGTTTCCTCAAAATAAATGTCTCTACATGCCATGAGATGGACCCTGACCCTCATATGCGTTTGAAAGGGGTGTAGGGGCAAATATTGTAAAAAGTCAATAAACACCACTTTTAGGCCGAAATGTTAAGGCCGGGGTGTCCAGCATTTTGGCCGAAAAAAATTCAAATATTTAAATAGGCTAGTTTCCTCAAAATAAATGTCTCTACATGCCATGAGATCAACCCTGACCCTCATATGCGTTTGAAAGGGGTGTAGGGGCAAACTATTGTAAAAAGTCGAATAAACGCCACTTTTAGGCCGAAATGTTAAGGGCCGGGGTGGTCCAGCATTTTGGCTGAAAAAAATTCAAATATTTAAATAGGCTAGTTTCCTCAAATAAAATGTCTTACATGCCATGAGATCAACCCTGGCCCTCATGTGCGTTTGAAAGAGGTGTAGGGCAATTATTGTAAAAAGTCTAATAAACGCCACTTTCAGGCCGAAATGGTAAGGGCCGGGGTGGTTCAGCATTTTGGCTGAAAAAATTCAAATATTTAAATAGGCTAGTTTCCTCAAAATAAATGTCTCTACATGCCATGAGATCAACCCTGACCCTCATATGCGTTTGAAAGGGGTGTAGGGGCAAATATTGTAAAAAGTCGAATAAACGCCACTTTTAGGCCGAAATGTTAAGGGACGGGGTGGTCCAGCATTTTGGCTAAAAAAATTCAAATATTCAAATAGGCTAGTTTCCTCAGAATAAATGTCTCTGCATGCCATGAGAACAACCTGGCCCTCATGTGCGTTTGAAAGGGGTGAAGCGGCAAATATTGTAAAAAGTCGAATAAACACTACTTTTAGGCCGAAATGTTAAGGTCCGGGGTGGTCCAGCATTTTGGCCGAAAAAATTCAAATATTTAAATAGGCTAGTTTCCTCAGAATAAATGTCTCTAAATGCCATGAGATGGAACCTGAATCATATGCGTTGAAAGGGATGTAGGGGTAAATTGTAAAAAGTCGAATAAACACACTTTTAGGCCGAAATGTTAAGGCCGGGGTGGTCCAGCATTTTGGCCGAAAAAATTCAAATATTTAAATAGGCTAGTTTCCTCAAATATAATGTCTCTACATGCCATGATATCAACTGACCCTCATATGCGTTTGAAAGGGGTGTAAGGGCAAATATTGTAAAAAGTCGAATAAACACCACTTTAGGCCGAAATGTTAAGGGCCGGGGTGGTCCAGCATTTTGGCTGAAAAAATTCAAACATTTAAATAGGCTAGTTTTCTCAGAATAAATGTCTCTACATGCCATGAGATCAACCCTGACCCTCATATGCGTTTGAAAGGGGTGTAGGGGCAAATATTGTAAAAAGTCGAATAAACGCCACTTTTAGGCCGAAATGTTAAGGTCCGGGGTGGTCCAGCATTTTGGCCGAAAAAATTCAAATATTTAAATAGGCTAGTTTCCTCAGAATAAATGTCTCTAAATGCCATGAGATGGAACCTGAATCTATATGCGTTCGAAAGGGATGTAGGGGTAAATATTGTAAAAAGTCGAATAAACACTACTTTTAGGCCGAAATGTTAAGGGACGGGGTGGTCCAGCATTTTGGCTAAAAAATTCAAATATTAAATAGGCTAGTTTCCTGAGAATAAATGTCTCTACATGCCATGAGAACAAACCTGGCCCTCATGTGCGTTTGAAAGGGGTGAAGCGGCAAATATTGTAAAAAGTCGAATAAACACACTTTAGGCCGAAATGTTAAGGTCCGGGGTGGTCCGCATTTTGGCTGAAAAAATTCAAATATTTAAATAGGCTAGTTTCCTCAGAATAAATGTCTCTACATGCCATGAGATGGAACCTGACCCTTATATGCGTTCGAAAGGGATGTAGGGGCAAATATTGTAAAAAGTCGAATAAACACCACTTTAGGCCGAAATGTTAAGGGCCGGGGTGGTCCAGCATTTTGGCCGAAAAAATTCAAATATTTAAATAGGCTAGTTTCCTCAAAATAAATGTCTCTACATGCCATGATATCAACTCTGACCCTCATATGCGTTTGAAAGGGGTTGTAGGGCAAATATTGTAAAAAGTCGAATAAACACACTTTTAGGCCGAAATGTTAAGGGCCGGGGGGCCAGCATTTTGGCTAAAAAAAATTCAAACATTTAAATAGGCTAGTTTTCTCAGAATAAAATGTCTCTACATGCCATGAGATCAACCCTGACCCTCATATGCGTTTGAAAGGGGTGTAGGGGCAAATATTGTAAAAAGTCGAATAAACGCACTTTAGGCGAAATGTAAGGGCCAGGCAGGTTAAGGGCCGGGATGGTCCAGTTTATTGGTGGTGCATTTTGGCGAAAAATTCAAATATTTAAATAGGCTAGTTTCCTCGAATAAATGTCTCTAATGCCATGAGAGGAACCTGACCCTCATATGCGTTCGAAGGGATGTAGGGGATATTGTAAAAGTCGAATAAACACTACTTTTAGGCCGAAATGTTAAGGTCCGGGTGGTCCAGCATTTTCGCCGAAAAAATTCAAATATTTAAATAGGCTAGTTTCCTCAAAATAAATGTCTCTACATGCCATGATATCAACCCTGACCCTCATATGCGTTTGAAAGGGGGTAGGGGCAAATATTGTAAAAAGTCGAATAAACACCACTTTTAGGCCGAAATGTTAAGGGCCGGGGTGGTCCAGCATTTTGGCTGAAAAAATTCAAATATTTAAATAGGCTAGTTTTTCAGAATAAATGTCTCTACATGCCATGAGATGGAACCTGACCCTCATATGCGTTTGAAAGGGATGTAGGGGCAAATATTGTAAAAGTCAAAAAACACCACTTTCAGGCCGAAATGGTTAAGGGGCGGGATGGTCCAGCATTTGGCTGAAAAAATTCAAATATTTAAATAGGCTAGTTTCCTCAAAATAAATGTCTCTACATGCCATGAGATCAACCCTGACCCTTATATGCGTTTGAAAGGGGGGTAGGGGCAAATATTGTAAAAAGTCGAATAAAATCAAACACCACTTTTAGGCCGAATGTTAAGGGCCGGGGTGGTCCAGCATTTTGGCTAAAAAAATTCAAATATTTAAATAGGCTAGTTTTCTCAGATAAATGTCTCTACATGCCATGAGATGGAACCTGACCCTCATATGCGTTTGAAAGGGATGTAGGGGCAAATATTGTAAAAAGTCAAATAAACACCACTTTCAGGCCAAAATGGATGGCCAGCAATTGGCTGAAAAAATTCAAATATTTAAATAGGCTAGTTTCCTCAAAATAAATGTCTCTACATGCCATGAGATCAACCCTGACCCTCATATGCGTTTGAAAGGGATGTAGGGGCAAATATTGTAAAAAGTCGAATAAACACTACTTTTAGGCCGAAATGTTAAGGGCCGGGGTGGTCCAGCATTTTGGCTGAAAAAATTCAAATATTTAAATAGGCTAGTTTCCTCACAATAAATGTCTTACATGCCATGAGATCAACCTGGCCCTCATGTGCGTTTGAAAGGGGTGTAGGGGCAAATATTGTAAAAAGTCGAATAAACACCACTTTTAGGCCGAAATGATAAGGGCCGGGGGTGGTCCAGCATTTTGGCTAAAAAAATTCAAATATTTAAATAGGCTAGTTTCCTCAGAATAAATGTCTCTACATGCCATGAGATGGAACCTGACCCTCATATGCGTTTGAAAGGGATGTAGGGGCAAATATTGTAAAAAGTCAAATAAACACACTTAAGGCCGAAATGTTAAGGGCCGGGGTGGTCCAGCATTTTGGCTGAAAAAATTCAAATATTTAAATAGGCTAGTTCCTCACAATAAATGTCTTACATGCCATGAGATCAACCCTGGCCCTCATGTGCGTTTGAAAGGGGTGTAGGGGCAATATTGTAAAAAGTCGAATAAACACCACTTTAGGCCGAAATGGTAAGGGCCGGGGTGGTTCAGCATTTTGGCTGAAAAAATTCAATTATTTAAATAGGCTAGTTTCCTCAAAATAAATGTCTCTACATGCCATGAGATCAACCTGACCCTCATATGCGTTTGAAAGGGGTGTAGGGGCAAATATTGTAAAAAGTCGAATAATAAACGCCACTTTAGGCCGAAATGTTAAGGGCCGGGTGGTCCAGCATTTTGGCTGAAAAAATTCAAATATTTAAATAGGCTAGTTTCCTCACAATAAAATGTCTTTACATGCCATGAGATCAACCCTGGCCCTCAGTGCGTTTGAAAGGGGTGTAGCGGCAATTATTGTAAAAAGTCTAATAAACGCCACTTTCAGGCCGAAATGGTAAGGGGGGGTGGTGGCAGCATTTGGCTGAAAAAATTCAATTAGTTAAATAGGCTAGTTTCCTCAAAATAAATGTCTCTACATGCCATGAGATCAACCCTGACCCTCATATGCGTTTGAAAGGGATGTAGGGGCAAATATTGTAAAAAGTCGAATAAAACGCCACTTTTAGGCCGAAATGTTAAGGGCCGGGGTGGTCCAGCATTTTGGCTAAAAAAATTCAAATATTTAAATACCTGTAGTAGTAGTAGTAGTGTAATAGAATTTGAGTAGTAGTAGTAGTAGTAGTAGTAGTAGAGTAGTAGTAGTAGTAGTAGTAATAGTAGTGGTAAAAGTGGTATTAGTAGTTCCAAAAGTAGTATTTAGTTGTATTAGTAGTAGAAGTTGTGTCGTAGTAGTACTACTATTATTAGGCATATAGTCACATAGTCTTAGTCCTGGTAGTAGTAGTGGTAGTAGTAATATCAAAAATTGAAATAACATACACCTGTATAATTATACAAAGAGTAAATACTAATGGTAAAATTTTTAGTCAAGAATGCCCACACGCTCATGTAGTATTGCCTCGTGCAATTTCATTAGACAAGATAGGGTAGCCCTTTCAAAAGTTTCAAGCAATTTCTCAATAATGTTCTTCTTTTTTTCTCTCAAAGGTAAAAAAATGTGTAGAATTCAAATGCATGAGAAGAGTGTAATATTTTTCACATAAGATTGACTTTAAGTCGGACTTAACTATGGCAGGCCATTCATGCCACTGGTTGCTCTCACCATTGGTCTCACAATATGATCTTTAGATAATATGTTTTCCTTCAATAATGAACTATCAAAAAAGGTCCATTCTGTAGATATGTGACCATGATTGTACGTCCTTGAAAGACCAATGCCAGTAAATGGTAGAGAGCAAACAGTGGCATGAACGGCCTGCCATACTTAAGTCTAACTTAAAGTCGATCTTAGTCTTTGTGAAACACCACCGGGAGGAGACGCTAGAAGAAGTCATGAAAGTATCTGGCCTCATCCAGGTAGATGCTGAAGACAGAAAGGCTTTGCAATAGGCCGTAAGGAAATGAAATGTTCAACTCAATGGAAAAACGGATGCTGAACGATGATGATGCTAGCTGCTTACCTTTTCTTAGAAAGTTGATTGTTCCCACCCAAGATGTGCACATCTTATCCACCACAACCCAAAGCACACAGTGAAGAAGGTCGTGCGCTGAGAGCTATGGAAGCGGTTGGGCCCGGGTCTATCTCCCCCCATCAAGGAAACTCCAACGATACAAAGGAAACACAAGAAAGGTTGGTATTTGACTCATGATTGGTCTGAATTCCAGGGGGGTGTTTCACAAAGATCCTAAGTTGAACTTATCTCTAAGTTGGACTTAACAATTATGGAAAGCCGTTAGCATCTTTGAAAAATTTTGTAAAATTTATTTAAAAGGCATAAAATGTTGATTCAAATCATCCATATTTTCTATATTACAAGGAGATTTCATGTTCTTGATGTGGATTTATGAAACTTCTAAATACTTCAATTTTTGCTTTTGAATATATTTTATTATAAAGCTACAAATGGCTCTCATAATTTTTACTCCAACTTAGAGTTAAGTTCGACTTAGGATCTTTGTGAAACGCCCCTCTGAGCAGGTTTAAAGCTGCCATAAACCCAAAGCCTGCACATGCACGAAAAGTTCACAAATTTCACAAGTTATATATAGTTTTCATCGCTTTTTTGTCAGATTTTGTTGTAGATTCTCCATTGTTCAAACCATGCTTCATCTACTGTGATTTTGTATTTCTGTATCATACTTTTCTTTGATAAACAAATGATTTAACAACAAAGAATGTCTGTTGTTTGAAATAAAATCAAACCTTAATAGACAACTACTCTGAAAGAAAGAAGAAGTCAGAAAAGCAGACTGGTAAAATTTTCAACGAAATTGGACAAACAAAAAGAAAGTTACATATTTTGAAAGTTGTAATCACTATAGGAAGTGGCACTTCAAATTGGCTGAATCGATCATGTCACTGTGACGTAAT